>NW_006777801.1:3971988-4001531 GCF_000442215.2 Lipotes vexillifer
GTTGCGGAGCGCAGGCTCCGGACGCGCAGGCTCAGCGGCCATGGCTCACGGGCCCAGCCGCTCCGCGGCATGTGGGATCTTCCCGGACCGGGCCACGAACCCGTGTTCCCTGCATCGGCAGGCAGACTCTCAACCACTGCGCCACCAGGGAAGCCCCTGATTGACTTTTGAATGTTGTATTAGCCATGCATTCCTGGAATAACTCCTACTTGGTCATGAGATATTGTCTTCTTTTATATAATTGTATATGATTTTCTAATATTTAGCAATTTTGTATCTATGTTCATGAGAGATATTGGCCTTTCATTTTTTTTTCTTTGTGATGTCCTTGTCAGGGGTGATACACAGGGACATGTACCCTCTTCCACTATCTCTGAAAGAATTTTTGTAACATTGGTAGGATTTATTCCTTAAATAATTCATCAGTGAAGCTGTGTGGCTCTGAAATTTTCTTTGTGGGAAGATTTTAAATTATGATTTCAATTTCTTTAGCAGATATAGGACTATTCAGATGTTCTTTTTTTTTCTTGTGTCGGTTTTGCACTGTTGAAGATTTAACCATTTCATCTAGTGTGCCAAATTTTTTGGCAAGAAGTTATATATAATATACAGCTATTCTTTTTTAAATGTTTGTTGGATCTACAGTGATTTTCTCCATTTATTCTTCATTGGTCATTTGAATCTTACCTCATTTGGTCAGTTCATTATGGTCAGTTGTGGTAGTGCTTTGTTAATTTTATTAATCTTTTAAAAGAACCAACTTTTGGCTTAGCTAATTGTCTGTTTTCTGTTTCATTGATTTTTGTTTTCATTCTTATTTTCCTTTTTTGTACATTTTGTTTGGATTTAGTCTATTTTTCCTCTTAGCTTACTGGGATGAAATCTTTGATCATTCAAGCTAAGATTTAATATATGAATTTAAAGCTATTTTATTCTCTAAAGACTTTTTAAAGGCATCCCAGAAATTTTAATGTCATAATCCCATTATTTAAGTTCAATATACTTTCTTATTTCCACTGTGATTTCTTTTATTTAAAAGTGTGTTGCCTAATTTCTAAATATTTGATAGTTTTCTAGTTATCATTTTATTATTGACTTCTAGATTAATTCCTTAGTGGTAAGAAAATATATGATTTTAATTCTTTGAATTTTGTTAAGACTTGCTTTATGGCTCAGTATCTGGTCTATTTTGGTAAATATTTTATATGAATTTACAAAAATGTATTTCGCAGTTGTTGAGTGTTGTATCCTCTATATGCTAACTAGGTCAGGTAGATTAATAGTTTTAAAAATTGTCTATATTATTACTAACTTTTGTCTGCTTGTTCTATCACTTATGGAGAGAGGTTTGTAAAATCTTCAACTGTGATTGTGAAATTGTTTATTTCTCCTCTCAGTTCTATTGGGTTTTGCTTCATATATTTTTAGAGCTATGCTGCTATATGCATACGCATGTAGGATTGTTGTGTCTTCCTGTGAATGGGTCCTCTTGTTATTATGAAATATTCCCATTTTTATTTAATAATGCATTATATGCATTATGCATTTTTATTATAATGCATTTTAAAATGCATTATAATGCATTTATGTTTGTCTGATATTAATATAGACATCAAATTTTTTTTAGATAGTGTTTGCATTGCATGCCTTTTTCCATCCCTTCCCTTTAAGTTTCTTGTGTCCTTATTTTTAAAGGATTTTTTTTGTAAATAAATAGCAAAGGATTGGGTCTTTTTATTTTTTGAAAATCTGGTCCATCAGTATTTGCCTTATATTGATAGTTGGAATATTTAGTCTGCTTATTTTTTATCATAAGTGTTGCTATCATTGGGTTTTAGTTTACCATCTTGCTATTTGTTTTCTATTTCTCATACCTATTTTTAGGTTCCTTTATTCCTCCTTTTCTACCTTCTTTGGATTAACCAAGTATTTGTTTATTATTCCATTTGATTTTCTTTCAGTATTTTTTTAAAGACTTTTTTTTTAATGTGCATGTACCATTCTTTTATATATATATATATATATATATATATATATTAATTAATTAATTAATTTTATTTTGGCTGTGTTGGGTCTTCATTGCTGTGTGCAGGCTTTCTCTAGTTGCAGCGAGTGGGGGCTACTCTTCATTGCAGTGTGCAGGCTTCTCATTGTGGTGGCCTCTCCTGTGGAGCACGAACTCTAGGCGTGTGGGCTTCAGTAGTTGTGGCTCGCGGGCCCTAGAGCGCAGGCTCAGCAGTTGTGGCGCATGGGCCTAGTTGCTCCATGGCATGTGGGATCCTCCTGGACCAGGGATTGAACCCGTGTCCCCTGCATTGGCAGGTGGATTCTTAACCACTGCACCACCAGGGAAGCCCTTAAAGACTTTTAAAAAAAATTTTTATTTATTTTTGACTGTGTTGGTCTTTGTTGCTGCACTTGGGCTTTCTCTAGTTGCGGCGAGCGGGGGCTAGTCTTCGTTGTGGTGTGTGGGCTTCTCATTGTGGTGGCTTCTCTAGTTGCAGAGCATGGGCTCTAGGCACGTGGGCTTCAGTAGTTACAGCATGCGGGCTCTACGGTGCAGGCTCAGTAGTTGTGGTGCACGGGCTTAGTTGCTGCGTGGCATGTGGGATCTTCCCGGACCAGGGATCGAAGCCTGGTCCCCTGCATTAGCAGGCATATTCTTAACCACTGTGCCACCAGGGAAGTCCCCTTTCAGTTTTTTAGTTGTATCTTTTTGTATTTTTCTTTTTGTGCTTACTGTAGAGGTTACAGTTGCCTTCAACACATATTAAAAGCTATTTAAATTAGTACTTTTACCACTTTTCAAACAACATAAGATCTTTAAAACAGTTTAATTTTATTTCACCTCCTTCTTGCCCTTTGTGTTACTTTTGTTATAAACCTACAAGTCTTTGTTATCATTATTGCTTTAAATAGTCAATATCTTTTGTATTTGTATTCATGCATTTTTTTACCCTTCCCTTATTTCATGTTTACTTCTGGGATCATTTTTCTTTCAGCCTAAAGATCTCCCAGTTTTTTTCCATAGTGCACTTCTTTTGGTGATGAACTTTTTAATCATTTATTTGAAATATCTTTATTCTGCCATATTTTTCCTGGGCATAAAATTATTAAACATAAAAGGTTTACTTTTTACTTTTAACTTTGAGCAGTTTAAATATGTTATTGCTTCTGATGAGAATTCAGATGCCATTCTATTATTATTCTCAATGTAATTTTTTTCCCCCTGAGACTTCTTTTAAATATTTCTCTTTATTTTTTGTTTTCAACATTTTGACTATTAAGTTCCTAGGTGGGCTGTTTTTTCTTTCTTTCTTTTTTTTTTTGTATTTATCTTGCTTCATATTTGCTGAGCTTCATGAATTTGTGGATTGATGACTGTTATAATTTTCGGAAAAAATCTTAGCTCTTCTCTCTTCATATAATACTTCTGCTGTATTCTCTCTCTTCTTTCCTTTTAGGACTCCAATTATATCAATTTTAGGATTGTTCGACTATATTCTACATGTCTCTTATGTTTTGTTCTGTTCTTTATTCTTTTTTCTATCTGTTGACTCGAGCTGACTAATTTTTGTTGACTTATTTTCTAATGCATGAATTCTATCTTCTGTTTTGACCAGTCTGCTGTTAAACCCATCCAAATAGTTCTTAATGTCAAATATAGTTTTCAATTCTAGAATTCCTATTTGATTCCTTTTTTCCTTTTGTAACAGGTTGAGATATAATTCATATACCATAGAATTCAACCTTTAAAGTGTACAATTCAGTGGTTTTTAGTATGTTCACAGAGTTGTGCAACCATGACCAAAAAAAATTAATTGTGGTAAAATATACACAACATAAAATTCACCATCTTAACCTTTTTTAAGTGTACAGTTCAGTAGCACTAGTCCATTCACATTGTTGTGCTACCTTCACTACCATTCATCCACAGAACTCTTTGCACCTTGCAGCATTGAAACTCTGTACCTATTAATAACTCCCTATTCCCCCTCGCTCTAGCCTCTGGTGACCACCACCATTCTTCTTTCTGTCTCTATGAGTTTGACTACTCTAGGTACCTCACATTGGAATCATGCAGTAGCTGTCTCTTTGTGATTGGCCTTTTTTTTTTTTTTTTTTTTTTTTTTTGCTGTACGCGGGCTTCTCACTGTTGTGGCCTCTCCCGTTACAGAGCACAGGCTCCGGATGCGCAGGCTCAGCGACCACGGCTCACGGGCCCAGCCGCTCCGCGGCATGTGGGATCTTCCCGGACCGGGGCACGAACCCGTGTCCCCTGTATCGGCAGGCGGACTCTCAGCCACTGCGCCACAAGGAAAGCCCTGTGATTGGCTTTTATCACTTAATGTCTTCAAGGTTAATCCATGTCATAGCATGTGTCAGAATTTCCTTTTTATTTTTTATTTTATTTTTTTATTTTTTTATTTTTATTTTTATTTTTATTTTTTTTAACATCTTTATTGGGGTATAATTGCTTTACAATGGTGTGTTAGTTTCTGCTTTATAACAGAGTGAGTCAGTTATACATATATATATGTTCCCATATCTCTTCCCTCTTTGTCTCCCTCCCTCCCACCCTCCCTATCCCACCCCTCCAGACAGCCACAAAGAACCGAGCCGGTTTCCCTGTGCCATGCGGCTGCTTCCCACTGGCTATCTACCTTACGTTTGTTAGTATATATATGTCCATGTCTCTCTCTCGCCCTAACACACCTCACCCTTCCCCCTCCCCATATCCTCAAGTCTGTTCTCCAGTAGGTCTCTGTCTTTATTCCTGTTTTACCCCTAGGTTCTTCATAACATTTTTTTTTCTTAAATTCCATATATATGTGTTAGCATACGGTATTTGTCCTTCTCTTAGAATTTCCTTTTTAATGGCTGAATAATATTTTATTGTACAGAGATACCACATTTTAATGCATTCATCTGTCAATGGAACTTGCATTGCTTTCACTTTTTGGCTATTTTGAATAATGCTACTGTGAACATGGTACAAATATCTACTCAATTCCCTGCTTTCAGTTCTTTTGCTGTATACCCAGAAGTAGAATTGCTGGATCATATGGTACTTCTATGTTTAATTTTTTGGGAAACTGCTATACTGTTTTCCACAGAGGCTGCACCATTTTACATTCCCACCACCAATACATAAGGGTTCCAATTTCTTCTCATCCTTGCCAACAATTGTTATTTTCTGTATATAGCCATCTTAACAGATGTGAGTAGACATCCTAATGGGTGAGAGGTTGGCATTTGATTCCTTTTATAAAAAACAGATGTTCTTTACTAGTTTTTCTTCTTCCTCATACATTTAAATACCGGCAGAGGAAAGTATTCAGAGAGGTAGGAAGTGAGAATATTGAAAGTTATAGAAGCCACTGGAAGATGAAGTTGTAGCACAGGAGGAATGACCTGCTGAAAGGCCCTACTGGGCTCCTACATGCTGAGAGAACTTTTGAGCAGATTTGGGTTACGTGGATTGCAGAAGGCTTCCTATGGTGGGGGGGGACTATTTGGGAAGAGATTGGAAGAGGGGTGGAACTCTGATGGTGGGGAAAGGAAAAGGACCACATGAGAGTGGGAAAAACTAAGCACAAGGCATTGCATGTGGGGCTGAAAGAAACAGGAGATTTTTTTTTGGTTTGGTCTCTATTTGTGAAGTAAGACAAATGTTAGTGAAAAATCAGCTGGACTAGTCACTTATTAGTAACTTTCTTAACTTAAGTGAAACTGTAAAAAGCAATAGGAAGTCCATGATCTGGCTCTAATTGATGAGAACACTGGTGGTCTGAGGTGGAGCTGTGCAGACAGCTTATGATTTCTTCCTATGTTATATTGTGATGTTTAACTCTGGAGTCCACATATGTTAGCTTATAAGAAAGAGTGCTTCAGGCTTCAGAGGAGAAATACTCTGTTTCAAGGATGTGCTTCTATGGGAAGCCAGACTATTAGCTAAATTTGAAAGCCTCTGGACAATTTTCCGAAAAAGAATTTTTTTATTTCAATTTTTTTACATGTTACCTGTAAAAATTTAGAAAATATAGATGAAGAAATAAAGCTCACCTATAATTTTCTCTCATTGTTAACATTTTGGTATATATTGTTTCAACTCTTTTTTTTCCGCTGGAATATATGCATATATATGTTTGCATATATTTTATTAAAGTGGAATTAAACTGTGTGTAGTGAGTTGTAACCCATTTTATTGTCTAAACAATAGGTTTTATCTTTCTATGACATAAAATATTCTTTTACAACATGAATTTAAGTAATTAAATGATAGTCTGTTATATGGACATATCATAATTTAATTAGTGTTTGACATCTAGGTAATCCCTCCTCCTTTTTTTTTTTACTTTTTTAATCATAATAAAGAAGCCACAGAGAATATCTTTGTTAATAAATCTGTATCACATTCCTGATTATTCATTTTCTTATTCTTTTTTTATTGTGCAGTACAACATACATAAGAAAGTACTCAAAGTAGAAATATGCTTCTCGATGAATTCTTACAAAGTAGACATCTATGTGGCCATCATCAAGGTCAAGAAATAGATCATTACCAACACCTCAGACATCCCTCATATATCCTAATGACTTCTTCCTCCCCACCACCCCAAAGTAGCCACTATTTTAACCCTAATTTACTCTTGCCTATTTCTGAACTTTACAGAAATGAAATAAGACAATAATGTATTCTTTTCTGGTGTTTTATATATTTTGTTTAGTACCACTGTTGGGAGAGTCAGGTGTGTTTTGAGTGTATCAATAGTTAGTTCATTGTCATTGTTGCATGTAATCGATTGTATGAATATACTTCAGTTTATTAATATAATGTACTGTGGGCATGCATTTAGGTTATTTATGTTTTCATTTGATGAATATTCTTATTCACACTCTAGTACATACATTTCTATTGGAAAGAGCGGAATTGTTGGGTCATAGGTATTATGTGTATTGTTAGTAAATACTGCCAAACAGTTGTTGTCCAAAGTGGTTGTACTAAGTGGTTATAATGTTTGAGAATTCCACTACTTTGCTTTCTTACTTTTCAGTTTGTTTACTTCTAGTTAATCTAGTGAGCTTGTAGTGGTTTCTCATTGTAGTTTTGATTTGTATTTTCCTAATGCCTGAAAAGGTTTAGCATCCTTTTATAAATTTTAGTTGGGTGTTTTCATTTTTGGTTATCCTCTTTTGTGAAGTGCCTGTGTGTCTCTTTTCCCATATGTAATAGATTTCCTTTCAACAGAAGTGATTTGTAGAAGTTCTTTATATGGTCTGGATATGTGCAGTTTATGTGCTGTAAATATTTTCCCCCACTGTATGGCTTTCCTGTTTCCTCTCTTACTGGTGTCTTTTCATGAGCAGAAGTTCTTAATTTTATTAGAAAAATTTATCAATCTTTTTATGTGCCTTTGTGGCTTGTTTAAATTCCATACTCCCAAGTTCATGAAGATATTTTCTTATTATCTTCCAAAAGTTTTATTGTTTTCCATTCAAAATTAGAACTGCAGTCCACTTGGAACTGATTATTATGGATGGTGTAAGATAGAGATCAAGTTCATTCTTGATCTCCATATGGATATGGATATTTGGTTGACCTAGGACCATTCATTTGAAAATACTATTCTTTCTTCATTTGTCTGTAATCTAGTCTTTAGTATATCAAGCTGTAGTCCAGCCTTTAGCATATCAAGCATCTATATAGGCATGGAACTTTTTCTGACCTCAGTTCTTTTCTCTTGATTTGTCTATATATTCCTGCACCGATATTGTATAAATTAATGTAGTTTTGTAATGAATTTTAACATTGGTTTTATTTCTTCCTGAAATATTTGGTAGAATTTACCAATGAGGCAATCTGGGCCTGGATTTCTTTTTTAGAGCAGTTTTCCAATTATAGGTTTAATAATCAAAGACCCATTCAAATTTTCTGTTACTTCTGGACTCAGTTTTGTAAACTATATTTTTCTAGAAAATTTTCTAATAAGTTTCAGTTTGCAAAAGTTATTAGCATACAGTTGTTCAGAAATAATATCCTTTTATCTTTTAATGTCTATAGGACATGTAGTGATATCTCTTTTTTCATTCTTGATTCCTGCTTTTGGTTAATTGGTTAATTCCTGATATTGGATAATTAGTATTGCCAGAGGTTATTAGCTTTATTATTAAATATTTTCAAATAAACAACTTTGTTTTAAAAATTTGGAATTTTAAAAAATATTTCTGGTGCTTTGAGCCTTTTAACATTATGAAATGTGTATGTCTAATAATAATTTTCCTTTGAAGTCTACTTTGTGCAATATTAATAGAGCTATACCAGCTTTTTCAGTTGTTTTTAGTGTTTACATGGTATATTTTTTCTGTTGTTTAACAGAAACCCTGCTATATTTTTATTTTTAGATATATATCTTCTAAGCAGCTTACTTTTAATCCAGTCTGGTACATTTGCCTTTAATTTGAAGGATTTAATTAATTGCCTTTAATTAATGTGATATCTTGGTTTATATATTCTGTCTTATTTTGCTCTTTTTTGTCCCATCTTTCTTTGTTTCTTTTTTCATCTTATTTATTACCTTCATTGGGGATTGATAATTTTGTGTTATTCCAACCCTCCATTAATCTTTTATTTTCTTTAACTATTCTTTTAGTGGGTACCCTGAAAAATACAACATGATTTTTAAAATTATGATAAATTAATATTAATGCCTCTTCCCAGATGTTGCAAGGATTTTAAAACACTTTAGATTCTTTTACCATCTTTTTAACTTATGAGCTGTTGTTAAGTGTATATAAATTCTATATGTATTTTCACTGTTGTTTTATGCAGCCAGTACTCATTTATATCTGTTATCCCTTTCATTGTTCCTTAGTGCTTCCACCATCTCCTAGCTTCCACCTGGTAAATTTTTCCTTCTAGCCAGAGAATACCCTTTAGTATTTAACTTAGTCTGCTGGTGACGAATTTTCTTGAGCTTTGTTTGTCTGAAAATATCTTTATGTTGCTTTAATTCTTCAAAGATGTTTGCATTGGATATTGAATTCTAGATTGGAAATTACTTTCTTTTGGTTAATTGGATATATTTTTCCATAATCATTTGACTTCTATTATTTTCTTAGAATTCAGCTCTTGGGCTAATTGTTGTTTCATTGTAGGAATCCTGTCTTTTTTCATGTGGTTGCTTTTAAGATACTTTCTTTTTGTTTTCTTTTTTTTCTTCTTCTCCCTCTCCTTTTCCCTTTCCTTCTCCCCACCCCCTTTTCCTTCTTCTTCTAGCAGTTTTATTATGATATACCTATAGGTATGGCCAGCATCTGCTGGGGACCTTGTGGGTAAGAGATAATTAATGAAGCGGTGATTGACAAAGGCATTGGACAGCATATAGCAAAACAGTGGGAGATAGTGTAGACCTGGAGCCGGTAATAGCAGGAGGCTGGATTAGGATGAGAGTTCTGAGTCTTTACCAGCCCAAGTATGAAGGAGTAAGAGGAACTTTCACTAAAAGCTGGGAACAGAGAGACAGTATGGAGAAAGCCACTTTACAGGAACTGTCACTTTTGATCAAGGGATGCAAGCAACCTATGCGACCTAGGAGACAGCTGGGGGAATAAATACCCAAATCTCACTTTCCTTTCTTCTCCCTCCAATCTCCTTTTCATGACAACCTGGGCTACTGAGCATGAGTGTGGATTTAGAGGAGCATATGGGGTTCATAGGGACTCTTGAATCTGTGGCTCAGATGTCACAGACATTTTCTGTAAAGAAACAGATAGAAATTTTAGGCTGTGTGGGCCACATATGGTCTCTCCTCCTTCTCTTATTCTTTTATGACCCTTTAAAAATGTAAAAACCATTCCTAATTCACAGGCCATATCAAAATAGGCAACTGGCCAAACTTGGCTTATCCCTATTATGGATTGAGCATTTTTTTTCTTTTTTTTTGGATCAATTTTAAGGAATTTTCAGCCACTACCTCTTTATAATTTTATTTCTAGTTTCTCTTTCCTCTGCTCTGGAATTCCCAGCACACATATGTTAACCCTTCTCACTGAATCCCCATCTCTTCTGCTTGCTTTTGTATTTTCTCACGTTTTGTCTTTCCATGTTTTATTCTGCATATTTTTTCCCTGATTCATTTCCCAGTTTCCTAATTCACTCTTTAGCCTTGCCTAATTCCTTTTAAAACCTTCTATTGCATTCTTAATTCTGGTTATTGTATTTTTTAATGTTAGAATTGCCATTACCTTATTTTATAGTTTCTAGTTTTCTGCTGAAATCCTTGATCTTGCCTTTTGTCTTGTTAAATACATTAAGGATAATTATCTTAATGTTTCTGTATTCAATAACTCTATAATCTGGAGTCTGTGTGGGTTTTGTCCTGTTGTATTCTATTGCTTCTCTTAATTTTCTTACATATTGTTTCATCTCTTCCCGTGCCTGGTTATTTTTGACTGTGTAGTGGACATTCTATGTGAAAAATTGTAAAATATTGTGGGTCCTAGGATGGTATTATTTTCCTCCAGAGAATATTAAAATTTGCTTCTTGCAGGAAACTGTAAGACCACTAGCATCCAGACTCGCTTGAATATAAATCCAAGTATTGAGGTGATTTGAAGCTGTATTTCAAAACGTTCTCTGGCTTTACTTTGTTCTGCAGAATAGCCACTGTGGTTCCATCCCAAAGCAGGATTACCAGGGCCCTTTTCTTTGGTAGCCTCCAGACTTTTACTTTTGTTCTCTTAAATCCAAGAGACTGTCAAAAGCAATGCTCAGATCTTTAGCCTCTTAGCTGACTCTACAGAACTGGCAAATACTCCAGGGGAAAACCATTTCAAATGGTGGACTCACTCTTTGCGGTTCCATCATCTTCTGGATTTGCCTCCATAATTCTTCACTGCCTTGCTAGCTTACTGATGCATTCAAGCTGATTTTTTTAAAAAAAGTTTGTCCAGGGTTTGTAGTTCTTTTCAGTGGGAGAGTTTGTCTAAATTTCTTATTCCACTATTACCAGAGCCCCTGATTATTTCTTTGGAAAAATTATTAAAAGTAGAATTATTAGGACAGTGGGAAGACACATTTTAAAGGCTTTTGATATATGCCACCAGCTTGCCTATCAGTAAGATTGTACAAGTTGACAAAGGTTTGTGCTAATTTTCTCGCACCTCACCAACACCAGATATTAATTGTTTAAATTGCTAAATAGATACGTCAGATTTGGAGTTCCCCTGAGATTTTATTAGGACTGTCATTCAGACTGTCTGGGTTTGAATCCAGCTTCTGCCTTTTACTAGCCATATGACCTGGAGCAGTTATATTTAACTTCTTTGTACACAGTTTCTCATCTGAAGTATTGCAATAAAGATTATACCTACCTCATGGGATTGAGGTGAGGATTAAATGAGTTAATCCAAGTGAAGTGAGTAGAGCAGTGCCTGGTATACTAAAATCTCTGAGTGAATGTTAGTTTTACTCTTATTTTAGTTATTAATATTTATCTGTTCTTGATCAGGGGCCAGAGGACAATGCTATTGAGGTCTTTTATAAAATTAATTTTTATTGGAGTATAGTTGCCTTACAATGTTGTGTTAGTTGTTGTACAGCAAAGTGAACCAGCTACACATATACATATATTCCCCTCTCTTTTGGATTTCCTTCCCATTTAGGTCACCACAGAGCACTGAATAGAGTTCCCTGTGCTATACAGCATGTTCTCGTTAGTTATCTATTTTATACAGAGTATCAATAGTGTATATTTGTCAATCCCAGTCTCCCAATTCATCCTATACCCCCTCCCCACTTGGTCTCCATATGTTTGTTCTCTACATCTGTGTCTCTATTTCTGCTTTGCAAATAAGATCATCTATACCATTTTTCTGGATTCCACATATATGTGTTAAAATACGATATTGTTTTTCTCTTTCTGACTTACTTCACTCTGTATGACAGTCTCTAGGTCCATCAAGGTCTCTGCAAATGAACCAGTTTCGTTCATTTTTATGGCTGAGTAATATTCCATTGCACATATGTACCACTTCCTCTTTATCCATTCCCCTGTTGATGGACATTTAGGTTGCTTCCATGTCCTGGCTATTGTAAATAGTGCTGCAATGAACATTGGGGTGCATGTGTCTTTTTGAATTATGCTTTTCTCTGGGTATATGCCCAGTAATGGAATTGCTGGGTCATATGGTAGTTCTGTTTTTAATTTTTTTAGGGAAGCTCCACACTGTTCTCCATAGTGGCTGTATCAATTTACATTCCCACCAACAACAGTACAAGAGGGTTCCCTTTTCTCTGCACGCTCTCCAGCATTTATTGTTTGTAGATTTTTTGATGATGGCCATTCTGACTGGTGTGAGGTGATACCTCATTGTAGCTTTGATTTACATTTTTCTAGTCATTAGTGATGTTGAGCATCTTTTCATGTGTTTGTTGGCCATCTGTATGTCTTCTTTGGAGAAATGTCTATTTAGGTCTTTCACCCATTTTTTGATTGGGTTGTTTGTTTTTTTGATGTTGAGCTGCATGAGCTGTTTGTATATTTTAGAGATTAATCCTTTGTCAGTTGCTTCATTTGCAAATATTTTCTCTCATTATGAGTGTTGTCTTTTCATCTTGTTCAAAATTTCCTTTGCTGTGCAAAAGCTTTTAAGTTTAATTCGGTCCCATTTGTTTAGTTTTGTTTTTTACTTTCATTACTGTAGGGAGTGGGTCAAAAAAGATTTTGCTGTGATTTATGTCAAAGACTGTTCTGCTTATGTTTTCCTGTAAGAGTTTTATAGTTTCTGGACTTACATTTAGGTCTCTAATCCATTTTGAGTTTATTTTTGTGTATGGTGTTAGGGAGTGTTCTAATTTCATTCTTTTAAATGTAGCTGTCCAGTTTTCCCAGCACCACTTATTGAAGAGACTGTCTTTTCTCCATTGTATATTCTTGCCTCCTTTGTCATAGATTAGGTGACCATAAGTGCATGGGTTTATCTCTGGGCTTTCTATCCTGTTCCATTGATCTATATTTCTGGTTTTGTGCCAGTACCATACTATCTTGATTACTGTAGCTTTGTAGTATAGCCTTGAGTCAGGGAGCCTGATTCCTCCAGCTCCATTTTTCTTTCTCAAGATTCCTTTGGCTATTCGGGGTCATTTGTGTCTCCATACAAACTGTACAGTTTTTTTGTTCTAATTCTGTGAAAAATGACATTGGTAATTTGATATGGATTGCACTGAATCTGTAGATTGCTATGGGTAGTATAGTCATTTTCACAATGTTGATTCTTCCAATCCAAGATAATGGTATATCTCTCCATCTGTTGGTGTTGTCTTTGATTTCTTTCATCAATATCTTATAGGTTTCTGTATACAGGTGTTTTGCCCCCTTAGGTACGTTTATTCCTAGGTATTTTATTCTTTTTGTTGCATTGGTAAACGGGATTGTTTCCTTAATTTCTCTTTCTGATCTTTTGTTGGTAATGTATAGGAATGCAAGAGATTTCTGTGTATTAATTTCATATCCTGCAACTTTACTGAATTCATTGATTAGCTCTAGTAGTTTTCTGGTAGCATCTTTAGGATTTTCTATATATAGGTTCATGTCCTCTGCAAACAGTGACAATTTTACTTCTTCTTTTCCAGTATGGATTCCTTTGATTTCTTTTTCTTCTCTGATTGCTGTGGCTAGGACTTCCAAAACTATGTTGAATAATACTGGTGAGAGTGGACACTGTTGTCTTGATCTTAGAGGAAATGCTTTCAGTTTTTCACCATTGAGAATAATGTTTGCTGTCAGTTTGTCATATATGGCTTTTATTATGTTGAGGTAGTTTCCCTCTATGCCCACTTTCTGGAGAGTTTTTATCATAAATTGGTGTCAAATTTTGTCAAAAGCTTTTTCTGCAGCTTTTTTTTTTTTTTTGCTGTACACGGGCCTCTCACTGTTGTGGCCTCTCCCGTTGCGGAGCACAGGCTCCGGACGCGCAGGCTCAGCGGCCGTGGCTCAAGGGTCCAGCCGCTCCGCGGCATGTGGGATCTTCCCAGACCGAGGCACGAACCCGCGCCCCCTGCATTGGCAGGCGGACTCTCAACCACTCCGCCACCAGGGAAGCCCTTCTGCAACTATTGAGATGATCATATGGTTTTTATTCTTCAATTTGTTAATATGGTGTATCACATTGATTGATTTGTATATATTGAAGAATCCTTACATCCCTGGGATAAATTCAACTTGATCATGGTATATGATCCTTTTAATGTGTTGTTGGATTTGGTTTGCTAGTATTTTGTTGAGAATTGTTGTGTCCATGTATCAGTGATATTGGCCTGTCCTTTTCTTTTTTTGTAATATCCTTTGGTATCAGGGTGATGATGGCCTCGACCAATGAGTTTAGGAGTATTCCTCCCTCTGTAATTTTTTGGAAGAGTTTGAGAAGGATAGGTGTTAGCTCTTTAAATGTTTGATAGAATTTGATTGTGAAGCTGTCTGGCCCTGGACTTCTTTTTGCTGGAAGATTTTAAATCACTGTTTCAATTTCATTACTTGTGATTGGCCTGTTTGTATTTTCTATTTCTTCTGCGTTCAGTCTTGGAAGGTTGTACTTTTCTAAGAATTTGTCCATTTCTTCCAGGTTGTCCATTTTATTGGTACATATTTATTTGTAGTAATCTCTTATGATCCTTTGTATTTCTGTGGTGTCAATTGTAACCTTAACCTCCTTTTTCATTTCTAATTTTATTAAGTCCTCTCCCTTTTTTTCTCAATGAGTCTTGCTAATGGTTTATCAATTTTGTTTATCTTCTCAAAGAAACAGCTTCTAGTTTCATTGATCTTTGCTATTGTTTTCTTCACCACTATTTCATTTATTTCTGCTCTGATCTTTATGATTTTCCTTCGGCTAACGTTGGGTTTTGTTTGTTATTCTTTCTCTAGTTGCTTTAGGTGTAAGGTTAAGTTGTTTATTTGAGATTTTTCTTATTTCTTGAGATAGTATTGTAGTGCTATGAACTTCCCTCTTAGAACTGCTTGCGCTGCATAGCATAGGTTTTGGGTCATCGTGTTTTCATCGTCATTTGTTTCTAGATATTTTTTTATTTCTTCAGTGATCTCTTGGTTATTTAATAGCATATTGTTTAACCTCCATGTGTTTCTGTTTTTTACAGTTTTTTTCCTGTAACTGATTTATAATCTCATAGCATTGTTGTTGGAAAAGATGATTGATGTGATTTCAATTTTCTTAAATTTACCAAGGCTTGAGATTGATATGATTTCAATTTTCTTAAATTTACCAAGGCTTGATTTGTGAACCAAGATGTGATCTATCCTGAAGAATGTACCATGTGCACTTGAGAAGAAGGTGTATTCTGTTGCTTTTGGATGCAGTGTCCTATAAATGTCAATTAAGGCTATCTGGTCTAATGTGTCTTTTAAGGCTTGCATTTTCTTAATAAATTTCTGTCTGGATGACCCATCCATTGGTGTAAGTGAAGTGTGAAAGTACCCCACTATTGTGTTACTGTCGATTTCCCCTTTTACGTCTTTAGCATTTGCCTTATGTATTGAGTTGCTCCTATGCTGGGTGGATACATATTTACAATTGTTATATCTTCTTGGATTGATCCCTTGATCATTATATAGTGTCCTTCCTTGTCTCCTGTAACAGTCTTTATTTTAAAGTCTGTTTTGTCTGATATGAGCATTGCTACTCCAGCTTTCTTTTGATTTCCATTTGCGAAGAATATCTTTTTCCATCCCCTCACTTTCAGTTGTATGTGTCCCTAGGTCTGAAGTAGGTATCTTGTAGACAGCATATATGTAGGTCTTGTTTTTGTATCTATTTAACCAGTCTGTGTCTTTTGGTTGGGGCATTTAATCCATTTACATTTAAGATAGTTATTGATATGTATGTTCTTATTACCATTTTCTTAATTGTTTTGGGTTTGTTTTTGTAAGTCTTTTGCTTATCTTGTGTTTCCTACCTAGAGAAGTTCCTTTAGCATTTTCTGTAAAGCTGGTTTGGTGGTGCTGAGTTCTCTTAGCCTTTGCTTGTCTGTAAAGCTTTTGATTTGTCTGTCAAATCTGAATGAGATCATTGCTAGGTAGAGTAATCTTGGTTGTAGTTTTTTTCCCTTTCATCATTTAAAATATATCCTGCCGCTCCCTTCTGTCCTGTAGAGTTTCTGCTGAAAGATCAGCTGATAACCTTACGGGGATTCCTTTGTATGTCATTTGTTGCTTTTCCCTTGCTGCTTTTAATATTTTTTCTTTGTATTTAATTTTTGATAGTTTGATTAATATGTGTCTCAGCATGTTTCTCCTTGGATTTATCCTGTATGGGACTCTCTGTGCTTTTTGCACTTGACTGACTATTTCCTTTCTATGTCAGGGAAGTTTTTGACTATAATCTCTTCAAATATTTTCTCAGACACTTTCTCTTTCTCTTCTTCTTCTGGGACCCCTATAATTCGAATATTGGTGCATTTAATGTTGTCCCAGAGGTCTCTGAGACTGTCCTCATTTCTTTCCATTCTTTTCTTTATTTTGCTCCATGGAAGTTATTTCCACCATCCTATATTCCAGCTCACTTATCCGTTTTCTGCCTCAGTTATTCTGCTATTGATTCCTTCTGGTGTGTTTTTCAGTTCAGTTATTGTGTTGTTCATCACTGATTGTTTGTTCTTTAGTTTTTGTAGGTCCTTGTTAAACATTTCTTGTATCTTCTTGACCTGGGCCTCCATTCTATTTCTGAGATCTTGGATCATTTTTACTATCATTACTCTGAATTCTTTTTCAGGTAGATTGCCTATTTCCTGTTCATTTATTTGGTCTTGTGGGTTTTTACCTTACTCCTTCATCTGCAACATATTTCTCTGTCTTTTCAGTTTGTCTAATTTACTGTGTTTATGGTCTCCTTTCCAGAGGCTGCAGGGTAGTAGTTCCTCTTGCTTCTGTTGTCTGCCCCCTGGTGGGTGAGGTTGGTTCCGGGGCTTGTGTAGGCTTCCTGGTGGGAGGGATTGATGCCTGCACGCTCTGGTGGGTGGAGCTGAGTCTTTTCCCTCTGATGAACAGCGCCACATCAGGTGGTGTTTTTGGGGTGTCTGTGGGCTTAGTATGACTTTAGGCAGCCTGTCTGCTGATAGGTGGGGCTGTGTTCCTGTTTTGCTGATTGTTTGATGTGAGATGTGTAGCACTGGAGCCTGCAGGCAGTTGTGTGGGCCTGGGTTTTGGTGTTGATATAGATACTTCTGGGAACGTGAACACCAATTAATATTCCCTGGGCCTGGGAATTCTCTGGTGGGCCAGCGTCCTGAGCTCAGTACTCCCACCCCAGAGGCTCAGGCCTGACCCCTGGCCAGGGAACAAAGAGCCCACAAGCTGCGCAGCTTGGCTAGAGTAAAAAGAAAGAAACAAACAAAAAAAAGAAAACAAACAAACCCCAAGACAAAGAGCAAAAACAAAAACAAACCAACAGCAACAACAACACAACACACACAGGAAATAAAAAAGAAGAAAGAAAACAAACAGATACACCAGATCCAAGACAAATGATAACAACAGAAGCAAAACCAAACTAAGAGAAACAAAGGAACAGACAGAGAAGAAAAACAAAACAAAACAAAACAAGAGAACAAACAAAAGAACTCAAAAATGAGAACAATCAATAAGGACTAAACTAATAAAAAGAGAAAATGAAAAATAAATCAAAACAGAAAGCAAACTAAAAAGAAAAGGCAAAGAAAACATAAAACAGCCACATAAAAATGATAAAAAAATTAAAAAGTAAAAGACAAAGAACAAAAACAAGAAAAAAACCACAAAGCAACAACAAAGTAAAGTAAAAATAGAAAAACTTTAAAAAGATGTATTTAAAACATTTTTTAAAAAAACATAAAAAATAACATATAATGAAAACAACACCAGCAACAACTGAACAAAATGAAACAAAGAAGAAAAGAATCACGGTGCTAAGAATCTTTTCCTGTGTCCTCCTCTTGCAGTGTTCTTGCTCCCACAGTGAGACACAGCCAACCCCCACCTCCCCAGCAGGCCCTCCTGTGCCTCCAGGTGGATCTTGGACCTGCTGTGGGCACTGTGGGAACAGCTCAGACTCTGACCTGGCCCAACTCCCACGTGTGCTTGACCCCAAAGTCCACTGCTGCTGATGTAGACCATTTTCAGTTGTGGGAACACTCACCTCTTCAGATATTCCACAGATGTAGGATTTACCAAGCCGATCGTGGGGATTTAATCCGCGACTTGTGCAGCTGCAAGGAAAGATTTCCATTCGTCTTCCTTAGTCAACCGCCCCGGGGCTCAGCTTTGGTTTTAGCCCCCCATCTTTGTGTGTGCCACCCTTATGTGTCTGTTCCTCACCCAGGCAAGAGGGAGTGAAAGCAGCAGCTGATTGGTGCACACTTACTCTGGCTGGGGAGGGGTATGGCGGCTGCAGCTGGGGTGTGTGGGAGTTGCCTGTGGCAGAGTAGACCAGCAGGCAGTTACAACAGACTGGGGCACACTCACTCTGGTGGGAGTCCCTCCCAGTGCCCGCCGAGGCAAGGGCTGGCGTGTGGGGGTACCGGTGGCCCCACCTCTTGTGTGCCACTCAGCCATGGTGCCTCGTTTCCTTGGTAGACCACGCTTCCTCTAGGGGCATTCACAGCTGTGGAGCCCCTCACTCCCATCCCCTCTTTTGTATCTGAGCAGCCAACAGCAGTCTTCTCCCTGGATCCGCTCTGTTAACCCCACACTTTGGAATTCAGCCCCTGCCAGCACTGTCAGATTCCTGACTCAGGCAGAGGCACCCAGGGCTGATTCTCAAGGTGGCTTTGAGATGGGCAGTGCTCAGGACCCTGGAGCCCACATGGGTGGAGGAGGCCTTGGCTTGAGGGGCGGGCAGTCCTGCCCAGATAGGTACCCCTTCCATTGCCCCTAGCGGCTGAAGAAGCTGGCGGGTGGGGAAAGGGGTTGCAATGGCATCCCCACCCCTTGCACAACGCTCAACAATGACGCCTTGCTATTATGGTATCCCTGGCTTTTTCTGCAGACTTTACTGGTTGTGGAGCTCCTTACTCCTGTCTCTTCAGGCTGTTTTTTCACAGCCAACAGCTGTCCCCTCCCTGGTTGCACACTCCAAACCCTACTGTCTAGCACCCAGCCACCCTCTGCAACAGGAGACACACGACTCAGGCTGGCGTGCGCAGGGCTGTGGCACAGACCATGTGCGCAGTTCTTATTTTATCCTGCCTTCCACAGACGTCTGCTGTGTTCTCCTTTGATCCCCTGAAGGTCCCTTTCTGTCCCAGCTGATTTCCCCACCCTGAGGGGGGTTTTCTGAGTGCAGGGACCTCTGTTCACCTTCAGCTTCCTGCCAGGGTTGCTGATCCCTTTTCTGATTCCTCTTCCTCTTGTCCTACCTGGTTGTGAGGGGATTTTTTCTTGTCTTTTTAGGTGTCCGAAATCTTCCACTAATGTTCAGCGGGTGCTCTGTGAGAATTGTTCCATTTGTAGATGTATTCTTTTTTTTTTTTTTTGTGGTACGCGGGCCTCTCACTGCTGTGGCCTCTCCTGTTGTGGAGCACAGGCTCCGACGCGCAGGCTCAGCGGCCATGGCTCACGGGCCCAGCCGCTCCGCGGCATGTGGGATCTTCCTGGACCGGGGCACGAACCCGTGTCCCCTGCATCGGCAGGTGGACTCTCAACCACTGCGCCACCAGGGAAGCCCAGATGTATTCTTGATGTACTTGTGAAGAGAGACGAATTCTGCCATCTTCCTATTCTGCCATCTTCCCATTCCTCCCCCAGTGCTATTGAGGTCTTGCCCGTGTATTTCTTTCTAATTCCCATGTCTGTCTCTCAAAATCTTAATCATTCTTCATGGCTTAGCTCAGATATTCTTCACTTTAGACACCTTTTCTGCTTTCTCTGAGCCAGGTGTGATATATTTTTATATTTTCAATGGATTGACCTTTTTGTCCCCTTCCCCAAATTCATATGTTGATGTGATGGTATTTAGAGGTGGGGCCTTTGGGAGGTAATTAGATCACGAGAGTGGAGCCCTCATGAGTGAGATTAGTATCTTTATATAAGAAGAGGCTCTAGAGAGCTAGCTAGTTCTCTTTCAATTATGCAAGGATGCAATGAGAAATCAGTTATCTGCAATCTGGAAGAGAGTCCTCACTAGATTTCCACCATGCTGGCAACCTGATCTTGGACTTCCATCCTCCAGAACTTTGGGAAATAAATTTCTGTTGTTGATCAGCCACCCAGTCTATGGTACTTTGTTAGAGTAGTCCAAATTGATACTATACGACCCTCATAGAATATTATTTAGATGTGGATTATAGCTAAATTCTGTCTTGTACTACAGATTCACTGTGCATTATCCATAATTCCAAAACCCAAAAGGCTGTGAAAATTGAGTTTTCATAACCTTATTCACTGCAGAATCTCCACTGACCTGAATGTACTTGGAGAAACCTGACCTGAACTGATAGGTACTACTTATGGTCTTCATGTATCCGTCTTAGTCTAAATGCTCAGATGTCTCTCTGCAGAAATGTTAATGTGCTTGAGGATAGGGTGCTGCCCAACTCTACTCAGGGGTATTTGGTCATACACAGTATATGGACTCTATTAACTATCTGAATTCTGAAACCATCTGGGTATAAGGGGTTTGGGTAAGGTATTTTGGACCTGTTTAGGTAGTTGTGTTTATTTTAATTTCAGGAAACATGTCTTAATCCTGATAAAACTAACTTCAGTTTCTTAGAAGGGGTGTGTGTGTGTATTTTTTAAATTTGGCTAACAGTGACAGAAAACCTAAACAACAGGCCTGGAAATAGGGGTTTACTTTTTCTTCCACCATTACACATCTATTGGTAGACAATTGGTAATATTGATTCAGTGACCTAAGTTTGTCCTGGCTGAGATTTCTGTGATTCTCTTGCTCTTCCCATGTGGGCACAGGATGGCTGCTCTAGCTCTAGCCATCAAGGTCGTGTTCCAAATAGGAAAAAGGAATAATGGCAAAAGGCAAAAGAGCGTGTGTGGCCTGAAACTGTTCTCCTTTTAAGGGGTTTTTGGAAGTCTATCCAATGACTTCTGCTTATATCTCATTGGTCAGAATCATGTCATATTGTTATTCCTCTCTGTAAGGGAAGGAAGTGTAACTTTTAGCTTGGTACATTGTTCCTCAACAATATACTTCCTAGTATAGTAGGAAGGGGAAATGTGTATTGGAGAGACAATTAGCAGTCTTGGCTACAATAATAAATCTCTTTTGAGAACTTAATAAATGTTTAGTAAATGACACACTTTATCACTTGAACCCCTCACAAGAATCTTATGAATTTGACATGTCATCATCGCATTTTACGTATGAGGAAAGTGAGGCTTGGAGAGGTTAGTCATTTGCCTAAGGTAGCACTACTCGTGGAATTTGAATACAGGCTTGTTTGAGTCTAGAATACACTTTCAACCAGTCTGCTATATATCAGCTAGGGTAAAACATGGAAAGGTTAGGTAGAAGCTAGATTGTGAAGGGTCTTGATTGTAAAAAAATAAGAGTTTAGGCTATCCCCAGGCCTGCCTCATTGTTTCACAGTGGTTTGGATTACACATCTGGCTAGTCAGATCCATGGCTTCGTGCTATGGGTTTCTTCTCCCTTTTGTTGAACCTTCTGCTTTTGCTTAGCAAGACCTTGGAAGGGAGCCCATTCTTTAAGACCCTGCAGAGATAGCATCTTCTCCATGAAGACTTTTCCAGGCTGACATGGTCCCTTCCTTTTGTACATTCCCACACTATTCCATGCACACACAAACCAAAATATCTTTATGTTATTGTTGTATCATTCTGTTACATGATTAATTATGGTCAGACAATTTGACTGGAGAAAAGGGATTGTGTCTTGTTCTTTTGTGATTTGTGGCACTTAGCACAGTTTCTGGCACATAACAGGCACTGAGATATTGACAGAACGAAGGAGACAATGAAAGAGTGAATCAAGATCGCACAGTTCAGGCTAGTAAGGGAAAAAAGTCTGCAGCAAGTATGTTTTTATTTTAACTAGAATGCTTAACAATTGGTGGTATCATCATTTGAATGTGATTGATATCAGCTGCTCATGAATGGGTATACTATGTTTATAGGAGAATGTTGGCAGTTCTGTGTTTTGAGTTAATTAAAATTTGCATTTAATTCTTTCATGGCCTTTTAAAGTTTAGAAGAGCCTTTTCCCCCTAATACACTATAGAAGAGACTTTCTTTCCTAACACTAATGTAATTACTTAATATTTCTATAGTGTTCTATATTTTTACATCTTTGCTTTGAATCTCACAAAACCTTTATAAGTACAGGTTTTTGTATATGTATTACCTTCTGACTATTGATGGAGTCCAAGACACAGAGAGGTTGGTGTCATTGCTGGGAAGCACATAGCCAGTAAGGGACAGAACAAATCTTGTTTTCTCAGTTGAGGTTCCAGAATTACTACATGTTTGGATGATGACTTAACCTCGAGTTCACTGCAGAGTAGGGACCCTATTTGGCTTAGATGATTGTGACTTCTATTGGATTATCCAGCCTTTACCAACAACAGCATGCCATAGTCACAATATATAGAAAAAGGAGTCCAAAAAATATGTAAACTCTACTAAAAGTTTATGAGAATGCAAACTTCTTGGGGAGTTAGTGTCAAACATATTCCTTCAAGCACAGGAAAGCTCTGTGGATAAGACATAAGGTTTGGGGATTAGCTGAGGTGTGTCTCAGGGTGCGGGCTAGGAGACAAGTGAGCATTGACTGTCTGATAGCAGAGACTTTTGTAAGAACTAAAGACTAAGCTTTCCTTTAAGAAGCAGTAGTGTGTGTGTGTGTGTGTGTGTGTGTGTGTGTGTGTGTGTGTGTGTGGGGTTGCCTTCTAAATATGTTGAAAACTTTTGAAGGCAGACATGGCACTCAGTGCTTATTAATTGACTACATGAACATCACTGTACGCATATTGGAAATCAGAGCGTATGAGAAGCACTCCTTCTAGGTTGAATAAGATACTCCCTAGTAGAGTGGTATGAGATGATCAAGAAAAGTCCCGTAAAAAAAAGCATCTCTCTTATCATACTAAGTGAAGTAAGTCACAAGGAGAAGGACAAATACCATATGCTGTCACTTCTGTGTGGAATTTAAAATATGACACAAATGAACTTATCTACAAAACAGAAACAGACTCACAGACATAGAAAATAGACTTGTGGTTGCCAAGGGGGAGGGGGGTGGGGGGGATGGAGTGGGAGTTTGGGGTTAGCAGCTGCAAACTATTATATATAGAATGGATAAATCACAAGGTTCTACTGTATAGCACAGGAAACTATAATCAATATCCTGTGATAAACCATAATGGACAAGACTATGAAAAAAAGTGTATGTATATAACTGAATCACTTTGCTGTACAGCAGAAATTAACACAACATTGTAAGTCAACTATAACTCAATTAAAAAGAAAACATCTCTCCCACTAGGCTACTTAACAGTTCTTTGACTTTTTTTGTTGTTGTTGTTCCTTGTTACTTATATGTTTTCGTATTAAGCCAAGTAACTTAAATCAAAATAGTGCATGAGTTTTCAATCGTTATAATTGTGAGGGTAGAGGTGGGGGGGCCTGATCTCTCATAAACTTCGGTGAGTAAGAGAGAAGAATGTGTACTCCATGGTCAGACCCCAGCCATGGGCGGCGAGGGCCCAGCCTAGAGTTTTTCAAAGCATAGCCTGCCTCAGAGACATGGATGGCGGTGCTGGAGATGGTCCCAATGGTCCAAAGATGTACCCATGAAAGTAGTGTCAATAGTGAGTGTAGATTTAGGTGTGTTGTAAACAGATTGGCAGACCATTTGGGGCTATTTAAAGGAAAGAGAGATGAAACCACATTAAAGTGAAGCATGATGAAAAAAATAGAAGATAAGGAGTGCTAAGCAATAGAGGAGAATTCCTTTTTTTAGTTACGTTTTTGTATAACCAGAGTTCTTTGAAACGGATGTATAAAAATGAAAAGATTCTATTTGAATAGAGACAGCGACAAACAGCATGGTAACACTTAGAGGAAAGAATGGGACCTTGTAAAAGATGTCATTTCAGATGTTTTACAGAACCCCTAATTTATGTCTCAATCCAATAAAAGTGTGTGTGTGTGTGAGTGTGTGTGTGTGTGTGTGTTTTGAAAGCAACCACTAGAACAGATGAGGCAGTAAATATGAATGTGTTTTGTGCTCTTCGGCAAAAGGTATGACAGAAACGTACGACCTCACTTCTGTTTATTCACTGGTTATGGATTGAATAGCACCAGAAATGGAGCTCTGTGTTTAGTGCTTTGGGAATTTTAGAAAAAATATAATTTCTTCAGGTGGATGGTTTCAACCCACGTCTGCAAAAAAGGGGTAGCCTGAGATTGGCAGAGAGAATTGTCATTCGGTCAAACAGCAGCGCCTTTTATCACGAACTAACCAAATGCCTGCTTGATTCTCTCTGTTACTAGCTATGTGGCCTTGGGCACATTAGGTATCCTCTTTGAACCTTGGTTTTCTTGCCTTTAATGAGGGCAGTGTCTTTCTTGCAGGAGGTTGAGGAGGTTAAATTAGATAACATGTAGACTAGTGCAGTGCCTGGCACATTGCTGGCACTTGGTAACTAGTACTGCTATTATTATTTTTGTTGTTGTTGTTAGCCTTGGAAATGATCTAAAACCAGTTACTAACCCCACAAGGTTGCTTGGCTTCGGGAAGTATTGCTATTGTGAAGCTCATCTTTATTCTTGAGGTTACAGACTTGAACCACTTGATGATCATTCACACTCAGTGCCTTATGGAGCCTTGGCTAAAAATGAGAGGCTCCAATTGCAGGAGAGATTTTGCACAGAGCCAGCTCTAAAGGCCACACCAGAACGGCAGTGCTGAGGGCTCATTCTGCTTTTTGGTTCTGGGTATAACGTGACTGCACATTAAAATCACCTAGGTTGCTTGTTCTAAATGTCCATCCACAGATGAATGGGTAAAGAACATGTGGTGTATATATATAACAGAATATTACTCAGCTGTAAAAAGAATGAAATAATGCCATTTGCAGCAACATGGATGGGCCTAGAGATTATCATACTAAGTGAAATGAGTCAGACAAAGAAATATCATATGAAACCACTTATATGTGGAATCTAAAAAAATGATACAAATGAACTTATTTCCAAAACATAAAGAGAGTCACAGTCATAGAAAACAAACTCATGGTTACCAAAGGGGAAAGGGGGAGGGAGGGATAAATGAGGAGTTTGGGATTAACATATACACACTCCTATATATAAAATAGGTAACAAGAAGTCCTACTGTAGAGCACAGGGAACTATACTCAATATCTTGTAATAACCTATAATGGAAAAGAATCTGAAAAAGAATAGCTGCATATAGCTGAATCACTTTGCTGTACACCCGAAACTAGCACAGCATTGTAAATCAACTATACTCTAACAAAAAGTTTTAAAAAATCACCTAGGTTGCCTGTTGAAAGTACATATTCTCAGGCTCTACCCCCAGCTATTGAATCTGAGTCCTGAAACTCATTTTAACACCCTCCTCAGCTGGTTTGTCTGTAGCCAGCCCAGCTCCTGACTAGCATTTGGAGTCGCCTCAGACCACTTGGAAACTTTCCTGTTGGGCTGGTAGTGGCCTCACTAATCTTCCAGGCCTTATCTGCTTCTTCCCTGTTTTCCTCCATCTTGGAATGTCTTTGAACATTGACCTAGTGGCTACCTTGGCTCCCCTTCTCTCTCTCAGCCTTGTCTTCCCTGAGTTCTTCACCACCCCTCCAAATTTGAATCAAGGAACACTTACTGAGCTTCAGAGAGGCAAGGGGAGCAAACAAAGCAGAGTGAGTCCTTGCTGCCTTTGCTCTTTATGCCTTGCTCCACTGCGCACATCTCTTTGTCTTGTAGTGGTGATAAGAACAATTATACCATAAAATAGCTACTACTTCTTGGGCACTTACCACGTGCCAGGCATGTGCTGGGCTAACCGATTGTGCTCATCATCCGGTTCATTTTATCGTCACAACTCAACGAAGGAGTCTTACTCCCATTTTAGAGGAGAGGAGATTGACGCTTAGAGTGACAGTTTGTTAAGGAGTGGAGCTGACGTTCTCACTGTTGGGTTTCAAGTGCCTGCTCTTCACCAATTTGTTGATCCAGTGGTTGGTATTTGCATCAACCTCTGCTGATAGGTCAGGGGGGACTTGAATCTTTAGTTGCTCAGGAGCCCCTTACATAAGCTAAATGCACCCTCAAATGTTGGGAAAGTGAACAAATGGATGCAGAGGTCCTTGCAAAGTGCTTTGAGAGTGCAGAGGAAAGCATTGTTAGATGGACACGGGGGGATTTCATGGTGGAGGTGGCAGATGGCCTGTGCCTTAAGGGAGAAGTCTGGTTTTGACAGATGACACTGTAACCAAGCAGATTTTCCTCCACTGCTGCAGCGAGGATGATTCTGAATTGTGATGCCAGCAATCCACTAAGGACTTGAATGTCATAACATATCGGGGTGGGGCTTAGCCTACCTTTGACATCTGTTGATATGACTTAGCTAATATTGATAATAGAGTTCCTTGAGCCATAGTTTACTAGGTAGAGTTTCAAATGTGGAAAGCATATAGAATATGTTTAGATTTTTAAGCTTTTCAGAGGAAGCAGAGGTGTCCCAGAATAAAAGATGGCCTGTGTTGGTTGAGGACCGTCTGAGGAAGCATGTCTTGAGGCTGGGGGGCCCCCGCGGGGGGGGGGGGGGGTGATGAGCAAGTTTAACCCGGGGAAAAGTAGTATCAGGAGGTAGGAGTAAAGACAGACCCTCTAGGACAGCCACAGTCTGGAGTATGAGCAGCATGGTGTGTTCAGGGCCTGGGGAGCTGCCCTGTAGAGGACAAGAGCATAGTGTGTGAGGAAGGAATTGGGAGATGAGGTTTGAAAGGTGCGGTGGGGCTGGATCGTGGAGGGCTCTGAGTTTAGGGTAGCCTTTCCTGTTGCGGAGCACAGGCTCCGGACGCGCAGGCTCAGAGGCCATGGCTCACGGGCCTAGCTGCTCCGCGGCACGTGGGATCTTCCCGGACCGGGGCACGAACCCGTGTGCCCTGAATCGGCAGGCGGACTCTCAACCACTGCGCCACCAGGGAAGCCCTTTTGATGACGGTACACACAACGTTCGTCCTAGACTTTAACTCCAGCAATGGGAATTGATTTTATATCATCTTGTCCAGTAGTGTTACTGAATCAGGTCCTGCTGCTTGCCGCTCAAAAATCGATACTCAAGAGAGGCAAATGTTGGTAGAAAGGAAAGTTGCTTTTTTTAAAAAATTGAAGGAGGGTTGATTTACAACGTTGTGCCAATCTCTGCTGTACAGCAAAGTGACTTAGTTGTACACGTACAGACGTTCTTTTTTTATATTCTTTTCCATTATGGTTCATCACAGGACACTGAATACAGTTCCCTGTGCTACGCACCAGGACCTTGTTGTTTATCCATTCTAAATGTAACAGTTTGCATCTACCAACCCTAAACTCTCAGTCCATCCCTCTCCTGCCCCCTCTTCCCCTTGACAACCACAAGTCTGTTCTGTCTATGAGTCTATTTCTGTTTTGTAGATAGGTTCATTTGTGCCATATTTTAGATTCCACATATAAGTGATATCATATGGTATTTCTCTTTCTCTTCCTGACTTACTTCACTTAGTATGATAATCTCTAGTTCATTCATGTTGCTGCAAATGGCATTATTTCATTCTTTTTCATGGCTGAGTAGTACTCCATTGTATATATGTACCACATCTTCTTTATCCATTCATCTGTCGACGGACATTTAGGTTGCTTCCATGTTTTGGCTATTGTGAATAGTGCTGCTATGAACATAGGGGTACATGTATCTTTTTGAATTACAGTTTTGTCCAGGTATATTCCCAGGAGTGGAATTGCTGGATCATTTTTAGTCTTCAGAGGAACCTCCATACTGTTTTCCATAGTGGCTGCACGAACTTACATTCCCACCAACAGTGTAGGAGAGTTGAAAGGAAAGTTGCTTTTAATCAGAACGCTGGCACTCTGGGGAGATGGTGGACTCAGTGTTCCCCCAAAAACACCTCTGAAGATTCTGCTTAGCCATGAAAAGTTTTAAAGGGAAAAAGGGAAGTAATCTCAGTTAATCATTGATATAGGGGGTCAGAGTCATCGCCGTCCCCCACTGGGCGCAGGCTTGTCATGCAGGCTCATAGATGCTGTCTTGTTCACACAGTTTGTTCGCGAGATTACTGAACTGGAAGCTAGGGAAGGGATCTGGTCATCTGTTAATTACTTATTTTTCATTTCTACTTCTGTGATCTACAGAAAGAACCAACCGGTTAGACAAGGTATTATGTGATTGAAAGATCTGAAAGGTGTGCTAGGACCAGAGATGAGTAGAGCATGGGGGTACCTGCTTTAAGGTTAGTGACAAGACAGAGGGGTGCCTCCTGCAGAGAGCTCTTTCCTGCCCAAAGCTGCTTGCAGTAGGGGCCAAAGCAAGGGCTTTTGGGGGGCATCCCACATAGTTATCTTGCCTGTTTTCCCATAATCCATGTTGGTATAACAAAATATAGGTTGTCCAGGTTATTGTAGAATTCTAACTAAACTCCATATTATAATGCTTTAAGCACTTA
Organism: Lipotes vexillifer; assembly: GCF_000442215.2. Classification (NCBI taxonomy): domain Eukaryota; kingdom Metazoa; phylum Chordata; class Mammalia; order Artiodactyla; family Lipotidae; genus Lipotes; species Lipotes vexillifer. The sequence continues at coordinate 4,000,695 of NW_006777801.1, forward strand.
AAGTTTTTACCATACCATAGCTTTTTTCCACATGAAATCTCATTTTTGTTTCTCATAATCAAAATGGTTGGAATATGGATCTTGGAACCAATAATAGTTAGCACTTACTGAGTTCCTAATATGTGTTGGGCACTGTGTCAATGCTTCATAAACATTGTCACTCTGAATCCTCCCAGTTGTGCAAGGGTAGTTGTGATTATTTCTGTTTTGCTGTTGAGGAAACCAAGGCTTACAAAGGCTAAGCAGCTTACCCTCTCATAGAGCCCCCAGAGGTGGAGCCAGGTTTGGAATCCACATTTGTCTGACTACTGAGTCAGTGTTCTTTCCACCAAACTCTGCTGCCACCCCATCTTCCAGTGGGGTACCTTGCCCAGGGTCACACTTTGAATGGTGAAACAGTAGCCTGTCCACGTCATTGTGAGTCTTTTCTTGACGTGTGAGCAGCCTGCTGGCTGCCAGATTTCCCTAGCATAACACTTAGTATGACATGAGTAAATGGCCAGCTGGCCCCTCTGGAATGTTGCAATATTCATTCTTCTTCATTTACTCTAAAGATCCACAGTCCTCCTTCCCTTAATAGTTAGGACTCAAAGCTCCTAGTGTTGGCTGCTTAGTCATTATACCCTCTTCTCATATTTACGATTGAATTCACCTATACTTGCTGCGTAAATCCCCAGAAACAGGCTGTTTATAAAGTACATTTTGACAAGGCTGTAACTCCAGCCTGCTTTGAGGATGCTGCTGTAATTAGTTATAGGCTGGCATTAGCTAAACTGAATATAATCCATCATGCTTATTAGATGTGGTGGGGGAGATTTGCACCCTGAAGGATCAGCA
>NW_006777801.1:4001602-4005153 GCF_000442215.2 Lipotes vexillifer
AGCAGGAAAGGCACATTAAATATAGATGAGCTGAGTATTTTCCCAGGCAGCTGGATATACAGAGCAGGGCCATGTGTTCATAACACAACAGCTTTTCCACAGTGGCACAGAAGAAATAGTAGGGACTGGGGAAGAGAAAGTACTTAGAAGCTTTACAAATAAATTGGGCTAGTTACAAGAGTGCCCCTTATAAAAGCCAAACAGCAAAACATGAGAGTAGAAAACAGCATAAGTGACTCTTCAGGTGATTACCAAAGATTTTTCAGGTAGGATGAGCTATGTCCAGCCATAGGTATCTGATATCTACAGATTATCCTAGTAGCCCCATGGTTTTCACAGCATTTGAGAAGTTTGACTGTTTTCAATCTCCTGAAGTGCGATATATAAGATGCTCTAGATCACAATTTCTTTGCAGTTTTTTTTTTTTTCATTTTTTTTCCTCAACATCAAATCAAACCTTTATTAATAGCCTGATTTTAGGAGGCACTGGGGCATATGAGGTATATGGCTCTGTTCACTCGATATTTTGGAGGACATGCCCTTGTTGTGGCTGGCTACGTAGATGTCACAGTCAACCCAATATTTAAGTATCTAAATGGATAGACTCTAATATTGGGTTTGTTGTATATATGCCAGCTGGGGAGCAAATCTCAGCTCATGGCTATAATAAAATTCACAGACTGGTTTTGATGTCTGTTTCTATTTACAAAATTAGTATTTGGTGTCTTTTACCTTTGTTTTTGCTTCATAAACACGTTAGACATTTGTCAAAGATTTCACTCACAGCACAAGTTCACATCTCTAGGAATCCTGAACTTAGAGTGTGGCCCTCATATGGGGAGGATGCATTGAAAAACCACGAAGCTTGGCTTCACTGTGTTTTCTTTTACCATTGGTGAGCTGGCCCAGGATCCCAGGAGCACTTACAGAGGTTGTGAAAATGCCACTGTTTGGCCCTGTTCATTCCTGGAAAAGCAATCTAAAATGCATGACAGTAGCACCTCTCTTGTGAAAAAAAAGAAAAAGGAAAAAGAAACGGAGCTCCTTAAGTTTTCATTTCCTGTTGGACACCTTGCTACACTTACTCTGCATCTCCCCTGGTTGTTGCTAAAACCTAAGGAGATACGTTGACCATCTTTTATGTTCATCCTACTAGGCATGTCCGTCTCCAAGGCATAATATAGACACACACAGCTAGTGGGAGAGCACTGCCATTTGGCAAATGAAATTTACTTGCTTTATTGAATGTTGTCAGGTCTAATTTCAAGCAGGCAGCACAACATAAGGCATAGCTCCTATTTTATTTTGTTTTTATCCTAGAGTAAGAATCTGATTTTTTCACTCTACTAGAACAAGGGCATTGCTTCCCTGCTGAGCCTCATATATTAAACAGAAATATTTGTATAAAGTGCTTATAGGTCCTCTGTTCTTACAGAATCCAATTCTAAGTTCTCATTCCCCAAATTAATCATTATGACCATTTATTATGTCTTGGGGCAACACTTTCAAATGTGTTACTTCTAAATATTTATCCCACTATCAGGAGATGACTTTCCCAGGTGATGGCTTATTGCAATGGCGCTGGCTTGAGTTACTGTGCTTAGTTTATTTTAGGTTCGTCTGAATTTTTAAACAGTTCTTGGCCTGTCTTGCAATAATAAAGCTTTTTATTACTTTTCACATCCTTTTCCTATCTGTTATTTAATTTTATTTTCAACATCCCTGTGTGGATGTTGAAAACTTTATGAAAAAGGAAGGCAGAGGTCAGGAACAATTGACTTGTTCAAAGCCTTATTGTGGGTGGGACTAAGGATCAGATTTCTTGAATTCTAGACCAGTTTTCTAATTCTTGCCTGATTGGTTCCTGAGCTTTTCCTTGTAACTGATATGATCTTTATTTTTGACATCTTCTTTCAGACTACAATTCCTCCCCAACCTACACACCAGACTTACACACGCATGCTCATACATGCATGTGTTCTCACATATGGATTTCCCTTCCCCCTCACTCCCCATCATACCTTGAAAATTTCGGCTCCTTGCTCTGTCCCCAAACAATCTTCCCTTCTAGAACAAAGTGGGAAATGAAGGCAGTTGGAGCAAAGGAAATGATTCTGATGTGGAAGAAAAAATATCTCAGGAAACTTTGCCTGAGTCACTGAAATTTTGGCTCCATTTCTGCTTCACTTTGACAGTGTAGATGGACTTTGGGCAATTTGAACATATTTATAGAGAAGGAGAATCTGGTTTCGGATTATGTCACTCCTAGTTGAGATAGTATTTATAGCTAGCCAGCCAAGAGATTTTTATATTGAAAAATTTTCCCCCATATTAATGACCCAAGTCACTTGGAATAGTCACACAGTCACTCCTACTCAATCATTAAGAAAGCCAAACACTGGCTCTTCTTTTTCAGGCTGGTGATTTTCTTCGAAGTGGCATGATAAGGGATGATTCATTTTTGTTTGTTTGTTTCTCTTATGACTCATTCACGGGCTAAGGAGTCCCTTGGACTAGATGTAGTTCCTACAGCAATCATATCTCTAACGCTTAGCTTTCTTTTTGGCAGTCAGTTCCTTGGCATGTAGTCCAACATGTTTGATGTGTAGAATAAGACCTGGGTTAGATTCCTTGCCTGTTTCCATCTGGCCTAAATATGCTATAAACACTGTCTGCCTTGACTGGGGAAAATCTTACCTGAATGACTTTAGCACATGTTACCCCATTCATGAAAAATTTGTTCCTGAAAGCCAAAGGATTATTTAGAAAGAGGGATATGACAGTTCCAGCAATGGGATGTTAATGAAATCTTCTTCACAGTTTTAAGACACCTAATGAAGATTTAGAAAAATTGTCTTAGTGGAAACACATAGGCCTTGGAGCTAGAGGACAAGAGTAACAGTTATAACTAAGCTTCCTTATCTTTTTTTATTTTTTTTATTTTTTTTTATTTTTTTATTTTTTAATTTTTTTAACACCTTTATTGGGGTATAATTGCTTTACAATGGTGTGTTAGTTTCTGCTTTATAACAGAGTGAGTCAGTTATACATATATATATGTATATTATATTATATATATATGTATATTATATATTATATTATATGTAAAATTCAGTTGGCAGTATCTGCCATGTCATATATATATATATATATGTGTGTGTACATATACATGCCTATACACACACACACACACACACACACACATACACACACTGCCTAATATTGGGCTGGCCAAAAAGTTTGTTCAGATTTTTCCATAAGGCGTTACAAAAAACCCGAATGAACTTTTGGGGCAACCCACTACATCGTGATGCCTGTTCTCATAGCTTCTTATGTTGTTGCTTCTCAATGTATATTGGGTGCCATCTCCCTATGGAGAGCCTACGATTAGAGTAGAGAACTGGATGGACTGTCTCTGCCTATTACTGCTAATACCTTTTTCATGACCAGATAATTCAGCTGCAACAGTCAGAATCTCTTTCAACCAAGATTGTATCATAAAACTGTACATTATTCCTTTCTTTTCTTTTCTTTTCTCTGGGGTTCCTGCT
>NW_006777801.1:4005602-4014580 GCF_000442215.2 Lipotes vexillifer
CTGCTGACCCATCTGTTTGTTTGCACATGCCATTTCTGTATCATCTTCCTTCAATATGCATTTGTAATGTTATAGCTTCTTAGCTCACAAGACATTTATCCCAACAGCCTCCTAGGTGGATTGCTTCCTGGTAGTGCACTGGAGGGTAGGGATATCGGGCTGTCAACAGCATGCTGCCTGGAAATCCAATGACAGGGTAGGTTAGCTATAGGATGATTACCTCAGGCAGCAAGCCCTGTTATCAGTGTGAAGATCCTTGTGGGGCTCCACCTAGTCCTGTCCATTATGGCTGCCTTGACCTGCATCTGGGGATCAGGTTTCCATTTGAGCTCATATCCCTTGTCCAGCTACCAATTTCATGTGGTACTCATTCAGCAACTGTTTCAGATGAAGCCTGGACTAAAGCTTGCCAACGATGAAGGAAGCCATTTCAAGGGAAAATGAGATGGAAGAGGTGGACAGAGCATATTTAATCCAAATTTCTGAAATAATTTTAACATTTTGGGAATATGTTAATTATATTGCCAAATTACAAATGTCTTTGTTTATTATTCTGCTAGAACCTCCTGGTGTTACATTGTCAAATGCAAAGGATATTGCAATAAATATAATAAATAAAACTGTATTATATTCTTTAATTTGATTTCACTAATTAATCTTGCCTTTTATTTCAATTTCCGATTACAAATAAGTTAATTCATTAAACACTTAATGAATATTTTGTTTGTATAAAAATAGTACCGTATAAAGTTGGCTGGAGTTGAGAGATTGGGGGATTAGTTGAGAAGCCACTAAAACTGGTTTTAGTAAAGTGTAACTGGGGAACATTCTCAGGTTTAACGACCAGAAAACACTCTAAAGCTTGAAATAAAAAGCCTCTGAGGAAAAATTATAAAGATAATATAAGGACTTCCCTAGTGGTCCAGTGCTTAAGAATCCGCCTTCTAATGCAGGGGACACGGGTTCAGTCCCTAGTCAGGGAACATGCTGTGGGACAACTAAGCCTGTGTTCTAGAGCCCGCACACCACAACCAGAGAGCCTGAGCGCCACAACTAGACATGCCACATGCCACAACTACAGAGCCCATGTGCTGCAACTACTGAGCCCATGTACCACAGCTAGAGAGAAGCCTGCATGCTACAACTAAGACCAAGGCAGCCAAATAAATAAATAAATATTTTTTTAAAAAAGAAAGATGAGTGAAATAAACAAAGAATATTTAACAAGAAAAGATAATATAAGAAAAATAATTGACTAATACCTCAAATATATAGGCAAAGATTTAATATCTGTAATAATAGTTCACAGAGATGAGAAAGATGAATAAGAGCAAAATTGGAGAGTGGAAAATTCACTCAATGGGAAACACAAATAAAAAAGTTCAACCTTTATAATAATTAAAAATGCTAAATGAAACAATAATGAGAAATTAAAAATACAGGCTACCTATGGCTGAATGAGGAGGTTGGCAAATTCTCTCCCTAAAAGGTAGCTCTAAAACTTGACAAAATCGGCAAAAATAACAATTTCAGTGCTCTAGAAATTGGCCTAAGTTATACAATAATCTGAGAAGCATTTATACCTAAAAACCTGCAGAACTTCCGGCAAGACTAGTGAGTTTGTGACCTTTTTGCTTGGAGGTCCTCTAATATCCTCTCCTTCCCCCACAGCTCTGTTGGCATGGTGCTTCTACCAGGGCAAGGCAGGCTCTCGAGGACCCACAGCTGTACTGCTGCAGTCAAAGGGGATTCATTTGATTTGGATTAACTGGTGATGCCCACACCTATCAGCATTGTCATGGAAGTGGCAATCTCAGTGCTAGGGTGAATGGGGAAGGCCACCATCTCTAGTAGCTTGAGGTTACAGCTGTGATTAATGCAAGCATATTTCTGACTGGGATATAGCAAAGACCAGAGAGGGCCCAAACTATCCACGTACTCCTGGACAATTGAAGTTGTTTGCACATGCAGAGGAGACAATAAAGGCCTAACAGCAAGCAAAATACTATGCAGATTTTAAACAACTTGAACTTTGAATGGACTCCCCTACCTACATATATATTCACTGGCAGAGGAAGGAAGCCTTATTGGCTTGAGGTGTTTGATCACATCCTTTGTCCTATCATTGACTGACATCCAAACTATGTAGACAGTAGACACAGGAGTGACTCCTAAGAATCCAGTCTTAAAAATAAAAATAAGAATAATAAAAGTTAAAAGAAATACAACTTAACAGAGGCAACATGACCACACACAGTGAGGGAGACAGAATTCACAGATTTCCCTCAGGCAAGGTATAAACAAACAAACAACAATAACCTTCAAGGGTAGAAAATCGGTATCCAGAGTTACTATGATTCTATTATCTATAATATCCAGTTTTCAATAAAATATGTTGAAGCATACAAAGAAACAGTAAAGTGTGACCCATACTAAGGAAAAATAAGCAGTCAATGGAAACTGCCTCTCAGTGTCCTCAAATATTGGGTTTAGCAGACCAAGACTTCAAAGAAGCTATATGCATGTTCAAAGAACTGAATGAAACTATTTAAAGAATTAAAGGAGAGTATGAAAATAATGATTCAACAAATAAGGAGCCAGAAATTGTAACACAGAATTAAACAAGAATTCTGGAATTGAAAAGTATAGTAACTGAAATATAAAAAATTCACTAGAGGGACTAAACAACAGATTTAAGATGGAAGTAGAAACATAAGTGAATCTGAAGATAGATCAATAGAAAAGATCTAATCTGAACAGAGAACAGAGAGAAGAATGAGGAAACATTTATGTAGTAAAAGACAAAGTGAAAATCGTGAAGTCTGAAAGAAAAAATTGCTAATAGGCTTATTGATACAATTAAAGGCCTACTTCTCATCTGAAACAATGGAGGCCAGAAAACAATGAAATGACATATTCCAAGTGATAAAAATAAAAGCAAAATTCTGTTGAACCAAATTCAACCAAGGATCCTATATAAATCAAAATTATCCTTCACAAATGAAAGTAAAATAAAAACATTCCCAATAAACAAAGAATGGAAGAATTGGTTGCTAGCAGACATGCTTTATAAGATATATTAAATGAAGTCCTTCAGAATGAAAGGAAGTGGCATTAGATTTAACTTGAATCCCCAGGAAGAAAAGAAGGACATAAGAATAGTAAATAAGTGTATTCAAAGACTACTAAATGTACATCTTTATCATTTCTTCTCCTAACTTCCTTAAAAGACACAAGATTGAATGAAGGAAGAATTATAATCATGTATTGTTGAGTGTATAACATATATAGATGTGGTATGTATGACAATAATAGCACAAAACTCTTTAAAAATGGAAAAAGAGGGAACACATCAAACAGACAGAGAACACTCTATGAGACTAATAATACTTTAATAACAAAGACAATGTAAGATATAAGAAAACAACAGACCAATATGTCTTATGAACATAAACACAAACCTTCTCAACAAAATATTAACAAGCCAAATCTGGCAACATATAAAAATAGTTATTCACCATGACCAAAAGGAATTTATCTCAGGAATGTATGGTTTTAACATCCAAAAATTAATTAATGTAATTAATGTAATATACCATTTTAATAGAATAATGTACAGAGGCCACATGATCATCTTAATAGATGCAGAGAAGGCATTAAAGAAATCCAACACCCATCCATGATAAAGACTCTCAGTACATCGGGAGTAGAAAGGTACTCCCTCAACCTGATAAAGAGCATCTATGAAATACCCACAGCTAACATCACAGTGGTGAAAAACTAGATGCTTTATCCCTAAGATTTGGAAGAAAGAAACAAAGGAAGGAAGGAAGAAGGGTAGGAAGGAAGGAAGAAATAGAAGAAAGAAAAGGAAGGATAGATGGAAGGAAGGGAGGAAGTTAAAGGTATTCAGATTGGAGAGGAAGAAGTAAAGCTATCTTTATCTGCAGATGAAATAATTCTGTGTGTAGAATAGCAAGGTATCTACAAATTACCAAAACTAATAAACAAATTTAACAAGATAATAGGATGCAAGATCAATATACAAAAATCAATGCTATTCTTATATACTAGCAACAAAAGATCCAAAAAATGAAATTAAGAAACCAGTTTTATTTACAATAATATCAAAAAGAATAAAAGTTGGATGACTTACACTAATTGAATTCAAAACTTGCTATAATGCCATAGACACCAAGAAAGAATGGAATTAGTGCAAGGATAGACATATAGATCAATAGAGTAGAATTTGGAATCTAGAAATAAACTTTACATTTATGATCACCTGTTTTTCAACAAAGGTGCTAAAACAGTTCACTGGGAAAAGGGATAATCTTTTCCCCAGATGGTGCTGAGGCAATCAGGTATCCTTATCCCTTCCTCAAATCATATACCAAAATTAACTCAACATGAATCATAGCTCCAAATGTAAGAGCTAAAGCTATAAAAGTTCTAGAAGAAAACATAGGAGAAAATCTTTGCCACCTTGCATTAGGCAAAGAATTCTTAGATACAATACCAAAAGTACAATACATAGAAAAAATGGATAAATTTAACCTTATCAAAATTAAAAACATTTGTGTTTCAAAAGACACCATTAAGAATGTGAAAATACAAGTTACAGACTGGAATAAATATTTGCAGATCATATAACCAATAAAGTACTTGTACCTAGGATATATAAAGAACTCTTAGAATTCAATTAAACAATTCATTTAAAAATTAGCAAAAGATTTGAAAAGACTTTTCACCAAAGAAGGTATACAATGGCTAATAAGCATGACTAAAGATCCTTAAAATCATTAACCACTAGGGAAATACAAATTAAAACAAAAATAAGATATGTCTACTCATCCATCATAATAAAAAAGACAGTATCAAGTGTTGATGAAGATGTTATGAAACTGGAATTCTTAGACACTGCTGGTAGGAATGTAAAATGATGTAGCCACTTTAAAAAGTATTTGGGCAATTTCTAAAACATTAAACATAAATTCACCACACACCTGAGAAATTCCACTCCTAGTTGTCTACCTATGGTATGTAAAAGCATATGCTCACACAAAAACATGTATGTAAATGTTCATAACAGAATTTTTAATAATAACTGAAAACCTGGAAACAACCCAAATGTTTTCAACTGGTGAATGAACCAAAATTTGGAGGATACTAGAAATGTAGTAAAGCTGCATTGTGGTGTTGGTTGCACAACCTTATACATTTACTAGTCACCATGAACTTCACACTTAACCCAACATGGTGCTCATTCTTGAAAGGTTGTGGTGAAACTGACAAACTAATACTTTGAAAATGGTTATGAACCTTTGGGAAAATAATGTAGTAATAGATGGCTAGAAAAAATATATTAATGTAAACTTTTGGACCTAACTCACTCTTTAAAATATTCATTGCAAGTAATTGAAAGGAAGAAAAAAATCCCATGTGTGTGAATATTCCTGCAGCATTATCTCTAAACGTGTAACACTGGAAACAACCTAAGAGTCTCATAATAGTGAAATGTTTAATACATCATTTGGATGAAATATGATATTTTCATTTAAAGATAGCTACAAAGACTGACATGGATAAATATGAATGTGATTCTTATAATCAAGACAGGCTTTAAAATTAAATGTTTACTATAGTTAAATTGTATAAAATTATGTATACTGGGCCTATACTGGAAGGGAATGTTAACTGTATAGTTGACTATCTTTTTTTTTTTAACCTTTAAAAATTTTCATTACTCTTGCTATAGAATAGTCAAAATAAAACAAACATGGCACTATGAAGAAAAAATAATGACTTGACAGTATTGGAGACATTTAAATTTGAATAGAGAAGAAGGGATAAATGAATGGATGGATGTATGGATAGGAGTTTTGCTTCATAGGTTCAATTGACATGCTTTGGTGGTTGATTAGGATATGGGGTTGAGAGAGAGAAAAGAGTGTCTGTCTCAGAAGATGGTGATTCCATTAGTAGAAAAGGAATACAGATACAAGGAGAATAAGTCTAGGAACCACAGGCAAAGAAAGTGATTCCATTTTTGGTTATGTTATTGAGCATACACCTGAAATAAATCTATTCAATTAATGTTATTTCTGTTTTGGATATATTGAGTTTGAAGTGCCCCTGTGATTTCCACATTGAGATGTCCAAAAGTCAGAATGAAATAGAAGTTTGGAGAGAAGTTGGACTGAAAGGATTGATATGGAAACCATATGCCTGTGGGTGCTAGAAAATGAGGAAGAGCCATTAAAGTTGATGATTAGGCATCGTTGTGACATGTAAGAGGGAAGATAAGGTAGATGATGGATGTCAGATATCAAAGGGTAGAGGACTAAGTAGATGGGATGCAAGCAGCCTGTTTAAATATTATTTTGAGAGAGATGAGACAAAAGTCAGTAGCAAGACAGGGTTTTCCATAGAGATTTTCCTTAAGATTTTAGGCTAAAATTTATTGTTGCTTGAAGAACACCTGCATTCATTACTGCTGTGAATGCACTTAGCACTCTGACTTTAATGGACCCTTGCCGGGCAGATATAGACCTTTTCTGATGAAGCAAACACAATTTCATTGTGTTCTGTAGCTGAAATGATTGTTACTCTAATGATAATTTTCTACTGCAGCGAAAAAAGAATTTTAAAAATCAGTTTCTCATTTTACTGCCTCTTACAGTGACCGTCTTCATCAGAAAACAAACTAGCTTGTCAATTTTGACAGCTTCTTTGTTAAAAGCAGGGTTTTATCTTTTCTTTTCTCCCACAGTATAAATAAGCCTTTTAAAAAGTAACTTTAGGGCAACTGAAAATCATTAAAGAGATGGAGAGGTTTCCAGATGAGGACCAACAAAAAGATTAAAACTCCTTAGTCTGAAATTACAGAGGTGGAGCGGGTTGAAATTGGAGTCTAAATTAACAAAAGCTATGAGGAAACAATCTGGTCTGCAAGTCTCAGACACAAAATGGGAGAGTCTTCTAGCTGATAATACCTACCTCATGGGGTCTTTGCTAATATTGAGAGATACTGTGTATAAAAATACTTTGTAATCCATCAAGCACTATTCAAATGTATGACATTATTATTAGAACTTGGTGGGTGGTATTTTGGGAAAAATAGGAAAAAACTGCTTTATGATTGGGTAGGGAGCATGAGCCAATAGTGCATAAAGAGAACTTAGAGAGCCTACATAAGGTCATCTGCATTTGCACCTGAGTGGATTTTTAAGGTCTTGTCTGTACCTTCCCTTTACCTTGAATGTGAACTACCACATGCTTGTGATCACATCTATTTGTTGAACCCAATAATAGGTTGGATGGACACTAAATATACCATTTCTCTTAGTATATAGCATTTTTAAAAAGTTTATTTCACACTTAAGGATCAGTTTTTATTAAGATTTTTTTACTGAGGTATAGTTTATTTATAATATTATATTAGTTTCAGGTGTACAACATAGTGATTCAAAATTTTAATAGATTATACTCCATTTAAAGTTATACAATATTGGCTATATTCCCTGTGCTGTATACTATATCCTTGTAACTTGTTTATTGTATACATAGTCATTTGGACCTCTAAATCGCCTATCCACATCCATGCTGCTCCCCGTTCCCCCACCCCACTGGTAATCACTAGTTTGTTCTTTGTATCTGTGAGTCTGTTTATGTTTTGTTATATTTGTTCATTTGTTTTTTTTAGATTCCACATAGAAGTGACAACTTAGAGTATTTGTCTTTCTCTGTCTGGCTTATTTCACTAAGCATAACACCCTCCATGTTGTTGCAAATGGCAACATTGCATTCTTTTTTATGGCTGAGTAATATTCCATTATATATATACGACATCTTTATCCTACTCATCTGTTGATGGACACTTAGGTTACTTTCAAAATACTGATATAATAATACCTCAAAATACTGATATAATTTATATCAATAAGCCTATATCTATCTGCTTATATTCCCTTCTAGGAGTTGTATTGTTTTAGGTCTTTAATCCATTTTGAGTTTATTTTTGCATAGGATGTGAGGAAATGTTCTAGTCTCATTCTTTTACATGTAGCTGTGCAGTTTCCCCAGCACCACTTATTGAAGAGACTGTCTTTTCTCCGTTGTGTAATCTTGCCTCCTTTTTTTGTGGATTAATTGACCATAGGCACGTGGGTTTATTTCTGGACTCTCTGTTCTGTTCCATTGATCTATGTGTCTGTTTTTGTGCCAGCACCATACTGTTTCGATTACTGTAGCTTTATAGTATAGTGTAAAGTCAGGGAGCATGATACCTCCAGCTCTGTTATTTTTTTCAAAGTTGTTTGGCTATTCACGGTCATTTGTGTTTACACAGACATTTTAAAATTATTAGTTCTAGTTCTGTGAAAAATGTCCTTGGTATTTTGATAGGGATTACATTGAATCTGTAGATGGCTCTGGGTAGTATAGTTGTTTTCACAATAATGATTCTTCCAATCCAAGAACATGGTATATCTTTCCATCTGTTTGTGTCATCTTCCATTTCCTTCATCAGTGTTTTATAGTTTCCTGAGCACAGGTCATTTACCTCATTAGGCAGGTTTATTCCTAGGTATTTTATTCTTTTTTCTGCAGTGTTAAATGGGATTATTTGCTTAATTTCTCTTTCTGATAGTTCATTGTTAGTGTTTAGAAATGCAAAAGATTTCTATATATTAATTTTGTATCCTGAAACTTTACCAGATTCATTGATGAGCTCTAGTAGTTTGTTGGTGGCATCTTTAGGCTTTTTTATATATAGTATCATGTCATCTGAAACAGCAAGAGTTTTACTTCTTTCTTTCCAATTTGTATTCCTTTTATTTCTTTTTCTTGTCTGATTGCTGTGGCTAGCACTTCCAAGACTATGTTGAAAAAAAGTGGTGGGCTTCCCTGGTGGCGCAGTGGTTGAGAGTCCGCCTGCCGATACAGGGGATGCGGGTTCGTGCCCCGGTCCGGGAAGA
>NW_006777801.1:4014891-4036238 GCF_000442215.2 Lipotes vexillifer
TGCTGAACCCACATGCCACAACTACCAAGCCCATGCACCCAGAGCCTGTGCTCCGCAACAAGAGAAAGCCATCACAGTGAGAAGCGCATCCTTGGGTGTCCTTGTCTTGTTCTTGATCTTCAAGGAAATGCTTTCAGCTTTTCACCATTGAGTATGATGTTAGCCATAGGCTTGTCATATGTGGCATTTATTATGTTGAGGTATGTTCCCTCTATATCCCCTTTGTGGAGATTACATCCCTGGGATAAATCCTACTTGATCGTGGTGTTTGATCCTTTTAATGTAGTTTGCTAATATTTTGTTGAATATTTTTGCATCTATGTTCATCATTGATATTGGCCTGTAATTTTCTTTTTTATGGTATCTTTGCCTAGTTTTGGTATCAGGGTGATGCTGGCCTCGTAGAATGAGTTCAGAAGCATTCATTCCTCTGCAATTTTTTGGAATAGTTTGAAAAGGATAAATGTTAACTCTTCTCTAAATGTTTTATAGAATTCACCTGTGAAGCCATCCATCCCTGGACTTTTGTTTGTTGGGAGTTTTTAAATCACAGCTTCAAGTTCAGTACTAGTGATCGGTCTGTTCATATTTTCTATTTCTTCCTGGTTCAGTCTTGGGAGATTGTACCTTCTAGGAATTTGTCCATTTCTTCTGGGTTGTCCATTTTATTGGCAAATGGTTGTTTATAGTAATCTCTTATGATCCTTTGTATTTCTGTGGTATCAGTTGTAACTTCTCTTTTTTCACTTCTGATTTTATTGATTTATGCCCTCTCTCTTTTTTTCTTTATGAGTCTGGCTAAAAGTTTATCAATTTTTCTTTTCAAAAGAATGAGCTCTTAGTTTTGTTGATCTTTTCTATTTTTTTTTAGTCTCCATATAATTTATTTCTGCTCTGATCTTTATGATTTCTTTCCTTCTTGTAAATTTGGATTTTGTTTGTTCTTCCTTTTCTAATTCCTTTAGGTGTAAGGTTAGGTTGTTTATTTGAGATTTTTCTTATTTCCTTAGGTAAGCTTGTATTGCTTTTGCTCTTAAAATTGCTTTTGCTACATCCCATAGATTTTTGGATCATCATGTTTTTGTTTTCATTTGTCTCCAGGAATTTTTTAAATTTCTTTTATTTCTTCAGTGATCCATTGGTTGTTCTGTAGCATATTGTTTTGCCTCAATGTAGTTGTTTTTTGCAGTTTTTTTTCTCTTAGTTGATTTCTAGTCTTATAATGTGGTTGGAAAAGATCCTTGATATGATTTCAGTTTTCTTAAATTTACCAAGGCTTATTCTGTGGCCTATCAGATGATCCATCCTGGAGAATGTTCCATGTGCAGTTGAAAAGAATGTGTATTCTGCTGCTTTTGGATGGAATGTTATATATATACACATACACACACACACATATATATAGTCCATTTGGTCTAACGTGTCATTTAAGGCCAGTGCTTCCTTGTTGATTTTCTGTCTGGAGGATCTGTCCATTCATGTAAGTGGGATGTAAAAGTTCCCTACTATTACTGCGTTACTGTCAGCTTCTCCTTTTATGTTCATTAATATTTGCTTTATGCATTGAGGTGCTTCTATGTAGGGTACATATATATTTACAATTGTTATATCTTCTTGTTGGATTGATCTCTTGATCATTATGTAACGTTCTTCTTTGTCTCTTGTAACAGTCTTTATTTTAAAGTCTATTTTGTCTGATATAAGTATTGCTACCCTGGCTTTCTTTTCATTTTCATTTACATGGAATACCCTTTCCATCCCTTCACTTTCAGTCTGTGTGTGTCTTTAGATCTGAAGTGAGTCTCTTGTAGACAGCATACATATGTGTCTTGCTTTTGTATCCATTCAGCTACTCTATGTCTTTTGATCAGAGCATTTATTTCATTTACATTTAAAATAATTATTAATAGATATTTACTTATTGCCATTTTGTTCATTGTTTTGGGGTTGTTTTTGTATTTCTTTTTTGTTCCTTCTTTTGTTTTCTTCCCTTTTGATTTGATGACTATCTTTAGTGTTATATGTTTGGATTTCTTTCTCTTTTTTGTGTGTTTGTCTATTGTAGATTTTTGGTTTGTGGTTTTGAGGTTCATATATCTATATGTTTATTTATGATTATTTTAAGTTTTGGATATCTTCATTTCAAATGCACTTTAATAAGCTACATTTTTACTCACCTCCCCTCATCATTATTGTTTTTGATATCGTATCATATTTTACATCATTTTGTTTTGTGTATCCTTTAACTGCTTATTGTGGATAGAGATAATTTACTACTTTCGTCTTTTAAGCTTCCTACTAACTTTGTATATGGTTGATGTACTACCTTTACCATATATTTGTTTTTACTGATGAGCTTTTTCCTTCATAATGTTCACGTTTCTAGTTGTGGCTATTCTTTTATGCTTAGAGAAGTCCCTTTATTGTTTCTTGTGAAGCTGGTTTGATGGTGCTGAACTCAGTTTTTGCTTGTCCGTAACACTTTTGATTTCTCCATCAAATCTGAATGAAAGCTTTGCCGGGTAGAGTATTCTTGGTTGTAGGTGTTTACTCTTTCATCACTTTAAATATGTTGAGCCACTCCCTTCTGACCTGCAGAGTGTTTACTAAAAAGTCAGCTTATAGCCTTATGGAAGTCCTCTTGTACATAATTTGTTGCTTTTCCCTTGCTCCTTATTATTCTCTCTTTATTTTTAATTTTCCCCATTTTAAATACAATGTGTCTTGGTGTGGTCCTTTTTTGGTTGATCCTGTTTGAGACTTTCTGTGTTTCCTGGTCCTGGATGTCTGTTTCCTTTCTCAGGTTAGTGAAGTTTTTGGCTATTATTGTCTTCAAATATGCTATCTGCCCCTTTCTCTCTTTCTTGTCCTACTGGGACCCCAATAATGTGAATGTTAGTATGTTTGATGTTGTCCCAGAGGTCTCTTAAACTGTCCCCATTTCTTTTTATTCTCTTTTCTATTCAGCTTAGTGATTTCCATTACCCCAGCAGTCCCCAACCTTTTTGACACCAGGGACTGGTTTCGTGGAAGATAATTTTTCCACAGACAGGGGGAAGGGGGAGGGATGGTTCAGGTGATAATGCAAGCAATGTGGGGGATGGTTCAGGCGGTAATGTGAGCAATGGTTCAGGCAGTAATACAAGTGATGGGGAGCGGCAGATGAAGCTTTGCTCATTCGCCTGCGGCTCACCTCCTGCTGCGTGGCCCGGTTCCTAACAGGCTGCGGACTGGTACTGATCCACAGCCTGGGGGTTGGGGACCCCTGCAATACTCTGTCTTCCAGCTTGCTGATCAATTCCTTTGTATCATTTAATTTACTGTTGATTCCTTCTTGTGTATTTTTCATTTCAGTTATTGTACTCTTCAGCTCTGTTTGGTTCTTCCTTATCTTTTCCAACTCTTTGTTAAGCTTCTCACTGTTTTCATCCATTCTTCTCCCAAGTTCTTTGATAATTTTCCAATTATTACCTTGAACTCTTTCTCAGGTAGATTGCCTATCTCCACTTCACTTAATTTTTCTTCTGGGGTTTTATCTTGTTCCTTCTTTAGGAACATGTTCCTCTGTCACCTCATTTTGCCTAATTTGCTGTTTTTATTTCTATGTACCTAGCAGTTTTGTTAAGTTTCCCCACCTTGGAGGAGTGGCCTTTAGTAGGAGACAGTATGTAGCATATTTAAAGCTCCTTTAAACTATAAAATAATATATATTAGAAAACAAATCTAAAAATGAATAACTATTTAATATCTCACTAACCAAAGGAAAAAAATAACCTGATTTGTTGAGTTTACTAATATCCATGGTATAAATATTTCCTCCATAGCTGATTTACAGCTACCAACACAAGAGCACTGAATGTCATTTGGGAAGAAATGCAGAGTAGTACATCATTATATAATATTTTCACTATCCTGACACAGTAAAAGTAAGAACTTTGAGAGCATGGACAATAGTAAAGTGGAGTAAAATCAAAAGCAATATCCTTTGAGTATTTATTACATTTGCTTTTAATATGATTTAATTTTGTTTATATAATTTTATTTTTAATAGTGGCTGTGTTTTAACAAATAGCTCTCAGACTTCCTGAAAAATTAACAATTGCTCACTTGAGCACGTGTGAGCCGGTTCAAGTACACAATGCTCTGAATAACTTATTGGTTACAGATGAACTAATATGGAGATCAGAAAATATTTAGGCCTATAAAATGATAAAACTGCTATGTATCCAAACTTGCAGGATGAAGCTAAGATATTACTTACATGGCAATTTAAAATATAAAATGCTTCCATTAGTAAAGAAGGAAGATTAAAAAATAATGAAATAAGCACTCAAGATAGTGAAAAACAAGTGAATAAATCTTTAAAAAGTAGAAGAAAGATAATAAAGATGAAAACAGAAATACAGAGGTAAGATCACCAATGTGAAAAGTTGGTTCTTTGAAGAGACTCACAAAATTAACAAAACTTTGCTGAGATTAATCCAGAAAATAAGAGAAGACCCAAACAAAAAAGTAAAAATAAGGCCTGTCTACAGATGTAATAGAAATGTAGACAAGAGTAAGGGGAAATTGGGGACTTATAACAATATGTTTGAAAACTTGGATAAAATAATACAAGTCTGGGGGAGGGGATTTAAAATTGACTAAATAAAAAATATAGAAAACCTGAATTGTCTTATAACAATACTTTGAGTGTTATTTAACAAACTTCTAATAGAGAAAACACTAATACCAGGTGATTTTATAGATTTTATAGATACTGGACTTTCAAGATACATATCATGGTAGTCTTATTTTAAAGTTTTTCAGAGAATAGAGAAAGGATAATTCTCCTAATTTATTCTGTAAGGCCAGTTAAATCACAATACCAAAACACACAAGGGTGGTGTGGGAAAGTAAAATTACAGGCCAAACTCATTCATGAATGTGAATGCAAAATTCATAACCAAAAAAGAGTAAATATAATGCTGTACTGTACAGAAAGGGTAGTATTTCACAAGTCAGTTTTGTTCCAAGAATGCATAGGTGGTTTAATACTAGAAAATTTATAAGTCTAATTCATTGCATCAAAGGATGAATGGAGATAAGCAATACAGTACATATTAAAGATGCAGAAAAGGCAGTTTATTAAAAGCCAACACCCATTCATGATCAAAACTCTTAGCGTATTAGAAATAGAAGAGAACATTCTTAATCTGTTAGAGAATATGTACTAAAAACCTCTGAAAACATCATTCTAATGGGGACATTTACAAAGCATTTTTTAAAAAATCAGGGCAAACCTGCTGACCAACACAGCTTCAAATCAACATTGTAGTGGAAATCCTTACTAGTACAGTAAGAGAAAAAGAAGAAATAGTGTAAGGGTTGGGAAGAAGAAAAAGAAGAAAAATTTAGTGGGAAGATACTCTCTAACAGCTATCCAGACTCTCTCATAACAACGGGACAATTGGGACAATGTAATATTGATGCAAGATAGACACATTGGCTGATGGAACTTAGGCCAACACAAAGGGAAATCTGATCATGAACCAAGGTGGCACTGCAGGTCACTGGGGAAATAAGTAGTTCTTGGATGTTTGATTATTTGTGTGTGCAAAATGATATTGGTTCTTTTTCTCATGCCACACATAAAAATAAATGCTGGATAAATTGTTGACTTAAATGTAAAAGGCAAAACTTTACAACTTTTAGAACAATATATGGAAAACCCCTATCCCCTTTGGATAGCAAAGAATTTCTTTAAAATGTTAACGATGAAAGTTTTATAGAAAAGGTAACCATAGGGCTTCGCTGGTGGCGCAGTGGTTGAGAGTCCGCCTGCCGACGCAGCGGACATGGGTTCGTGCCCCGGTCCAGGAAGATCCCACATGCCGCGGAGCGTCTAGGCCCGTGAGCCATGGCCGCTGAGCCTGCACGTCCGGAGCCTGTGCTCCGCAACGGGAGAGGCCACAACAGTGAGAGGCCCGCGTACCGCAAAAAAAAAAAAAAAAAAAAAAAAAAGGTAACCATAGAAGTTTGATATGTTTGACCATATTAAAATTGAGAATTTCTATTCAGCAAAGACAGCATGAGGAAAATAAAAGACAAGTTATCAGTTGAGAGACCCATGCAAAACTTATAATTATTAAAGTACAAGTATTCAGAATATATATTTTTAAAAGTTCAACAAAGCAATAAGAAAAAGGCAGAATGCATGAATAGGTGTTAGAAGAGGAAACACAGATGGTCAACAGTATAGGAAGTGATGCTCTACCTCTTATGTAACTAGAAAAATAGAAATAAGTATGCAGTGAGATACTCTTACGTACTCAATAGCTCACGAAATTTAAGAAGTTTTACAACATCAAGTGGCAAGAATGTGTTGGCACCGTATAAAATTCAGCAGTACTACTATAGAATCCTAAAATCCCTAGAATCTCATGCAAAGGTGCATCAAGTGACATGTTCAAGGATGTTCGTAGCAGCATTGCTTCTAAGAGTAAAAACCTGAAAACAACCCAAATCTCCATCAATGGGAAAGTAGACACATATATTGTATATTCACCCAAAGGAAAGTTACTCAGTGGTAAAAATGAATAAATTTCAGTTATTTGAAGTAACATGACTGAATGTTAAAACTATAATGTTTACTAAAATCAGAGCAAAACTCAGGAGAATGCATAAGGTCTAATTATTATGTTTATAAAGCTCAAGAACAAGCAAAGCTAAGTAACTTAGTATTTAGGGATCCCTATACTTGTTAGATGTATGTGTGTGTGGGAGAGAGAGAAAGATAGAGAGGGAGAGAGAGAGAGGGAGAGAGAGAGAGAGAGAGGGAGAGAGAGAGGTGGGGGGAGAGGGAAGGAAGGAAGGAAGGAAGGAAGGAAGGAAGGACGGAAGGAAGGGGGAAAATAGAGAGAAAGAGAAAATATTAGCCACAGCCTAAGCACTACTCTGGCCATGCCTAACAAATCTTAAAAAAGCAAGACCTGAAGAGGCCAAACTATATCCAAATAACTTAATGGTGTCCCAGAACAAAGCTAAGTAATATTTATAGGAATACAAAAATATCCAGCATCAAATGAGGTAAATTTACAATGTCTGGCATTAAATAAAAAATTACCAGTCATGCAAAGAAATAGAGAAATATGATGTACGGTGAAGAGAAAATTCAATTAATCAAAACCGACCCAGAAATGATACAGATGATAAAATTAGCAGATAAGGCATTAAAGCAATTATTATAATTGTATTCCATAAGTTTAAGAAAGGAGAAAAGACTGAGCATGTTAAGTGGAGTCATGAAAAATATAAAAAGACCCACATTAAATTTCTAGAGATGACACAGACTTTGAGAATGAACTTACTGTTACTGGGGGTGGGGGGGGGAAGGGTGGGGGGGGGAGGGATAGATTGGGAGTTTGGGATTGACCTATACACACTGCTATATTTAAAATAGATGACCAACAAGGACGTACTGTAAAAAATAAAAATAAAATTTCTAGAGATGAAAACTACTATATCTGAAATAAAAAAATATGTTGGATGGACTTAACAGTAGGATAGAAAATATAGAAGAAAAGATTAGTAATCTTAAGGATATTCCGGTAGAAACAATCCATAATCAAATGCGGAGGGGAAAAAAGCATGTGAAAAAAATTGCTTTTTGAAAGATGCTGTTAAGAGAATGAAAAGATAAGCCACATTCTGGGAAGAAATATTTGCAAGTCACATATCTAATAAAGGATTTGTACCAAAATATAGAGAGAACCCTTAAAACTCAATAATAATAAAACAAACACCAAATAAATACAGGCAAAGACTTTTAACATACATTTGATCAAAGTAGCTATAAAGATGGCAAATTAGCATTTGAAAAGTTGCTCAGCATCATTAGTTATCAGGAAATGAAACTAAAACTATAATATCATTACACACCTATAAAATAGCTAAAACTAAGGACTGATCATACCAAGTGTTGAAGAGGGTGTGGAGGACCTGGAATTCTCACACACTGCTGGTAGAAATTTACGTAAACTAGAACAATCATTTTGGAAAACAGTTTGAAAGTTTCTTAAAAAGTTAAATAACACACCTATTATGTGACCCAGCTATTCAACTTTCATTTGCCAAAGAGAAAAGACAGCCATATGACCATATAAAGTTTGTACACAAATCTTTTTGGTGGCTTTATTTGTGTTTTGTTTATTTGGACAGTCCAAAAGTCCATCAATAGGTAATGCATAAGCAAACTGTGGCACATTCATGCAATAGAATACTACTTAGAAACATAAAGGAGTGAACTATCGATATATGCAACAACACATATGAATTTCAAAATATTTTTCCTGAGTGAAAGAAGCCAGAATATATACTGTATGATTTCATTTATATAAAAATTCTAGAAAATGTGAACTAATTTATATTGGGAGAAAGCAGATTAGGCTGTAGACTGGGAGATTACAAAAGGAAACTTTTGGGGTGATGAATATGTTCATTATCTTGACTGTGGTGATGGTTTGATGAACATGCAAAAATTAATTATGCCTCAGTAAATTTTTACGTAAAGCAAGAGAATAAATAATCTAAAATTTATGATAGTAGTTACTTCCGAAGGAGGTTGGGAAGAAGCCCATAGGTAGTTGCAATGGAATTGGTAATGTTCTAGTTCTTAGAATGGGCAGTGGTTTGTTGTTTGTTATGTAGCGTGTATATTTAAATAATTCTTTTATCTATATAAAAATTAAATAATAAATTTAACACAGTGTTGCTGGTGGTGAAGAACATTTCTGGCAGAGAAAGCATTTTATGTTAAGTTATGAAGGCAAGAGAAAGCATGGCCCATAGGAAAACTGCAAGTAGTCCGATGTATCTGGAGCTGGGAGCAGAAGAGGTCAATTATGAAGAGAGAAGATGTAGGAGGTTGACTGGTACCAGGTTAGAGAGGGCCTTGAATACCACACTGAGTTCCACCCTAACTTGAAATTTGCTTGTAGGTACTGGAAAGCCACTGAAGGATTTCATGCATGGAGGAGATAGAATTAGGTTAGAATTTTAAAAGAATGGAAAATTTCTCCTTATGGAGGCCAGATTGAAGGGGGTTACACCTGAGCCAGGGGACCAGCTGAAATGCTGTTGGAGAAACCCATGCAAGAGAAGATGAGTGCTGTCGAAATGGAGAGAAAGGGACAGATGCAAGACATTTCCAGAAAAATACTGAGAAAAACTAAGAGAGAGTTGCCATAGAAGCCAGGGAAGAGAGAATTTTAAGAAAGACATGATTGTCAACAATGGTACATATTACAGGGAGATGAGATACACAGGACTGAAAAAGCTATCAGTAGATCTGATAGAAGTCATACGGTGAGTCCAAGTGAGGTCCTGAAGGTGGATGCCAGCTTCCCCCAGATTCAGCTTGAGTCGTGAGAAAGTGGAGACCTGGGGTGAGGAATTCTATTTCTGGAAACTGGTTTGTGCCTGGAGGGAGGGAAAGAATTTCTCTAAGCCTCTAAAAAAGAGGCAAAGGTGGCTACAGATATAGATATAATTATAGGTGTAGGAGATGGAATTTGAGGGAGTTGGTGTTTGATAAATTTGATCATCTGGGTCAAATTAGAGCTGAGTTAACTTTTGGAATTGGGTATGGAAGTTCAGAATAGCTGTATTAACAGAGGAGGAGCTGACCAATGAACAAACAAACAAACAAACAAAAACCACATAAAATTACTGCTATGGTTAGGGCCAGTGCATATAGTTGTCTGGCTTACATACAGCACAAGACTAGAGACACCAATATTCTCATAATAGTCTATGTGAATGGTACCCTGGAGGGTTGTGAAGTATGCAACCTGAACAACTGTACCTGGCAGTCTTAGCTACAGGCTAGACTGAGATTAGAAACCTTAAGTTTGCAGTAAGAACAATCAGCGTGTTTGTGTGATTTTTCTCTAAGAGGGAATTTTTGGATTGATCCCAAATATCCAAGGTTAGTGGACTTTTGGGAGCATGGAGTAGAAAGACAAATGGCTGGATATTAAAGATGACTGTTTGAGGGCAATGGGAATGCTGAACTTTAATCTCTGTTCGAGTTTAGGTGTCCCTATGGTCTCATCTCCTCCCTGTACTATGAGTCTTATTAGTCTCCTCCCCAAAGCTGTAAGCTCCAGAAAGAAGTGGCCAGTCCTTACTATGTGCATGTGTGACCCCATATTCCCATGCCCAGGTCACACATAGTAAGGACCCCATAAATATCCGTTGGATGGACTGATGGATAAATAAGGTCAAGGTACATGGGGAAGGAAGTTGCATCATTAAAGAGTTATGGACCACAGTAAAAACAAAGAGTTAGAGTGCATTTGATGTATTTCAAGGACTGGTGAAGTAGGAATAAAGGCATGACGGAGCTGGAAGGGGTTTGTGGCCAGAGGTGAGCATGGCAATGTTTGAGATTTTAGAAATTAGTATAACCTGGTGAAGTGGAAAAGCCTCAGATACGGCCCTGGGAGTGGGTGCTGGGGGAGAGGGGAGGTGATGAGAGGAGGAGGAAGACCAAGACATATAGTGTGTGTGTGTGTGTGTGTGTGTGTGTATGTATGTATATATATATATATATATATATATATAGAGAGAGAGAGAGAGAGAGAGAGAGAGAGTGTGTGTGTGTATAGTGTGTATATATACAGTGTATATATAGCATATACAGTGTATGGTATATAGCTGATTTCATTCAAGAGAGTACAGGGGAGGGCGCCTTAATCAGTTGGGGAGCTATTCTGCTTGTACCAAGGTAGCTATTGTTGCTTTTGCCCTTTCCCTGAACGGCCTATATAATAACTAGTCAATAGTTACAATAATACTTTGATATTTTAATAAAATAACACCATTACAGAAAAAGCATAATCTACTGGTCTTTATCCCATTACTAATATCCCATTTATTCCATTTCTATGCCTGAGGAAAGCTTATCCCATTAACTCCAAGGACTGTGACGAGCAGAATGTCTGGAAAGAAACTGCTTCTGCCAGACAGCTTAATCCAACAAGTTACGATCAGATGTCACAGCATCTAGTAGCATCATCACAGCAGTCCTGCCCTGGTGCATAAATTACATGTACCAGGTTCAGGTGGTACATTAAAGCATCAAGAACGTTCTATTTGATGTACATTAATGTAAGGGTTTCCATTTCACTTTTTCCACTGGATCCCGTGCTTTACAAACCCTATATGTACTTTCCTTTGTATGTTTTCCCAGATTTTCTGGATTTGCACAGGCATCTGTTTCTCTCTCTTTTTACGTTGCACAAGGTGTCTTCTCGTGGGGTTTCTGTAATAGTCCTGAGATCAGAGTGGCCTCGTTCCCAACCCTCCAGAGTCTGGAGTGTGCTGTTTGAGTCTGCAGAGATTCTCACTTTTTGTTTAGGCTGAGGCTATCTGGGGAAACTCCCCTTTCCCTTTCATTAGAAATGGTCCTTTCCCCATGTAACCAACTTATGTCCTTTATAGAACTTTACATATTTAGATATTATTTTGTTAAACCTTTTTTTTTTGCCTCTCCCACTAGAAGGTAAGCTCCATGAACGTAGAGCTTGTCTAATTTGTCTGATTTGCACAGTTCCTGGTACATTGGGGCCACTGAATAAGTAGACCTCTTAAACTAGTGTCAGCTGTTCCTGCATCTTTATTGAAATGAGGATAAATGTACCAATTTCATGGAGTTACTGTGAAGATAAAATGAAATGATGCATGTAAAACATTTCGCACAGTATTTGGCGCACTAGTTATTAGCCCAGTATGTAGCAGCTAGTACAAGGAACTGGAGACATTTGGGGTACTTGTTTAGGGCCTTCCCTTGAGATATCTCGACTGCTGAGAAGTGAGAAATAGCAGCTGTCAGCTTCCCACTTACACTCCCCATGCTGAGCAGTAGGTGGCGCTCTGTAGGGGTTCTGTTACCTGGAGGTAGGGGATCACGCACAAGGGAAGAAACTCACCTCCTGTTTATACATCTGTTGACAAAAAAATTAATCAATGATCAACATAAGAAAGAAATGAAAAATTTTATTTGAGCCAACCTGAGGATTTTAACCTGGAAGACGGTCTCTCAGAGAGCTCTGAGAACTGTTCCTAAGAGATAATGGGGGAGGCCAGTATATATGTGATTTTCCCTAAGGGGTACATGCAGTCAAGCACACATCTTGGCAGAAGGTTCCTACTATTCATGAGGAACAGACATCTTGGTTAATGGTTTTAGTGCTTTTCTGAATATGGGAAGATGCAAGAAACGGGGTTCATAAAATTTTCTCCTGCAGATATCTAACTGTCTGAGGACCAGTTTTGCCAGTTTCCCCATGCCTCATTCTGATCTTCACCCTTAATTCCTTTCAGCGTGTGTTGTAGGTCAGTGACTGTAGTGGCTAATGACTTGATTCTTGTAGAACTGGCTGGTGGGCAACATTCATTATTTTATAATCCCCTCCCTTTTGGCCTTAATTGGGATCAAGGTTTGGGAGACATTTCATGACCAGTTTGCCCCAGGAATGCTCATTCCCAGGTCAGGTGAGGATTTCATTGATAGCCATTCAATGCGCTGTTACTAGACGAGGCCCTTTTGGCTTTTTACTAGCCAAAAGCCTCTGGACTGTCTGTCTTACTAGTCTGTTATGGTCCAGGAAATGGTTCCCTCTTGTTGCTTCCTCCTTTATCCAGAGTTAAACTATTACAGTCCTTGATCTTATAGAACTATATATTTGGTTGATTGATCATTTCAAGTCGCTTAGTCATCCTTACTCTTATTGAAGGGTCAGTCACACATCTGGTAATGCAGGAAACAATAATCTTGTAGAATAGGCAGAATAGAAGTAATGATATAGCTAGTAACATATAACAATAAGGTCATAAGTACATATTTAAGCTAAGAACTTCTGTTAGATGCAGCCCTGTATCTCCCCAGTGTCTGACCCAGTCTGTTCTGCACCAATCACTATTTTTAAGGGAAATGATATATTGGCATTGTACATAAAGTTCACCAAAGATGTCTGCACATACAAGGCGAGTCGTGGGTCATCATGGCCCCTTATAAGATTAAGAAAAGAATGTTCTTCTAAAGAGTTACGCAGTTGGCACCAGAAGAAGAAGAATTGATCTTTATGGTTGAGCAGGTATTTCTGCTGTTGCATAGGTCTGTTCAATGCATAATGCAGATGCACAATGCACAGTAGCAGGAAAGGAGGAGGCCCAAAGGGGCAGAGAAAAATTTTATGTTTAAATTTTTCTCATCTTGCCTTAAAATACAAACTTTATTTCATCACATCTGTTTTCATTCTTGTTCTGTGTCTGTGTAGCTTGATAATCTTTTCCTCACTGACTTCTGATTTCAGAAGAATACTGTATTTGATTAAAGCAGGCTTCACAGGCTTCATTCTTTCTTTTAAAAATCCTCCCTATACCCAGCCGAATGATTCATAGCATCTTTATATAGTGTTATCTCATAATGTTGATGCTAAGGCCTATAATTGAGGTGAGTGGTTCTGTGAACAGAATATAATTACTTTTGCAGCAGCTTGGAATGTGCCAATATAATGACCAGATGAACAATTACAGTGGGCGATATGGCTCGTTGTGGAAGATCTGCAGCGAGTGCTAATCATATCGTTACTAAACTCAACAGCAGAAACCTGGACCATTTGCTAATGTACCCCATTCATTGGCTGGGTTCTCTTCTCACCATTTATTCAACTAACATTTGTGAAGTCCTCTAGGAAGCTCTATGGGAGATGGAAAAGTATCAGAAGGCATGGGTCCTGCCCTTGATCTTATTATCTTGTTGGGAGAGAAAACACACTGGGATGTAACAATTGGGAACAATGTAAAAAAGAAATCTATAGTCAAATTACATAATAAAGCAAAAGAGTGACCTATTTGGATTGTGGTCACTCAGGGAAGACTCCTTGGAGAAGGTGAGCCTAGAGTTTGGTCTTGAAGAAATTGGTCATGACGTTGAAAACTCGGCCTCTGTGCACCAGTGCTGAATTGAATCTCGGAGACAGAGTTTTTGGTGAGGTAGAAAAGAAGAGCTTTATTGCTTTGCCAGGCAAAGGGGGACACAGTGGGCTTGTGCCCTCAAAAACTGTATGTCCCAACCCAGGGGGATTTGGTGAGGAGTTTTATAGCAGTGGTTCAAGGGCAGGGTTGCTGATAAGGATCAGAGTATGTGTAGGGCCTGCCGTTTCTTTAATCTGGCCTCAGGTGGTCTTCTCTGGAATGAAGAATGCTAACAACTTCCATTTGTTGGGGGTTTTAGTTCTGTAGAAGGGCTCAAAGATATTATTATGTGTATCCCTTGAGGGGGAACCAGGGCCCTGCCCCAAGGCTGCACTAGTGTTTCTTGGCTACTCCTCCCTTGTCTCTCCATCCCCTCCCTTCCCTGATTAACAACTGTTCAAATCTGCTCTTTGGAACTCAGGGAAGGTCATGGATGCTGGAGTCTATTCCCTACAAACAGGAAATGAGGGACACAGAAAGGCTTCCATGCCCCACAGGGTCCTGCTTGGTTTCAGTCAGATTTGGGTTAAGACCTTAGACGGGAACTTGAAATGCCGAAGCTAAGGAATCAGCAAGTCTTGTATGAGAGTCTCCAAGGAGAGATGAGGCTAGACTTCTGGTGCTGTGATGGCTTGTAATGGGACATGGGTTCACAGAGGAAATGAGGTCCAGCTGACTCATGTTTGAATTTGAGGGTGGTCAGTTTTTAATGGCTCTGGCAGACCCCAGGGAATTCATGGTATCATTCTTTTTTTTCCCTTTAAATATAAAAATCATGTAACAATATTAAAGAAAATTATATTAAAAGAAAATAGTTCACTATTTATCACCCTAACCTAGGGATCAGCAAATTGTCACCATCTGGCCAAATCCTGCCCACCACCTGTTTTTGTATTGCCTGTGAGCTAAGAATAGTTTTTACATTTTTAAATGGTTGAAAAAAGCCAGAAGAGAAGAATGATATTTTGTGATATGTGAAATGACGTGAAATTCAAATTTCAGTGTCGATAAATAAAGTTTTATTGGAACACAGTCACGCTCATTTGTTAATGTATTATTTTTGGCTGCTTTGGGCTAGCATGGGCAGAGCTGAGTAGTTGTGACAGACTGTATGGCTTCCAAAGCCTGAAATATTTACTGTGTGGCCCTTTACAGAAAATGTTTGCTGACCCCTGCCCTAATCCACTACTTTTTCACTTCTGCTCATTTCCTTCCAGTCTTTATCTAAATGTACATGTAATTTACATGGTTGTACACGTTTGTACACAGCTTTTCTCACTTTGTGTTGTAAATATTTTTCTGTAATAGTCATCATAATTATAATTTGAATGAGCTTGTATTTGTATAGTGTTTTAAAAATGTAAAAATGCCCTTATATCCATTGTCTTGTTTTATGATCACAACAACCCATGTGATAAGAGGGAGACTTGGTGATTAAGTGATAAACTCAAGGTCACACAGACAGCAAGCAAGTAAAGTCAGGATTTCTGACCCCAAATCCCTTATTTATTTTATTTTACAATATGTTCTTCTGATAATTACATAATTTTTCCAAAGTTAATGTAAATTTATTTTTATTCTTTTATTTTTTCTATTGTTGGATATGTAGGTTGTCCCCGTTTCTTCACTTTGACCAGTAGTGTCTCAGTGAACATAACATATATAGCTTATTTTGTCTTTCATTTATTTTAAGGAGCATTTAGATTTGTTTTAAATTTGCTTTTCAGCATTCCAGTGGTGTGAATGGGGGTAGGGATTGAGTTGTGGATATGGGGGGGTAACGGTCTCACCCTTGTTCAGAAGCTGCCTCCTCAGAGGCTGATCTAATTTTCAACGTCATTTCGTAGTTATTTGTGGAGTTCCTGTTACCACCAGGCACAGGGCCAAGTAGGTTCTGGGGATTTGGTGTTGAAATTGACAGGGCCCCTGCCGTCAAGAAGCTAAGTCATGTATGGGAGGCAAGCGGGGGGACAGGTAAGCTGGCTGTGATAGCACACAGTGTGAGTACACGGGGATGCCGTCTGGATGCTTGGCAGCAGGCTGCCTTGGCTGGGAGCTCAGGGAAGAGTCTTAAAATGAAGGATAAGTAGGGAGTTGACTGGGTGAAAAGGGAGAAGAGGATGGTGGGAGGAGACATCGTTTCAGGCAGGGTGACCAGTCTATGTGAAGGGAAGGCGGTAAGACAGAGCTGGTGTGTCTGAGGAATTCAGGTAGTCCGGTGTGGCTGGAGTGTAGGTGTGTGAGGAGGGGAGAGAGAAGGCAGGAGGGGCAGGTAGGGGCCAGATCACCAGGGACTTGTGTGCCCCACTGGGGAGCACGGACTGTATATCATGAGGGTGTTGAAGAGCCTGAGCAGGAGAGGAGTGTGACCAGAATTGCCTTTTAGAGAGAATAATGGGGTTGCAGCATGGAGGATGAATTAGATCGGGCTGGGCTTGGAGGCAAGGGGCCAGTTAGGGCAGCTGGGGCAGCAATCCAGGTGACAGATGACCGTGTCGATGAGGATGGAGAAAGTTGGACTGGTTCTGGAAACAGGCACAAGTAATAGAACTGCACGATTGCCTCTATGTGGGGAATGAGAGACAAGGAGGAACCAAGCCAAGGATAACATCCAGCATTCTGGAATGGGTGTTTTCTGTTTTTTAGATTTTTTTTTTTTTTATGGTACGCGGGCCTCTCACTGTTGTGGCCTCTCCCGTTGGGGAGCACAGGCTCCAGACGCGCAGGCTCAGCAACCATGGCTCATGGGCCTAGCCGCTCCGCGGCATGTGGGATCTTCCTGGACCGGGGCACGAACCCATGTCCCCTGCATCGGCAGGCGGACTCTCAACCACTGTGCCACCAGGGAAGCCCTGTCTTTTAGATTTTTTTTTTCATCTATTAATGTCCAGTAAAAGGATTATTGGGAAATAACCTTTGAAGGTTCTTGATATGATTTGAGGGTAGTACATTCTCAAAGAAGCAATCAGTTTACAATACCAACAAATGGCTTTTTGTGCGGGAGAGTCATTTGATAAAACTAGTGTAAGATGGTAGAAACAGGTAGGTCAAATTCAGTAAGAGAGCCCTGGATGGATGCAGGCCTGAGGATAAGGGTAGGGTTTTAGCTATAACTTGTCATGTTCCTCCCAATAGCTAATCATGTGTTCATGATCATTCAGGAATCAATTACTGTATGCCGGCCATGTGCTGCATCTGTGCTGGATGCCTTAGGAACTTATCTAGGTGAAAGGAACATGTTCTGTAGCTAAGAAAGGGTTTATATATGTAATAGGAGGTCAAGATAGAAAAACCTTTGGTAAAAGGTAGGACATGATGAATGTTGTAATAATGGTACCAAATGCTGTGGGAATTCAGTGAGAAGAGATTGATTACAGAGAGGGGCGGAGGGGCAGGGGAAGGGGAGATTCAGACCAGGCTTCCATGAAGAGGTATTGTTTGAGCTGGTTTTTATTGAAAAACAGTAGAAGTTTTAGACACATGGCTGAGAATAATCCAGGTGGAGAAAAAAACACAAATCTGGGGACATGATACTCCCTTGTTTATTGTGAGATCTGTCTTTTGGGCTGAAGTGGATGCCCCAGAGAAGGCAGTGCCATGTACTCTGCATCTAAAGCTGGATGAGTATTACAGGAGTTTCTAAAGCCAGGAGTGTCCCAGCGATTGTCCGCTTCACAAACTAGTGTCCTAGTTTTGGTCCTGAGTGAAGCAAATGGAAAAGGATTTACAATTCTAAAACACGGTTTTGCCTCCAGGCTTTCACCAGTGAGGGGAAGGGCATCTTGCCTCCCTCGGGAAGACTGGTCTGCTCTCTGGCTTCCAGGACGGGCAGGTATGCTGGGGCTGCTTTCCGGCCCAGTGCTCCCTAATTCCCCCAGGAAAGTACAAGCCCTGCCTCAGGCCACTAGGACCTGCTCCAACACCAGGGGGAGATATAAAGTCTGACCTTCATGTAGTGATTCCTCTAAGACATTTTCAGTTATTTAATGAAAACCAAGGGATAATGTTTATGGAAATACTTTGTAAGCTCTTAAGTGCTAGGTGGATGCGATGTGTCCATCCATTCAACCGATCATTACTGAAAGCTTGTTGCAGTGTTCTAGGTGCTGAGGATACAGCAGTGCCCCTCAGCGTGGTGTTTACCTTCCAGTATGGGGGGCAGGCAATAAACAAGCGTAAAGCCTATAATATATAAAATGCAAAGCCTATACAGTAGTCCCCTCCACCCCTACCCCTTATCTGTGGTTTTGTTTTCCATGGTTTCACATACCCTAGGTCAACTGTGGTCCAAAAATTCCAGAAAGAAACAATGGTTTTTAAGTTCTAAATTGTGTGCTGTTCTGAGTGGTGTGATGAAATCTCCAGCCATCCTGCTCTGTCTCACCCTGGACATGGATCATCCCTTTGTCCGTTACTCACTTGGTAGCTACGTCAGTTACAAGATTGGCTGTCGTAGCATCATGGTATCCCAGTGCTTGTGTTCAAGTAACCCTTATTTTACTTAATAATGGCCCCCAAATACAAGAGTCATTATGCTGGCAATTTGGATATTCTTACTGTGCCTAATTTATAAATTAAACTTTATCACAGCCATGCATGTATAGGAAAAAATATAGTATATAGAGTTCACCCTTGATCAACATGGGTTTGAACTGTGTGGGTCTACTTATGTGCAGATTTTTAAAAATAAATACTGTGGTTCTACCCAATCCACAATTGGTTGAATCTGCCAGTGCGGAACAGTGGATATGGAAGGCTAACCATAAAGATATACACAGATTTTCGACTGCTCGGGGGATTGACACCCCTAACCCCTGCATTGTTCAAGGATCAACTGGATAGGGTTTGGTTCTATCCGCAGTTTCTGGCATTCACTAGGGGTCTTGGAATGTACCCCCACAGGTAAGGAGGAACTACTATAAATGCTCTGGAGAAAAATGAAACAGGGAAGGGGCTAGGCTATGTTAGAGAGAGAAGTAAATCTGAGATTTCTGGGGGCTGCGGAGGGGAGAATGGGGAATCCTTGTTTCATGGATACAGTGAGCTCTCCCTGCACCTTTGTTTTTTTTATCTGTAAGATGGTGGATGTGGGCTCTCTGATCCCTGGGGTCCCCTACTGATCCAAACTTCTGTCATCCCAGGACTCCTGAGTGAGGCTTATGTCCTGCATTTAGGTTTGGGCCATTTAGTGGTCCCACCCTTTGGCGGCTTCCTTTGGCCATCTGCTTTCTGGGCTGGAGAACCGTGGCTCTGTTCACTTGCCTGGAGGCCTTTGCAGCTGAGAGCTCTTTTCTGTATAAATTTGGGACTGTCCTACTATCGCCAGGAGGGGACTTAAATTACTGTCTATAAATGCATCATGACTTTAAAAAACATTTATAAGTAATATCAACAGTGCCACCAGCACTCACTTGTAGAGCTTTAGATTTTAGTTTTCCAAAAGATGTCCTTATGAATTTTTTTGCTGTAGCCTCACTATAGCTCTGTGTACCAGCTGAGAGTTGGAAGACCTGCAAAATGGCCCCAGCTTGGCCACTGGCCTTTGGGTTAGTCTCTTCCCCTCTCTGGGCATCAGTGGCTTTGGTGAAGTGATTTGAATAATAAACAGCACTTAAAGAACTGGAGCCAGTTTCCTGTCACTGGGACTGTTATGTGTGGGGAACCCATATTTACGGGAACTCCAAGGAACATGCATGAGGTGCTGCCCTGGGTAGTGCTGGAATGCCATCCTGCCTGTCTGCAGGTTGGTCACCTTTTAAGAGCCCAGAGTCCTCAGTCTTGTACAAATACAGCACAGTTCAAATCTAAGCTTTTTCGTGTCATTGGTTTTTAGGTGATTGAAGGAGCATCATCTTTTCATTCTACCACTGCTTTTGTTTTTTACTTTTTCATTCTGCTACTTGCTGTATATACACACAGCCTACTCGCTGCTAGAATAGAAGGTGGCAATCATCAGTCTCTCCTACTGTAGCCAAGTTGGCTTTGGGGGAGGACTTCCTGAGTGAATGGAGGAAAAGAGCAGGCTCGTTGTGTCTTTGGAACAGCCGCGGAAGGGTTTGATTTTATTGCTTGTTTTTAAAATCTGATTGCAGCTCATCATCCCCCATGGTTGCTTGCCTATCAGTTAATTCATAAAAAAGTCCATACATTTATATAAAATGGAGAGAATTATACTATTTATCCTATAGGATAGTTATAAGAATCAAGTGAGTTAATGCATATAAGAGGTAGGACTGCTTGGTGTATTGCAAGTGCTTAATGAATTATTGTGGTTATTATTTGTTATGACTTAGCAGCATGGGGTTGACAGGTCAGGGTCTATACACTACTTTTCCATCACAATAAACTTCTAGGTGGCATGTTTGTTATTTTAATAATTTCTAATCATTGTAGTCAAAGTGCTAGATCTTTAAAGTGCATTTAGAAATACAAATACCTAGGTGTAAGTTGTGTTCTATTAGTTTTCCAGATATCCTCGGGCTTTCATATCCTTATCAGGTGTATGGCCAGGCCACTCAACATGGCTGTTCTCTTGCTCTTTGTATGCCCTCTGAACCAGTCCCCGCTTCACCTGCACCCTACTCACATGAGCGTGCTTGTCCCCACCCCAGCTAGCGATTGTTCTAATGCTTAGGCCAGAACAGGTCCACCTGCTAGCTTATTAAAGGAAGACATCTGCCCTTGTGTTGGTCGTTAACCTGAGGGGCTGTGAGGGATGAGCCCCAGCTGCTGGTTTCCCTGGTAACTGATGAGCCAACCGGACCATCACTTCCGCTATAAATGCTAGCCTGCGATGCTGCCATGTTCTGCCTGCTGCCTGCTGTGTATGATGTGGTGTTGCTCAGGACCTTCTGCCTCAGCCTGTGTAAGAGTCCCTTGTCCGGTAATCCATTGATGTCTCCTTTGCTGTCTCTGGGCTCTTTCTTTGGTCTTGAGGCTGGGCAGTTACAAAGCTTGCGGGTTGCAGCCCAACATCAGGCGAGACTGACTTTCACTTACCCCTGGGGCTCTGTGTGTCCAGAAGCACAAGGCCAGGACCCCTGCCTGCTTTCTTAAGCCTACACCCTTGACTGTTGAATACCCTTGACTGCTTGTTTGCACCTTTTCAGAGAAGGCGTATTATTTTCCCTCTTTATTAATCTCCACCTAGAGGTGACTTCTTTCTGACATTTCAGATCCTTTCTCTCCTTTTGGCTGAGGGCAAATAATTTCTCCCCTTTGTGACTTTCTTTTTTTTCTTTTTTTTCTTTTTTTTTTTTTTGCGGTACGCGGGCCTCTCACTGTTGTGGCCTCTCCCGTTGCGGAGCACAGGCTCCAGACGCGCA
>NW_006777801.1:4036739-4043807 GCF_000442215.2 Lipotes vexillifer
GGCTCCAGACGCGCAGGCTCAGCGGCCACGGCTCACGGGCCCAGCCGCTCCGTGGCATGTGGGATCCTCCCGGACCGGGCACAAACCCGCGTCCCCTGCATCGGCAGGCGGACTCTCAGCCACTGCGCCACCAGGGAAGCCTGTCTTTTTCTTTTTTCTTTGGCTGAATTTTTAAAGCTGAAGGAAAGCAAGCCGACCGTTTCTTGAGTAACGACAACAACAGCTAATACTTCTGTGAGCATTAACCCTGTGTAAGTGCGTTTCCTCTGCTTTACAGGTGAAGAAATGAGGCTCAGAGCGGTTGAGTAACCTACTAGGGTCACAGAGTTAGTAAGAGCATGGCAGAGGCAGGGCCTGGCCCCAAGCCTGAGCCCTATATGTGGCTTTGCGTGTACATGGGACCTCCTCATGGTGGCCTTTTTTTTTTTTCTAATGAGAAAATAATTTCTTTTCCCTGTGGCCTCTCTTTTTCCCCAAAGTTGTAGTTGCTAATTAGTTTAACCACACAGAATGGTGATTATCTTTACTTACTTCCACCTGCTTCCATAAAGTTTGGAGCTCTGTACTTACCAGAAGCCTCTTAAAGGAGCCATAACTTTTCCTTACAATATTCCTACAGAGACTTAACTCTCAGAGGGCCAGATGTTAGTAGAGTGAAGCTCTGTGTCTGTCATTGCTTCATGGAATGGAAGAGTCTAGAATGATCCCATCACCACTCACTGCTGAGGCTGCACGGAGGAATAGCCCTTGAGGGCTTTCAATCTATTGTGAAGACGGGACAGAGTTAAAACCATGAACAATATCAAAGTCGAAGCACAGACCCTTCTTCTAGCCAAAAGGGAGTTCTTATTACCTTAAACCTAGGAATCCCTGAAGTTAGGACCATGCTGTCATCTGAGAGTCTTCTGTTTCTCCCCATCCCTTTCTCAGTGCCCTGTGTGTCATTAACATCGAGAAGTGTCCTGAGGCTAAGCCGACCCCGTAGCCTACGCCAGGGACCCTTCTTTGAGTTCCCTGTGGTCCCTCAGAAGTGGGCCCAGCAGCTTGTGTAGCTTTTGTCCTGGAATGCTCTGTGCCCTGGGGCTTGTGCTTGCTCAATGCAGGTGAGCTGGTTCCTGAGCTCTGGGAATACTTCACACCTGCCCCAGTTCTCACAGATACAACCTGGGTGTGTGGGCTACTGGCCTGCTGTTTGCTCTGCCAGGCTCCCCAAAGCTCAGGAACCTTTCCCACATCTAAACCAGCTGCATGAGTCATCCCTCCTCGCCACCCTGGTGGAGGCCTCAAGGCCGTACACCACGTTCCTAGTGCTTGTCATGAGGCTATACATTTGGGGGCTACTTTATAGCTTTTGGGGTCTTCTGGGGTCGTTTTGAAGCTTGGTTTTGGGTGAAGATGAGAATGAAGTGGATCATGTCTGGGGAAGGAGGGTGTCTTTTAAGCCAAATTAGATTGCGTAGGGAATGATCTGCACCTCTCCTCTCCATGAATTAGTGTTATCACCTGTGGTCTGGAGGCCCAACCTAGTCTTCACATGTTACTAGTTAAGATGATGCTTTCATAATATCAGTGTTGTTTCCTGTCAAGAGCTCTGGCCAGGCAATGATTTGTGAACCAGTGCCCTACTTGGGCCCCAGTGCTGAAAACTCCTACAGACATGACCCTCCTGGAGGTCACTGGGATTTTCACCTGTGCCATTGATTTGACTTAAATTCTCTGATCATTTAAATCAGCCTAAAGCAGATTGAGGGCATGGCTGATTCTGCAGCAATATCAGACTTGCAGACACAACATAATTTTATTGCTTCCTTCATAGGAGAGAAAGTACAGTCTAGGCTACTTGGATTCATTTCACTTCCCTGGAAGAAGAAAACCTGAGATTACTATTCTGAGAAAGACAGAGACATGGCTTGATAAAACCAGATTCTGTATACTATATCCTTTGCATTTTATTTGGCCAGTGATAAAGAGTTCCATTTTTGGAGCCTCTAGAAAGAAGAGCCTGATGATATAATGTCACAACTAAATACACAGTTTATTTTATGGTTTGAATTGTAAACAGAAAGAAAGTGGATGGTTTTAAGCAAAATTTCTAAACTTCCTTCAGTGATTGTTTTCTAAGAAGACTGCAGATGTGCCTTTTGGATGCATTATTGGATTAAACGAATGGAAGGTTGCAAGCTATCCCATTTCTGGCTAAAAGCTCCCTTACACTTCCTAACCACATCCTTCCCCTGAATATGGTCCACAGACCTGTTAGGTGAACTAGAAACAAATTCCGTTTATGCACCACCACCAGACTTGTGCTCTTTCAGTCTTTATAGTGGCAGCTAACTTGTGTTTGCTGCCACATTGCAGCCTGTGTTTTCAGGCTGTGTCATTTGCAGGCTGTATTCTTCTCTGTGGTCTGATCGTAGGCCCTGTGAGGGCAGGGGATTGCGTCTGCCTTGGTTTTGTATCACTGGTAGCTCTGGGCTATGTCTTCCTGTACTAAGTTTTCAGGAAATGACTGAATCAAATTAAATGAGACCAAAGTAAAATGTTGAAGCAATGAAAGAGAAGCAAGTTATATTTAAGCTTCAGGGAGTAACCTCCAGTAAGATCTGGTAAGGCAGTTTATTCCATTATGCAGTTAAAATGGACCTGCAGTTCTCAGAGTGGTGGGATCATCATGGAACATTTATTCTTGAAGTCATCTCTGTTTTAAAGATAACAAACAAACCAAGCTCTGTTAATAAAGTAGTAAATCCTTATAACAGACCGCTAGACTTACTACTGTCACTTCTCCTTGGAGGAAGTCTCAGGGTGAGTTTCCATTCAACAAACACTTATTGAACATCTGCAAGGTGCTAGAACTCAAAAGACGGGAAATTAAAGGTGGAATCTTTAGAGAAGAGGGTTAAAAGCATACTCTTGGGAGTCAGTTGGTCAGTGTTCAGATTGCAGCTCTGCTACTTTCTACCTGTGTGATTCTGGACAAACGATTCTGTCGGTTTCTTCATCTGTAAATTGGATATGTAATATACCTACCTCACAAGATTAAGAGGTTTAAGTGAGATAATGCTTGTAAAGCCTTTACTGTGTCTGGCACTTAGTAAGTACTCAATAAATTGCTATTTTCGTTAAATTAAAATAATTAACTATTACTCTCATGGAAGGTGTGTTTCCTGATCTCAAGGGCCTGCCAGCCTAATATAAAGACCATGTGACCTTCCTACTCTGGGACGTTTGGTGCTTGCTGTTCCCTCTGTCTGCAGCATGCTTCCCTTAGATGCTCTGGTGGCTCAAATTCTCATCTCCACTAACTGTTACTTAAATGCCAAGATCTCAGTGAAGTTTGCCTTCACAGCCCTATTTAACACTGAGTGTCACCCCCTCTTCCTGGCACTCCTTATTTTCATTTCCTGCTAGTTTTTCATCTTAGTGTCATAACATATAACATACCATTTATTTTACTTATTTTGCTTATTGTCTGTCTTTCCCAATTGAATGAAAGTGCCAGAAGGGTGAGGATATTGGTCTAGTTCATCACTGATCTCTTATCAGTGTTTGAAACGATGTTTGCTTCATACTATAGGTGCTCAGTAAGTATTTGTTGGAAGAATGAATCAAGGACCAGTCACGGGAATCTAGTGCAGGACATGTTGAACTCTGCCTTGTGGGTATCAGCAAAGGCATCATGGGAGAGATGACTGTGTTATGTGTTAGGCTAGCAGTTCTCAACCTTTCTCCCACTAAGACCCTGTATTAGTCAGGGACCTACAGAGAAACAACCAGTAGGATGTATATATATTATAAATGTATAAAAATATTATCACTATCTATGATCAGGATTATTGGATTATGGTGATTATGGAGGCTGAGAAGCCCCATAATCCACCATTTGCAAGCAGGAGACCCAGGAGAGGTGGTTAACTTCTAGTCTGAGTGCAGGAGAAGACTGATATCCCAGCTTGAAAGCAGTCAGAGAGCATGAATTCTCCCTTATCCGACTTTTAGTTCAATTCAGGCCTCCAGTGGATTGGACGAGGCCTGCCCACACTAGGGAGAGTGATCTGCTTTACTCAGTCTGTTGATTCATCTCACTCCAGAATCACCCTCACAGACACACCCAGAATAATGTTTAACCAAATATCTGGGCACCCTGTGTCCCAGTCAAGTGGACACATACAATTAACCATCACAGACACTCAGTGGATTATGTTCCTGAATATGATATCAGATCCACAGTTTCTAGGGTGCCACCATGCCTATACTCCTTTTTCTACAGGTCAAGAAAGCAAACTAGAGTTCAAACAAGAGAGTAATACTATTATTGGGATAAATTTGAGTTCACTCTAATATTTATTTTAAAAGGTGAACTACTTTTAAATTTGATACAGTCACAATTTTAGTAATAAATATGTGACTCATCCTACCACTGGGGTATTGAGAAATGTCCTTAAGGATGGGTGAGGGTTTGCCAGGCAGACAACCAGGGGAATAGTGCTTGAGTCTGAAGGAACAGCATGTGTGAAGGCATGAGGGCATAGTGTGATTGTGGAATCACAAATAATTTGATATGATTAAAGCAGAGGATGCCTGGGAGGGAAGCAGTGAATGATGAAGCTGTCCAAGACCAAATGAAAAGGCCTTTTTTTTTTTTTTTTTTTGCTAAACTAATGGAATTTTATTCAGAAGACAATGAAAGCCATTGAATGGTTCTAAGCAGGGTTGGGTCATATTTTAAAACTTGTATTTAATTATTTTTATAATTTAATTTTTAAAATTTTTGGATAAACAAAAATTCACATGGTATAACATTCAAGAGGATATTACAATGAAGAATCTCCCTTCCTGGGACCATCAGTGTTTCTAGTATCTTATGTATAGTTCCATAGATATTATGTGTATAGACAAGAAAATATTTTTCTATTTTTATCCAAATGGCAGCAAATTATGCATTGGAATACTGATATGCCTTAACATCACCCTTGTAAAAAGAACATTGAATTAAAAGTTTGCATAGCTAAGATGAAGACATCTAGTTTTTCACTTGGGAGACTGTGTACCTTGGGCACATTCTCCAGGCTGGGGAATAGGAGCTGGGCTGAGGGTTAGACATGCCAGACTGAGGAAGCCATGGGGTATGCCAGTGACATGCCCATAGGGGTCTTAAGGTCAGGAGAAATGTCTGGTTTGGAAAGATGGATTTACAGGTAGTTAGTATATAGATGGTGGTTAAAGTCACATTAATGGATGCAGCTGCCCAGGGAAAGGGGTATATTGTGAAGAGAAGAAGGCCAAGAGCAATGCTTTGGGGAATTATTGTTATACAGCAGAAACTAACACACCATTGTAAAGCAATTATACTCCAATAAAGATGTTTAGAAAAAAAAAAAAACGTGTTGTGGGAACTAAGGAGAGTCCATCCCACATTGTGGTAATAGTCAGGGTTCAAGTCTGGCTAATGTAAGGAGGAAAAAGGTTATTCAGTTATGACACAGGATAACCACTTTTGGACAGGGCTTTTTTATTCCTTATGTTGTTTGTGTATATACCTATATGGTTGCCTGTTGTTGTGATCATGCGTTGCCACTGTTGCATAGGATTCCATAGTGTAAACATTTAGCTTAATTTATTCCAATGTGTATTACAATACGAGTGATTTTCAGTTTGTGTCTATTGAGAATAGCACTGGTATATAAATTCTAGAACTTGAGGAAAAGAAGAAAAGGATGTTAGGTACAGAAAACATTTGGAGGCTATGCTGCGAGGAACAATGCCCCAGATCATATAGCAGAGCTGGTCCAGTGAACATACCACTGCTGTTGATACTGGACATGGACTCGAAACGTGCAGTGCTGACAGCACATCAGTGGACCCTGGGTATCAATTCCAGAATTGCTCCTGCTGCCTCTGGGAACTGGGTGATGCTGCCATGCTCTTGCAAAAGGGGTCCTGCACAGTTCCTCCATTGGATACCATCCAGCAACTGGGGTGGGTGTCTCTGATGGGCAGGTTCTAGGTCATGGGCTTGCCCATTAGCTGCAGAGGAAGCTGCAGAGGAAGGTTTATGGTGTCTTCAACTTCTGGGTGGGAGGTGAGCTCTGTTTTGTAAGACGGTGATTCCCCAAACATAGACAGACAGTGTAGACCCTGTGTGGCCGTGAAGAATGTCACATGCCCATTACAGGTATCAGACGCTGAAGGTATGACAATTAGAAGGTGACTGGTGACCTTTGAGACAGTAGGTTCTGGGAAGTGGTGCGAGTGGACATTTGAGTACAGTGGCTTGGGAAATGAGGAAACTGAGCCATTGTGTGTTGATTGTGGTTTCAGGAAGAGAAGGAGAGTTAATATATGTGGGGAGTTGCACAGGACTAGAGACGGTAGTATGATTATAGTCAAGAGAAATGAGTCTGTGAAGGGGAGATTTAGAGACAAAGGAAGGGAATAGAGGGAAGGGTGAATGGTTGATGGGATGATGTTCCTGGGTGTGTGAGGAGTGAGTTTTGGTCCAGTGTGGAAGGATGGTGCAAATGCTCATGCTCGTGTTTGTGAAGGTGGACTGTAGATGAGAATTGATAGTCACGGCCTCTGCCCTCCCTCTGAATGGGGAGATAATGTTGGCTGAGGATAAGAAGGCACAGGTCAGGTGGGATCTTGAAGAGAGTAGTGAAGATCTGGAATAGCTGTTGATGGGAATGGGAGACGGGGTTGCTCGATGGAAGAGGGGAAGAATGAGTGAGAAGCATCTGGGGACTTAGCTGAGAATGGAAATGATAGCCCAGTCCCTGTGCTGCTGGGTTTGGTAGGGCAAATGGGACGGGAGGGCAAGGAGAGAGATTGTGGAGGTTGGGGGAGGGTACTTGAAGTGATGTAACAGGGTCGAGTATGATGCGAAAGGAGGTGAAATCTGGAGACAGCTGATGGTTGGAAAAAGAAGATGGTGGTAGAGATATGAAAGAGAAGCCCAAGAGCAGGTTGGATGGGATAAAGGAGAAAGTGGGAGGAACGCAAGTGTGTAGTCATTGTGTTGAATGCTGGTGTGTAAGATTTCAGGGATAGAGCGGTTTCCAATGATGA
>NW_006777801.1:4047277-4076027 GCF_000442215.2 Lipotes vexillifer
TTAGCAGTACGCGGGCCTCTCACTGTTGTGGCCTCTTCCATTGCAGAGCACAGGCTCCGGACGTGCAGGCTCAGTGGCCATGGCTCACGGGCCCAGCCGCTCTGTGGCACGTGGGATCTTCCCAGACTGGGGCACGAACCCGTGTCCCCTGCATCAGCAGGTGGACTCTCAACCACTGCACCACCAAGGAAGCCTGCAGGCGGATTCTTAATCACTGTGCCACTAGGGAAGTCTCCGTTTGTTTGTTCTTTTTTTAAAGGGCAATAAATCCTACCTCCTTCACCTCTACCTCAGTGAAATAATTTGTGGTAACCTGATCTGTGGTTTTTATTGCCAAGGCTATGCTCCATATGATTTGTGTGTTCATTTGTCAGAGACAGCTAATGATAGCTGCTGTAACAAATATCCCCCAAAGTTTCAGTGGCTTACTTCAGAGGTTCCTTTTTTTTTATTGACATCACAATAGGTTTCAAGATGATTCTGGGGGGGGAGGGGGTGTTCCACATAGTCTTCCAGGTACCCACACTCCTTCCATGCTGTACATCCACCATCTTCAGTACTTGGCCTCAAGGAACACATGCCAGGGGAAAGAAAAAGCTTGTAGAGAAAGCACACTCAACTTTTAGCTGTCTTGGCTTGCAAGTGACACTCATTTCACCTCACATTCCACTGGCCAGAACTAGTTCCAGAGACCCACCCAGATGGAAAGAGGATGGGAAATGTGGTTAGCTATGTGCCCAGGAGAAGAAAGCAGCCTTGGTGAGCCTCTGACACAGACTCACTAGAAAGCATTTACATGTTTTCCTTCTGTCTGTGACGTATCCTAACCCTTGGGGGTTGTAATTAAGGGTATGGAGTACAAAAGAGAATAGCAGTGACCTGGAAACTGTCCAGTCCTTAGGATAGTGAAAAGTCATTCGTTCTACCTGGTGAAGGGCATCATTCTGCTGCTGGAGTTTTGCTACATAAGGGAGACCAAAGTCTTAGTTCAAAGAAATGTCTTTGTGCCATTTGCTTGTTTGTTTGCTTTTTAATAGAAGTAGGAAAAGTTTAATGGAAATCTCCTTTCCCTACACCTTGGAATCACTTTGGAATAGGAGTTTTGAGGTTTTGAATGTACAGCTTCTATACTATGTTTCAGGTCCCTTTGGAGATAAAAGTACATGAGCATTTGGAGAAGATGTAGAGCTCTTCCAGTCCACCTCCCACCTTGTCTAGACAAGGGAACTAAGAGGTAGCTGCATTGTCCACATTCACATAGGAAGTTAGCGGCTTACCTGGGCGTCAGACCCCATTTTACAGATTTCTACATGGGTATTCCTGCCCCTACCACAGTGCTATTCCCTAGAGAACTACTATTCGGAGAATAGGCCTGTCCCGGTGGGACTGGAAGGAGGAGGCTTGACCAGGTGAAATCAGGCTTCTTCTGGCTCTGAGATTCTTTGATTGACTGTGATTAAGTACATTGTGTCTGATTGTATCCCTGGCCTGAGGGAAGTGATGTAGCCTTCCAAGAATTTGTAACTTTCCTGAGAAAACAGAATCTCAGTTCTTTATTCTTCTCAGCTGTTTCTTTATTTTTATCTTAAAAACTATTTTTCTGTCATTGTAAAGTAAATATATATAAGCGTAACAAAAATATATGCAAATATAACAAAAGTTGCCTGTAATTCCATAACTTGACAGTGCAGCAGTAACCACTGTTAAAGTTTTATGTTTTTCCATGTGTGTTTCCTGTTTTTCAACACGTAAATATTTGTATATGTATGCACAATATAATTAGAGTGAAATATACCATATGAAATAAATATGCAACTCTTAAAATATTTCATTACTTAATATGAAATGTTACACAACCCTTAATATTATATTATTTATTTATTTTTAACATCTTTATTGGAGTATAATTGCTTTACAATGGTGTGTTAGTTTCTGCTTTATAACAAACTGAATCAGCTATATATATACATATATCCCCATATCTCCTGCCTCTTGCATCTCCCTCCCTCCCACCCGCCCTATCCCACCCCTCTAGGCGGTCACAAAGCACTGAGCTGATCTCCCTGTGCTATGCGGCTGCTTCCTACTAGATATCTATTTTACGTTTAGTAGTGTATATATGTCCATGCCACTCTCTCACTTTGTCCCAGCTTACCCGTCCCCCTCCCCGTATCCTCAAGTCCATTCTCTAGTAGGTCTGCATCTTTATTCCCGTCTTGCCCCTAGGTTCTTCATGACCATTTTTTCATCTTTTTTTTTTTTTTTTTTGGTTCCATATATATGTGTTAGCATACGGTGTTTGTTTTACTCTTTCTGACTTACCTCACTCTGTATGACAGTCTCTAGGTCCATCCACATCACTACGAATACCTCAGTTTCATTCCTTTTTATGGCTGAGTAATATTCCATTGTATATATGTGCCACATCTTCTTTATCCATTCATCTGTTGATGGACACTTAGGTTGCTTCCATGTCCTGGCTATTGTAAATAGAGCTGCAGTGAACATTTTGGTACATGACTCTTTTTGAATTCTGGTTTTCTCAGGGTATATGCCCAGTAGTGGGATTGCTGGGTCGTATGATAGTTCTGTTTTTAATTTTTTAAGGAACGTCCATACTGTTCTGCATAGTGGCTGTATCAATTTACATTCCCAGCAACAGTGCAAGAGGGTTCCCTTTTCTCCACACCCTCTCCAGCACTTATTGTTTCTAGATTTTTTGATGATGGCCATTCTGACTGGTGTGAGATG
The DNA here is from genome assembly GCF_000442215.2 of Lipotes vexillifer. NCBI lineage: Eukaryota > Metazoa > Chordata > Mammalia > Artiodactyla > Lipotidae > Lipotes > Lipotes vexillifer. The sequence goes on from NW_006777801.1 coordinate 4,050,029, forward strand.
ATATCTCATTGTAGTTTTGATTTGCATTTCTCTAATGATTATTGATGTTGAGCATTCTTTCATGTGTCTGTTGGCAATCTGTATATATTCTTTGGAGAAATATCTATTTAGGTCTTCTGCCCATTTTTGGATTGGGTTGTTTGTTTTTTTAATATTGAGCTGCATGAGCTGCTTGTAAATTTTGGAGATTAATCCTCTGTCAGTTGCTTCATTTGCAAATATTTTCTCCCATTCTGAGGGTTGTCTTTTCGTCTTGGTTATGGTTTTCTTTGCTATGCAAAAGCTTTGAAGTTTCATTAGGTCCCATTTGTTTATTTTTGATTTTATTTCCATTTCTCTAGGAGGTGGGTCAGAAAGGATCTTACTGTGATTTATGTCATAGAGTGTTCTGCCTTTGTTTTCCTCTAAGAATTTGATGGTGTCTGGCCTTACATTTAGGTCTTTAATCCATTTTGAGTTTATTTTTATGTATGGTGTTAGGGAGTATTCTAATTTCATTCTTTTATATGTAGCTGTCCAGTTTTCCCAGCACCACTTATTGAAGAGGCTGTCTTTTATCCACTGTATATTCTTGCCTCCTTTATCAAAGATAAGGTGACCATAGGTGCGTGGGTGTATCTCTGGACTTTCTATCCTGTTTCATTGATCTATATTTCTGTTTATGTGCCAGTACCATACTATCTTGATTACTGTAGCTTTGTAGTATAGTCTGAAGTCAGGGAGCCTGATTCCTCCAGCTCCGGTTTTCTTTCTCAAGATTGCTTTGGCTATTCGGGGTGTTTCGTGTTTCCATACACATTGTGAAATTTTTTTGTTCTAGTTCTGTGAAAAGTGCCAGTGGTAGTTTGATAGGGATTGCATTGAATCTGTAGATTGCTTTGGGTAATAGAGTCATTTTCACAATGTTGATTCTTCCAATCTAAGGACATGGTATATCTCTCCATTTATTTGTATTGTCTTTAATTTCTTTCATCAGTGTCTTATAATTTTCTGCATACAGGCCTTTTGTCTCCCTAGGTAGGTTTATTCCTAGATATTTTATTCTTTTTGTTGCAATGGTAAATGGGAGTGTTTCCTTAATTTCACTTTCGATTTTTCATCATTAGTGTATAGTAATCCTAGAGATTTCTGTGCATTAATTTTGCATCCTGCTACTTTACCAAATTCATTGATTAGCTCTAGAAGTTTTCTGGTAGCATCTTTAGGATTCTCTATGTATAGTATCGTGTCATCTACAAACAGTGACAGCTTTACTTCTTCTTTTCTGATTCGGATTCCTTTTATTTCTTTTTCTTCTCTGATTGCTGTGGCTAAAACTTCCAAAACTATGTCGAATAAGAGTGGTGAGAGTGGGCAACCTTGTCTTGTTCCTGGCCTTAGTGGAAATGGTTTCAGTTTTTCATCATTGAGGATGATGTGGCTGTGGGTTTGTCATATATGGCCTTTATTATGTTGAGGAAAGTTCCCTCTATGCCTACTTTCTGGAGGGCTTAATATTATTTTAAAATGAGCAATGATATGGAAGAATGCTCGTATGTATTTGTATACTTACACACAGTATAATTAGAATAAAATTCCAATTTTATTTGTCTTATTTTTTTATTTGCTTTTTAAAGGAAGTACAAAACGAAAAAAGCTAATGGAAATCTCCCTTCCATATACCTTGGAAAAACTTCTAATTATATTGTGCATAAGTATACAAATATATATGAGCATTTCTCCATATTATGACTTACTTTGAAACAATGTTTTAAAGGTTGCCTTATATTGCATCTCAGGGAATGCACTGTGCTGAAAGACCAGCCCTGGTGAGTGGAGGGAAGGAGTTGTTAGTATCATGGTTTCTTGGCTCTGACCCTGTGCTCCTCTTCTTCCAGGGCATCAGCAGCCTGTTCAGCTCTCTGAAGGTTGTTCGGCTGCTCCGTCTGGGGCGAGTGGCCCGGAAGCTGGACCACTACATTGAATATGGAGCAGCCGTGCTGGTCCTGCTGGTGTGTGTGTTCGGGCTGGCTGCTCACTGGATGGCCTGCATTTGGTACAGCATTGGGGACTATGAGATCTTTGATGAGGACACGAAGACCATCCGCAACAACAGCTGGCTCTACCAGCTGGCAATGGACATTGGCACCCCTTACCAGTTTAACGGGTCAGGCTCAGGGAAATGGGAAGGGGGCCCCAGCAAGAATTCCGTGTACATCTCCTCGTTGTATTTCACCATGACCAGCCTCACCAGCGTGGGCTTTGGGAACATCGCCCCATCCACAGACATCGAGAAGATCTTTGCAGTGGCCATCATGATGATTGGCTGTAAGTATGCCAGTGGCTGGCGCAAGGGGCAGGGGATGTTATGTTTGTCCATCCTTTCTGTTAGCTGGAAATAGGATAATGGCTACAGTGCCAGCAGGATCAGGGTGGTATAGCTTAAAATAAGGGAGAGATTTTTTTTTTTTTTAAAGGCTAGCTTTATAGTTTTCCTGATAATTTAAGCAGTACATGTTTACTGCAAAGAAATTTAGAAAATACAAAAGAGCACAAAGTAGAAAATAATGACCAACCATATATAATTCTACTTCTTAGAGATAACTGCTATCACCTTTTGGTGTTACAGATTATTGTCTATCCATATCTGAACACACAGAAACAGATTTTTATAGTTAAAATGAGATCATGCTATACATCTTGGTAAACTCCTTGTTCATAGAGCAGTGAATTGTGGAAGCCTTTCCATGTCAATTTAAAGATAGCTCTAGATCTGCACCGTCCAATATGGTACTAGAAGAAGAAAGTATGAAAACAAAATCTGAAATATCTCACTAATAATCTTTTGTATTGATTATACAGTAATATTTTTGTTAGAGTGGGTTAAGTAAAATACTCTAACACAACAGTTTCATATATCTTTTTGCTTTTTTTAATGTGGCTCCTAGGAAAATTTTAAATCTTATATCTGTTGGACAGTGCTTATCTAGATCAGCATTTTTGATGTCTGCTTGATGATTGAGAAATTTTCTAAATCCAAAAGAAAAAAAAAAATCTACAGGAAAGAAAAATGTCTCTTGTTCAGTTGAGAAGTAATGGGTTTTTGGATTAACTTGACTGGACTGAAAAACAGAAACAATCCTAGTTCTTGAGGAAGGCACAGTTGGTCCTCTGTATGCATGGATTCTGCATCCCCAGATGTAACCAACCAGGGATTGAAAATATTAAAAAGAAAATTTCAGAAAGTTCCAAAAACTTGAATTTGTGGCATGATGGCAGCTGTTTGCATAGCATTTACATTGTATTTACAACTATTTACATAGCATTTACATTGCATTAGGTATTAAAAGTAATCTAGAGATCATTTAAAGTATATGGGACGATGTGTATAGGTTATATGCAAATACTATGCCATTTTATGTAAGGGACTTAAATATCTGTGGGTTTTGGTATCTGCAAACCTGTTCGTCCTGGAACCAATTCCCTGTGGACAGAGGGATGGCTGTACTTAATTTTCAAACACTTAACCATTGACCATTGTGTCGCTGTTGCTATTGCCAAGTCTGGAAACAGCCTTGGGCTGGAAACAACAATGAACTCCCCTCACTAAAGGAAGACTTAGGCAGTACTGACTAGACCTAACTGGACTGGGGAAAGCACATGGACTTGAGTGGATTGCACTCACTGTGAACCTGCCAGATGCACCCTGTTGGTGCTTCCATGACACATGGTGACGTGGGAGAGGACAGTCCTGTGCAGCATCAGTTTGGACGGTAGTCTGGTCACGCGCAGGCAGAAACCCTTCTGCTTGATGTGCTCCTTCAGGGTGGTGTTGATGCCTTGTTACACCAACCAGGGAATTCTAAGGCCAGGGAAACTGAGGCTTCAGTTGGTTTTGCTTTGTCCAGCCCATCTGTGACCCAGTGTCCCCCTCTGCAAGTGGATTTTGTTACCACCAAGTGTCCCATTTGCTGCTTGCCACCTCCTTTTTTGCAATTACCTCGTCAGGTCTGATGCCATCTTTTCCTAAAAGCCCCCTCTTCCAGGCCCAGAGCTTGCCTCTGAGTGTTTACTCAGTGTGTCTAAGGCATAATTGATTTGTGGGAAGTGTGTGCCAGTGGAGCTTTTGGGTCTGCTCCTTTAAAATGGGTTTTAATAGAGATGATTGCCTGACCATGGGAAGCAGCGTTAAGGATCTGTGGGTGGCTAATTGCTTTAGCTTAATTAGAACTTGAGGTGCTTTCTCATGTCATGTAAAAGGATTTAAGACCTTTGCTTTTCTAGAACTATTTCAGCCTTAACATCTCCAGTTTTCTAGGCTGTGCTTGCAGCATTTTGTGAGCCTTGGGGCAGCAGTAAACAACCAGATGCACCATGCACAATTTCTGTCTCTTAGAGGGCAAGATGAGACGCCCTGTCAGTCGAAATGCTTCATTATATGCACTACAGAAAATTTGCTATGGGTGATCAGTTAGGAAATGGGCTCCATTTCATGAGCTCCCCAAAGGCTTTCAAATATGAGGAGGCTTCCTTGCAGCTTTTTACCTGGAAGAAAAGAAAAGAAAGAAAACAGCTCTGGTGGCATATGAGGATAAGCTGTTTTTCCAAAACCATTCTCCTCTGGAGAGTGTAAATTCCTGGCTGTACTCTCTAAGGAAAACCCAAACAAGAAAAGAGTATCACCTCTTTTCTCTCCCCAGCTTCTCAGAGCTTTGTGATGTTTCCATTTCTATTTTTAAAAAAGTGTAATAGGCAGGCAGTCACCTCTGCATTATGCAGCAAAGTATGATATTTAGGTAGGCAAGTCAGTTTAACTGTCACCCCATTCCCTGATCACTTGCTATTTGCCAGGTGCTGTGATAAGTACTCTACATACAGCTACTGTTCGTAACAACTCTATGCCTTAGAGATTATTAAGTCCATCTTACAAGGAAATGGAAGCTCAGAGAAGTTAACTGCTTTCCCCAGAATACAGGGCTGGTAAGCAGAGCAGACAGGATTCGTGTCCAGAACTCCCTGAATCACAAGCCCTGCTCTCCCCACGGTGCCCACCTGTGGTGGTGTGGGCTGAGAACACAGACTCCAGCAGCCTGCCCTCACTGGCACACTCACACTTTGAAAATTCTCTCCATAAATTTGAACAAACTGGCAGTTTCTGCAGTGGAAAGTGTTTGTACTCTTGCCTATTGTTGTTTTAAGAACAAGATGACGGTACAGACTCAGGGGACCAGGTGCTTCAGAAACCAACCATTTTTTCAGCCACCTGTCACTTACAGTTACAGCTCTTCCCCTTTTCATGTGACATCAGACAAATTGTGGTGCTAACAACAGAGTTATTGCACTCTGTGTAATGTGGTGGTAATTATCCTTGTAAACTCACATTCCGAACCTTTGTTCAGGACAGGCTGCTGATGTCTTATTAGACTTATGGGGTTCTCTTTTATCTTGCTTTGCCTGTATGCACATGTGCACGCTTGCATCCTTACTGCATGGTTCCCGGGATTGGATAACCCCAGAAGTAGGATCTCGGGCAACAGAGAGCACTGACCGCAGTCTGCATTTGTGCCAAGGGGTCAGTGCCTCTCCCTCCCCGTCCCTCCGGCAGTCAGGCCAGCATTCCTCGAGGAAAGTAGAGAGACACAAAGCCAATGGACTTTGAGGTACCGGTAACATTGTGATTTTCTCCTCTTTGCATCGAATTTTACATGCATTAGTAATAGTATTTCTTGACTATTCTGTTGCCCTGTATTAACCATATTATAGATTATCCAGAAGCCTCTCTTGCTTCTCCTCTCTGTGCTCTGTTACTGAATATCTTATTATAACTTGGCTAATTCCCCAGAGGATGCCAGGAAGCTGGAAAACTAAATATTTTCAAGCTTGCCCACCTTTCTCATTTCTGATTTAAAAAAAGAAAACAGTAGGAAGAGGTGAAGACTTGGCTAAAATGAGCATTTGTGATCATCTCTGGGTGTAGATGATCTATGGTATCTCCAAATGCCTCCACTCTGGGGTCTTGACCTGGGTTGGGGGCAAGCCAGCCCTGCCCTGACCCTCCTGCCATCCTCGCCTGGGTCTTTGGTGATCTCCAGCAAGGGCTCACCCTGAGGTGTGATGGGTAGATTCCCTCTTTTGCACACCTGGTCCACCTGTGTGTTGGTGATGCTGAGAGAAACACAGGGCCACTCTGGCCCTCAGTGTGTCACCTGGGAGAGGATGCCCCCACTCAGCAGGCACATACTGAGTGCCTCCCTTGATGGACTCTGAGGGTCGGAGACTGGACCTGTGGGTGTCACTGCCAGGAGTCAGTGGTCTAGTGGTGGTCGGGGCTGTGAGTATGACAGAGACGGTGGCCCTGCTGCCCACCGGCCAGTGACTAAGGCCTGGAAGTGGAGCCTCCCCTGTGGGCTGAGCCTTGCCGGGGCCTTTGAGGGACCCCCTCCAAGAGGGAGGGGTTGCTGGGGGTGGGGGAGAGTCCCTTTATCTGGAGGTATCCTTCTCAGGTTAGGGACATGACCCTGTCTGGGGGATACTCTCCAGGGAGAATTTGATGGTGACGTGACAGTTCCCATTTTCTTAATATGGTCTTTGTGCTTTTCCTGTTCTCTCCTCATAATGTCATTGCTGTCATCCTGTCATTATAATTAAGCCACATTTGTTTCCTTTCTCTCTGATAATGGCAGACACTCTCCACCCCCCAGCACTGCACAACACCTGTCTCTTTGAATTTTTTTTTCCTCCCCCATCTCAGCTCCTTAAATCCAGAGCAGAATGTCAGTGCTGAAGGGATCCTTGTGAGTATCTATTTAGTCCACAGCAGCCCCTCCTAATTCTTCTGCTGGGCCGGATCTCATCTTGATCTGTGCTTCAGTCAAGTTCCCCTACTCCCTCCCCCGGGTGGGGGGGGCTGGGTGCTCTAAGAGAGTAACTGGGCTCAGCCCTAGGGTTTCCTTATATCACCTCCTTTCTTGGAGGGAAGGGACCCTAGTAACCTGCACCCCACACCTTTGACCCTACCACCTCACCCCCATGCAGTATGCTTTGTGGCCCCCTTTCAGCTTAGATGATTATTTGCAAGCTTTTCCCTGCCTCCTTCAGGATTTTGTTTAACCATTCTTATTTCTTTTCATTCACCTTTGCTGAATATGCCTTTTTGCATTCTATGCCAATATACTGTTTTTTCCAGAATGACTGGGCACATCTCCCTGGAGGCTGTAAAGATACTCTTAGGAGACTTCAAACACGTAACAGACTCTTAATAAATATGTATGGTCTTGTTGAATCCAAACAATTGAGAAGGTTCTGGAGTTTTAGAAGTGGTATTCAGTGATACTGGCAAAACATCTTTATCAGTTAGGGTACAGGTTCTGTTACTGGACAGAGACACAGTAATAGTAGCATCAACAGGGTTTATGTTTCCTAAAAGCTTGGGGCTGGTCTGGCTGCTCTGCAGTCATCAGAGACCAGGTTTCTCTGCTGTCTTAAATACATGACTTCCATATTGGGATCCCATATGGCCGTTCCAGCTTTGGCCATATGTTCTTTTTCCAGAAAACAGAAAGAAGGGGAAGGGGAAGGCTGGCTGAACTCTTTCCTTTTGAGAACAAGACTAGGAAGTTGTGCATATTGCCTTTGTTCATATCACATTGGCTGGCACTTGGTAACCTGGCCACACACCTAGCTGCAAAGGAGGCTGGGAAATGTAGTCTTCTTCTGGGTGGTCATGTATCCAGGTAGGAATACAGTAATATAGACAAGGAGAACAGTTAGTGAGGGATGACCAGCAGTGTGTGTCTACCTCGGCTTTTCTCCCTCTTCTCATCTCCTCTCAGTTGATACCAGCAAACATTAGCTCTCCATGACAGGCAGGCCCTGTTGGAGCTTCATCCCTGAATTGTTAGTTGAGAGATTTGGGTTCAAGTCCTAGATCTGCTCTCTGCTTTAGGTTGTACCCTTTCGTTTCCTGCGGATTAGGGGTAAGAAACTCTCCTGACCATCTCACCTAGTTGAAGTGAGAACTAAATGAGCTAATGACGTAGGATAGCTCTTTGAAAATCTACATTCAGGTGTCGTGATTTTATTGTTAATAGCGATTATTTCTTGCTCATCTCAGTTAATTTTTTTCCTTCCTGTTCTTAGAAAAAAAAGATTGCTGCTCTCTTCGCAGGAGCATGGGAATGCTGTTTAATTTCATTTTGGGTTTATGTTTATTTTGGGAAATGGGGCAGTGTCCAGAACACTATGGCAGAAATAACCATTCATTTCTCATTTATTCTTAGAGTTTTTTTCCTAGCTAGCAAATCAGCTTATTTTTCTTTAGAACCTGATTTTTTAAAAAGTTCCGTCTGCCATTCTGCATTTCAGGTGGGTCTCCCCATCTTTAACACAACCTCAGGCTACTTTCTGTCCTCTGTATCCCTGCCGCCTCTCCTCCAGAAGACCGTCTCTTGTTACTCCCTCCTGGTTCTCAGCCCTTCATTGTCTCCATACTTTTAGGGCTGAAAGACCCTGCTTTGGGTTTACTTACTTGCACTTAGAGTCACACTGCTCTGTAAATATTCTTATGACTTCATAGTTATCTTTCTTGTCTCAAGTGTATTTCTTTTTTTTTTTTTTTTTTTTGCGGTACGCGGGCCTCTCACTGTTGTGGCCTCTCCCGTTGCGGGGCACAGGCTCCGGACGCGCAGGCTCAGCGGCCATGGCTCACGGGCCCAGCCGCTCTGCGGCATGTGGGATCTTCCCGGACCGGGGCACGAACCCGTGTCCCCTGCATCGGCAGGCGGACTCTCAACCACTGCGCCACCAGGGAAGCCCTCACGTGTATTTCTGACTGGCTCCTGTGAAACTCTAGGCTCCCAGAGGGCAGGACCTGTGGGTCTCCCTGCCCTTGCACTTCTCCTTTGTGCCTGGACACATACTGTTGGAATGTGGGGAAGAGCACAGGCTTCAGAACTGGCCAGTTCTTTAGAACTCTACTTTGGAAAAAAAAAAAAAAAATTTTTTTAACTGAAGTATAGTTGATTTACAATGAAACAGTCTCTGCTGTACAGCAAAGTGACTCAGTTATACACATATACACATTCTTTTTCTATTTTCTCTTCCATTATGGTTTATCACAGGATATTCAGTATAGTTCCCTGGGCTAAACATTAGGACCTTGTTGTTTATCCACTCTATGTGTGATAGTTTGCATCTACCAACCCTAAACTCCCAGTCCATCCCCCTCCCTCCCCCTCTCCCCCCTTAGCAACCACAAGTCTGTTCTCTGTGTCTGAATTTGTCTGTTTTGTAGATAGGTTCATTTGTGTCATATTTGAGATTCCACACAGAAGTGATAGCATATGATATTTGTCTTTCTCTTTCTGACTTACTTCACTTAGTATGATAATCTCTAGTTGCATAGAACTCTACTCTTGATTAATGCTTTGAACCTTGGCAGTTTCCTCCGCTGAAAATGGAGATGCCAGCCCCTCCCTGATCATATTTGCAGGCTGAAAAAATGAAACGATGCCATGTACCTAGCAGAGTGCTTCACACATGGAGTGTTCAAACAGTGGTAGTTCTCTCCCTGGCCGCACCCCACTCCCCCATCCCCTCTCTTGTACTACATTTCTAGGACTCATCAAAGTATGATGCTTCTCAGTCATTTGTTATTCCTTTGGGTAAGCTCTACTTTACACAGATTTGAACTTGCATAAAATATCAGGTGCATTGCAGTGTTTAATGTACAGGCCATTAAAATGTGTATATCTGGATGTGAGGTTCCCTAGATACAAAGCTTCTCTTTAAAAAAAAAAAAAAAAAAAAAAAAAAAATTGGCCTGACTGCAGAGCAAGTTAGGGGAAGCTCTTAAAGGAGGAGAAAGTCATTTGTGTGGTCGGGAAGCATCACTTTCCAGTCCTGACTGGCAGGATTTTCACTGGATGGGAAATGGTACCACATGGAGTGATAGTGCCTCTCCCTGGAGGAGAGAAGGGACTAGAAACAGTCATGCGCTGAGCACCAAGATATGCCGATGCCATGCTGGGAACTCTACTCAACAACCTCATACATGGGCTTTATTATTCCTGTTTTGCAGGTAAGAAAACTGAGGTTCAGAAACACAAAGTAACTTAGGTCGCAGTGTAAGAGGTGGCTGAACTGGGTTTTGAACCCAGTTTTATCTGACCTCAGAGTTTCACTTTGTTGCTTCCCTTGCGATTTATGTTGGAATGTTGGGTAGGGGAAAGTGTTCTCTTCAGTGTGTGTGTTGTTGGGGGCAGGTAAAAGAGTTAGAGAAGGGGGCTGTGGAAGGATTGCAGAGAGGGCGTGCTTTCCCTGGAAGCCTTGTCTGTTATTGTAAATGATAATTATGGGGACAAAAATATCTGACTGTGTGTTATGGGAAGACACTGGATTACTTGTTCGTAGCTGGGTTACTGCACTGGGCAGAAGCGTTTACAACAATAGTCTTAGATGTTAGGAAATTCTGACAGTGGGAAGCCAACTGGGTGAGGGGTATTGTCTCTGACCTTTTAGATACCCATGTCATTTGCAAAATCCTCTTTCTCTTTTCAAATGTAATTTTCATCCAAGTGGGAGCTATCCTGTGGAGATGTTGCTGTAGTCAAGTCTTTTGTTTCTATGTCTATTGTCTCCTTTGAATTTCTCAATACTCCATGGGACAGGTAGTATTCCGGTTTTTTTGGATAAGGAAATTGTGGAGTAACTTGCCAAAGGTCACACAGCTAGTTAGAAGCAAAGCTGGGCTCAAGCCCGTGTCATCACTCCCAGCTCAGTGCTTTCCCTGCACTTCCAGATCACCATGGTAGCAGTTGGTGCTGGTAGCCATGGATCACAAGTTATGCCAGTAGACTGTGGCATCTGGCTCCTTTGTGGGATGTCCTCAGAGCTTGATGAGAAGAGGTGAAGGTGGATGAAGAGTGGTTTACCTCTATTTTCAGCAAGGAACTTGACTAATCAAGTTTCACACCTCTTCAGCTGCTTTTTATCCAGCCTTTATTGTGGCTCTCAAATGCTAGGCTGACAGCTACAGACAGCTGGGGCAGAATCATACAGAGAAAATCATGTTCCTTTCCTTCTTTAAAATTGGTGACGGGGGCTTCTCTGGTGGCGCAGTGGTTGAGAGTCCGCCTGCCGATGCAGGGGACGCGGGTTCGTGCCCCGGTCCGGGAAGATCCCACATGCCGCGGAGCGGCTGGGCCCGTGAGCCATGGCCGCTGAGCCTGCACAACAGTAAAATTGGTGAGGGGAGGAAAGCCCACCAGGGAAATGTTTTCTAAAAAATACATGAATAAGAATGGTCCCTAAGAAGACATACATTAGATTTACCTGCCAATTCCCCAGAACCTCAGTCAGTTGAGTCTGAGTACCTCTTTATTTGGTTAACAAACATTTCTTGAGTGTCTGCCGTGTGCCAGGCATCATGAGTACTGAGGATGGAGCATTGAATGAGAGAGATATAAGCCCTGCCCTCATGGTGCTTATGGTCTGCTGTGGGGGACCAGATCAGTAAATAAGAAATGGCTGTGATGTGAGATGAGTCTCTACTAAGGAAAGGACAGGTTGTTATGGAAACATGTGCAGGGGCCCCTCACACAGTCAGGGGTCAAGGAGCGGGGTCAGGGAGTATAGACCCCATTTATTTGGGAAGAGCTCTGGGCCTGGCCCTTCCCAAGATTTTTCTCATTGCATCTTTTTTGCAGATGTCTCCCCAGTCAGACTTTAGCTGCCTGGGGTCGGGGGCTGTGTGGGCCATTACCTGGTCCACAGTGGGCTCAGTAAATATTGAATGAATGCAGTAAAGCAGTTAAAATAAGACCTCATCCCTTCCTCGATTAGCTTGCAATCTAGTTTGAGAAATACTAATCGAACAGGAGAGACCATGTGAAGCTGGAAAGCAGTGAATGTTCGTGGAGCCAATTTGTGCTTTCAGACTTCTGAGAGACTGTGATCATTTCTATAAAGTGGAGGTAAGAGTGGCATTAAGGAGATTTTACTTAGCCAGTGAATAATGGGTAGGATTTGTGTGACGTACAGGTGGAGAGGCAAGCATAGCACTAATAATGATGTTAGTGAGCATATGCTACGTGTAGGACACGTTATACATATTCTTCATTAAGTCTCCTGACACTGCTATGTCACAGGTGTTATTATTCCAGTACTACAGGTGAGGGAACTGAGGCTCGAAGAGTTCAATTATCTTCCCCTGGGTCAACCTTATTATGACTGGGAGTCAGAATTGAAACCTAGATTTCCAATCCCAAGCTCATTGTCTGTCCACCAGTCTGCACTGCCACCCATGACCATGGCCGTGGAGCAGAAGGCTGCAGGGAAAGCAGCACTTCCTGCCAAGTAGGACAGTGGAAAGAGAGGAAGGTAGGAAGGAAGGAAAGAAGGAAAGACGTGCTGGTCTGAGAGGGGCTGTGTGCCTCCTGGCTTGTCAGCCTCTTAGATTCCTTCCTGAGGGAGGCTGGTGCTTGGTGACCACCTCCGACAGTCCATCACATGCCAAGAGACAGGGATTGCAACAAGTAGCAGTAAGGCTAAGCTGCTGAAGCATTTGAACACCAGATCTCAATCTTTTAGTCTGTCGTTTAGAAAACAATCACTGGCTTGCAGATTTTATCTTTTTACTTGGAAGATACCGCCAGTGATTTCTGCATTCTGTCACTCAGACTAAAGGTGCCGCAGCCATGGTATTGGTCAGCTTGTCTCCATCAAAGACCGCCCCCTTTTCCTGGACAGCTCCCTTTTGAATTGATGCTACCAGAGAGGAGACTAGATGAGGAGGATGGTTTCTGAAAGCTAATCTTCACTGCCATCAAAACCTGTCAAGCTGCACGTGCAAAAGACATTAGGTCAGGAACATAATTTTAATTTCTGAAATCATTATGACAGAGGCAGTCCGTGGGACCAAAAGAGATAAGCATGGGTACAAATCCTTGGTTCCACAACTTAATAGTGAAGTGAACCAGGTACTTAATTCCTCAGCCCGTTTCTTCATTTGTAAAATGGGGATCATGCACATTCACTGGCATAAATGAAAGTAAAGGGTCTTTCCTTTCAGAATGTTTCCATCTGGTGCTCAGCCTGGAGCCATAGATGGCAGGTTGGTTGATGGTGATGCCATTCTCCCAGCACCTTTAGTCTGCATGTTTTGCTTAACAGTTCAGCCAGGGACATTGGCTGGGGTTTTAGAGGAGGAGGAGGTGTTGTGTTCAAAGGCGGTAATGGAATTAGGGTAGCACAATGCTTTGCATACAGAAGAGCTTGACAGTGGTTTGTTGGTGGAACTAGACATCAAGACAAAAATCTTCTGGTGAGGATGCTGTAAAATGAAGAGCTGTCAGGGCTCACTCCATAAATCCTCACCTGATAGTGACTTTGCAAACTTGAAAAATGTTTCCACTTTCACTTTTCCCCATTGTGGTCCTCTGTGCGTGTGTGAGAGAGAATAATTTTAGTTCTTGTCAGCTAGAGGTCTGGCTCTGAATCATAGCTACATGGTGATAAAAACCCACTGTCACCACAAGAAAGCTTGGCAAGGAGAGAGGGGTCTTGGTAGGAAGAGCAAAATCAGAGCAGGAGGCTGAGAAAGAAAATCAAATCTGTGAAAAACTGCCAGTGAGTTCTGTAGAGCTGCAGTGCCTTACTTGTAGCACTAACCCCGTGTAACAGGGTGACCCTTTGTTCCTCCTTAGGGATGGGAAGAAGGGCTGGGCTGGGCTGGAATGGGGGTGGCAAAGCTAGAACAGGGGAGGGGGTCCCTCTCCCTGAACATAACTGCAGAACTGAGGGCCAGGCCCCCTTCTCCGAGCTCCCCGGGTTAGGGATGAGGGAAACAGAATGCACCCATTGGAGAAACAGCAGAAACTCTAAAGGGTCCCTGCAAAGCAAGGCACAAATGCACAGCTTAATGGAGACAGCAGGCTGACTGCAGCTCTGCAGAGACAACACAAAGCAAGGGGCGCTCTCGGGCCACGGGACTACCTGTCAGGCCTGGCCTTGCCACAAAGCAAGCGGAAAGGCAGGGAAGAAGCAGAAGCCACAGGTTCTCCTCTGGCAGTCTTTTTGATTCCATCCCTCCTGGGAAACTCAGGTGTTTAATTACACTGAGCTGAGCTCACAGGCAGACACTGGAGGCCTTGGCTGGAACCCAGCATCTTAACACATAGACGGGAGGCAGATTTCTGAGCACATGGTGGAATGTGTGATCTGGGCCTTTGGTCTTTGCTTCTCTCCGTCCCTCCCTCCCTCACTTCCACAAATATTTATTAACCCCCTGCTGTGTGCCAACCACTTAGAAATGGTGAAGATATATGGATAATCAGCCATCCTTTTTCTGTGATAATTAACCAGATCTCCAGTTATCTCGTGGGTACTTACAGAATTTTGGAATTGAGAAGGACCTCAGGTGTCAAGGTCACCTACCGGTTAGATCCTTGAATCTCTTGCCTGAAGTTTGAATGCCCCCAGGATGGGGCCATTCCACTTCCAGATAAGCTCAAGGGTGAGAATTTCCCTCTTAAATAAAGCTAAAATTCCCTCCCTGCAGATTTCACCCCTTGTTCTTGGCTTTTTACTCCTGGGACTTTGTGGGAGAAATCTAGCTTTTCTTTTACACAACAGTGCCTCAAACATTGGAGAACTATTATGTCTGCCTTGAGGCTTCACCTCTTCAAGACGGATAAAACCAACTTCTCTGTGGTTGTGAGAACTTTCTCCATCTAGAAAATAATGATTTTTTTTGTCTCTCTTATGAGGACACAAACTCGGTTGTCTGCCTATAGTTGGACTAGAGCAGAACTGAGCGGGACCATTGCTTTCCTCATGTGAAACCACATTTATAGATTGAAAGAGCATCAGAACTAGAAGGGGTCTTAGAGACCATCTGTTCTAACAGCGTCATCATGCAGCTGAAAAGGTGAGGCCCAGAGAGAGGAGGTGACTCAACTAGTTAGTGGCAGAGCAAGAAGAGGACTTAAGTCTCCAAAACCCCCAATCCTCCAAGGTTTGGGCACTTTCCATCATGCCTCACCGCATCTCAACATCTCTTTAGCCTGCTCTTATTTCAAATTTGTATTTTTGACTACTACATGATACTGTTAATTAAAATTCACTGGCACCAGCTAGAAATCCTAAGTTATTCCATAGGTTCTACTGTGAACTATGTTTCTACCATCTTCTGCTTTTCTAGTTGGCTTTTTGGGGCCAAGTCCATGATCTGACATTTATCCAAGTATGTCTCCCCATTTTCCTTGGCTGCACAAATCTGGGGATATAGTCATGGGACAGCGTCACTGTAGTAGGAACAAAACAACAATTTCTTTTTCTATCCCTTTTCAGCAAGGTCATTAGAACCTAGCTCATGGTTTAAGAGGTATGAATGATGTCTCATGATCACTCAGGAGTGACTGTAGACGCCTTCTGCTTCCACCTGGTACGTGGTATCCATTTTCCTTCATTGGTCCCTCCTGTCACTTAAGACATGGTTCCCCAGTTACGACCTCCACCCTGCTGAGCTGTGGATCTTTTTCTCTGCCAAAGTGCAGATGTTACTCATTCCATGTCACCAGCAATGACATGCAGGAGCTCTGGACTTTGCTCCAGTGCGAGTGAAATGCCCTCCTCCCACCTGTGCTAAACTCTGGCACCAAGACAGAACAGGATCACATTATGTTGCCAGTGATAGAACACTTTCATTGGTCTTGCTTTAAAAATTTTTTTCTTTTAATTCCGGTTTCTTTTCTTAAACCCTGACTTGGATGCTCTTAGTTTGGGGTAGAAGACACCGTGTATGCTGTCCTCTCTCTCTCTCTCCTGCTATCTCGCAGAATCTCACCTTATCCCAAGTTCGTAGACAAAGCTTGTGCTTGGCAAGCATCTGTGTATGGAGAAACCACATTTCTACCATTCTTTGCTTTTACAGTTGGCTTTTTGGACCCAACTCCATGACTACCAGTAGGGTGAACCCTTCCCCACTGGGGTACAACTTCTTGACGCTATAGGAGGGCCTTTGTTCCCTGACTACTTGGAGGTCTTAACCCTGGAAAGCACCATTAGTTCCCCACACCGCTCTCATCTGAGTGGCTCCTGGAGCCTTGCATGTAAATTCCAGCCTTTATGCCCCCCGTGTGCTTGGATGCAGCTTTGACCAAATTACAATTTTAGATTTATTTTTGATTATTTGATTGTCAGATATATGATTTGCAAATGTTTTCTGTCATTCTGTGGGTTGCCTTTGCATCTTCTTGATGGTGTCCTTTGCACAAAGTTTTTAATTTTATGAAGTCCAGTTTTTCTGATTTTTTTCTTTTGCTGCTTGTGCTTTTCCCATGTTTAAGGATGGTGATCTTTAATCTACCCGTTATTTGTAGATTATAGTTATTATGGTTATTACCTCCTTTGCCTCAAGTCATCCATGAATTTGATCGACATGTCACCAATTTGAGGGTGTTCTGAGCCATTTAATTATTCCTTCACATTCTATTGTGTAATAGCAGTAACACTCCCTCCTCCGACTACTTCTGAAACTTACAGAGAAGCTTCCTAACTAAATCTATCAGAGAATCAGAGTGAATGTGCCAAAAGTGCTGAACTGGTAGCAAGACGCAGCTCATAAATTCACAACTTTATTATGGATAGGATTCTTAGAAACACTGCTTTGTGAATTTCACCCACTGAATGTCTCTTTTTCCCATTGGTAAAAGGAGACATGGGAAATGGCTCTGAAATTATCTTAATTTTTCTGGGATACTGCTGAAAACTGGAACCGAGGTGGTCACTGGGTGGAATGACAATCAGCATTGCTCTGCAGGGGAGGCTCCTGAGCGTTACCTGAGTCTGGGAGGGGGCACGTGGTGTTGAACAGGGCTGTCTGACCCAGCAGCATCTTGTCATCGGGTCCCCTGGCACCAGGTCTGCCACGATGCTCTGGCAGCCAAAGCTGGCAGCTGCTCGCCCCGCCCCGTATTCAATCACAGACCCGCTTCTTACAGTCAGCTTGGCCCTGGAGACTTGGCTGTTTCTAATCCCCAGGCTTAGAAGCTGAGCAGGAGGCCTGAGGCAGGGAGGGGACTAGCATGAGGTCACATGCTGACCTTTCCACAGCCGGCCCAGCTGAAAATAGCACCTGGGAGGGACTTCTGTCTCCAGGAGTTCAGACCTGACTGCGCCTCTCTCACCCGCATTGCCCCTTTAGCCAGCTGCACCCCTGGGACCCTGAAACCAGACAGAGAGAAATTGAGAGGAGTGTGCAGGTAAGGCTTGATTTGAGGGAAGTAAATGCTTACACTGGAATTAGTGGATTTGATTCAGGGAGAATGAAAATAGGAATTCTAGTTCCCCACACTGATACACTGCTTTGCAGTAAACAGAGTGTATTGTATACATTATGCCACTTAATCCTCATAGTAACACAGTTGAGAAAGTGAGGCTCGGAGTGGCTTACCAACTTTCTCCCATGACACAGCTACTGAGTGGAAGAACCAGAGCTTACATCGAAGTGTTCCGAGCTGCCCCTTTGGGAACCCCACTGAGACCAAGGAGTGGCTGGGCCAGTTCCACCTTGTTCTTTTCTCACTGAGATGAAAGACGTGAGCCTCACAAAGAGCTCTCTTGCTTGAAACTCTCAGTGTGAACTGTTTATTATTAGCAATAGTCTGAGTTCACTGGCCTCAGGGCCACATGTCAGGAACTGAAGACCGATTGACCATAGAGGAGGACCAGTGCTCTGCTTTGGGGAGGGGTCTGTGTTGGCTACTTGCACCATGATCAATATAAGGGAGGACAATTGACCACAAGCCTCCAGTGCTCTGTGTCTGGAAGCTCAGTACCGGGATGTCTTGCTTTTCTGTGTTTGGAACAGTCAGGATAATGACATTGCTGACGATGATATTTACAGCTGTTCAGCTTTACTGAACACTTACTATAGACCATTGTTTCTTAACTCCTAGTGACTCATTTAAACCTCACAGTGCTATGAGATGGTGACTATTATCATCATTCCCATTTTACAGATATGAAAATAGAGGCACAGAAAGGTGGTAAGTCGTTTGCCTCAAATCAGCTGGGAAGTGGAGGAGCTGGGATTCACAGACTCCAACTGCAGGTGCTCAGACCTACCCTGTGCCAGATCCTGGTGGTACAGGCAGCTTTCAGGGTGTGGCTCTCTCTTCCCTCTGGGCTGACTCTTTGCCCCTGCTTCTGCCTCTCTAAGGGGCTGAAGGTGTGGGGAGTCGTGAGGGAGGGCAAAGTGATGGAGACCCTCTGATGAAAATAGGCAATAGAGATGTTCTTCTCTTCTCCTTGCGTTGCCTTAGCTGCTCACTCTCCGTGTGGCTCTGGGAAGTTCCCAAGGCCAAGGGTTATCTTCTGAGCTTCAGTTTCCTCATCTGCAAAATGGAGATGATAATGTCTTCTTGGCAGGGTGGTTGTGAGGTGTAGATGGTAATGTCTGTGAAATCCCTGAGAGGGGGCTTGACACAGAGTCAGTACCAAATAGAAAGAGCTGGAGTTATTAATCACTGTTATTATTCCTCTTCCTCCTCCTCTGTGTCCCCAACCCACGTAGAGATGTGGGTATTGCCTAGTGAGCAAAAAGTTGTCTGACCCCAGGTCACTTTCAAAAAGGGTGCAGAGGCCCATGAACTGAGAGAAGGTGGCCTGCCCCCATGCACCCTGGCTCCAGAGACTTCTCCTCTTGTTGTGAAATGGCAGGCATTATTCATTTACTCATACCATTGGCCTTTGAGATAAATAACAGTGCCCCAAAGAGAAATTTCTCCATATTTTCCACTGAGTTTATCAACCCTCCCTCCCCAGCTATGAGTCCAGTAAAGATGGAGCCCTTGCATGGTAGGGATAGGGAGAGGGGAGGCCTGAGGAGAGAGGGTCATGGGACCAGCGGGGACAGAGCCTGAGAAGGATGCTGTCTTGCAGTGCGTGGAGGTTTCTGCGAGGTCACCACTTTGCAGGGCTTACTCAGCTGCTACTTTCCCCCTTAAATCGGGCCTTTTGCAAAGCAGTTATCTCATTATTTAAATAACCTCCAGTTGAATGTTCTCACATTTATAACTTAATGACCCTAATTATGCATATTAGTGAGAAAAGTGCTTGACATGGCTTTGCCGTTGCCTGCTACATTCCCAGGTTCCTTAGAGGCCGTGAGTTGCGCTTATAGGTGCATGTTTCCAGGTACGTAAAGCGATCACAGAACAAGAGATCTACTGAAGGGCTACAGGCCTTTCCTTGTCTGTGAGCTAGCCATATTTGCTGGTTGTTTTATTTAAATGTCTTCTAAGCCCACTAAATGAGGCCTTCCCAAGCAGGCAGGACCCCTGACTTTGCCCCTTCTGGCTGCTTAAGATCCATGGTACATCCAGATGGATAGACGTCCCCATACCCAAATTATACAGAGCCTTCTGCAACACCCACATCAAACACGGCATTGTACGTGACTAAATCCCTGCTTCGCCGGTACTGATAATGCCAAACCTCTGAGAAGCTCCCTGCCATTAACGCGGTGTCCTCACAGGCCTGCTCTCGTAGCCACAAGAGCTATTTCTTCCGGAAAGTCATTTCTCATTCTCCAAACTCTTGTAGCCCTTTCTCCAGAGACCTTTTTACAGCGTTTATCACACCCACTTTGACTGAGAGTTAAATAACTCGCAATAATAACCACCAGATGATAAGCTCCTTGAGGGTGGCCTCAGAGTGATTCATCACCGGGATCCCCACGGCCTGGCCCAGCCCTGGAACTCAGAACTCCACACATTCCTGTGATCAATGAAGAATAGAGGAAAGTACCGTCCACACAGACAGCTCTCCGTGTGGGTTTTAAAACCTGACTGATGCTTAGAGGCTTGCAAACAATGCTGCCAGGTAGAGACAAAATGATACTACAATGCAACTGTAGTTCAGAGGAGCACATCGCGGGGCGATTACGCAAGGTTCCTGTGTCACCCCTGCTGGTAGCACAGCAGCATCATTATTTGTTCTTTTTCCTGCAGTGCCCTTTGCTTGAGCTCCTCTGGAGCAAAACTGAAGAAATGCTCTGTCTTTACGGGATTATTTTACTAAAGGAACAATCGGTCCCGTCCTAAGACTCACCACCCAGCCCCTCACCACGTGTGGATCTTGCCCCTCCTGGTGAGGCCCAAACTGGTTCCTGTGCTCGTGGTTGATGTTTCCAAAGGGTCTGTCTCCCCGGGGCCCCCCACCCCTCTGGGCCACCCACGTGTGCACCTTGGAAGGTGCCCAGCACCCTTGGGGAGGCCAGCCCTCAGCACTGGCTGAGAGGTGGCAGTGGTTGGAAAAGGGAAGGCTCGCCTCTGTCCTCCAAATGCCTGAGGTTGGGAGGTCTAAATGCTTACATCTACGCTCTTCTGAAATCACTACCTATTTGCTTTTCTTATTTGGGGCCCTGGGACTTTGCTGCAAGGTCTCAGGTCCTGGGGTCCAGGCTTATCCACACTTGTATTCCTCACCCACCGTGGCCCCCTCCTCCAGCCTGTGGGAATGACCACACTCATATCCTGTCGTGTTCCCAAGTGTTGCATTCCTTCCTTCTGGCTTTTTGCCTTTCTCACTGCTCTCTCTCATTCTCCTCTTCCTTAACGAGTCTGGGCCTTCGGTGTTTCGCCGGCAGCTTCGCTGGGTTGTGAAGAAGAGATTCTCGCTCGCTCCTCAGTCAGGTTTTGGGCCTGTGCTTTGCTCAGAGCTGAAGGTGGTGCCGGGGTAGTTGGCTGTGAGGTCAGAGACCCTCGGGGGGTCATAGCCTCTCACCTGGGGCCTGTCCCAGCGGCATCCAGATCCCAGCCTCTGAAGCCAGGCAGGGCCCTGAGCCTTTGTTAGTTGTGGAAGAAACTGCGTCAGGGAAGAAGACCCCTCCTTCCTGATCTCCTACATGCAACGCAGGGCTGGCTTCTGCCGACGCGGATAGAAGCACGGGGGAAGCAGCTTCTCTAAGACTCCTCATCTGCCCCTCCCACCCTACCCCACTCCAAGCCTGAGGCCCCAAACTGGCTTCCTTGGAGTTACTAGGAATAGAAGGGATTGTCTCTTCTAGGGTGAGGAGAAGGGGCAGTGGAGTGGGGCCTGTGTGTCACTATTCCTGTTAAGCTCAGCAGCTGTGGTGACAGGCCTTTGCAGCACCCAGGAACCCACTGTGAGAAGGGCAAGTTAGATCTGTTACTCTGGCTTCGGCTGTGTCCATGCTGCAGCAGGTGCCCTCTGGCCTGACCGTGAACTCCCAGACGGTGGAAACAGCAGCTCCGGAAGGCCTGGTGTGGCTCCCTGACCCTCCGGCTGCAAACAATCTACTCTCTGCCTTCCTCTGTGTTTCTTCTTTCCAGGACCTCGTTGGTGTTTGTCTTGGAGTTGGTCCTACCCCAATGCATAGGAAGTCACATGGCGCCCTTCTCTCCGTGGATCGGGCTGCGGGGAGAAGACCCTGGCCCCGAGGGCTTTGTTGCCTTCCCTGTGTGTACACCGAGCCGTCGGTGCTATCAGCAGGGGTGACACAGGAACCTTGCGTAATCGCCCCGCGATGTGCTCCTCTGAACTACAGTTGCATTGTAGTATCATTTTGTCTCTACCTGGCAGCATTGTTTGCAAGCCTCTAAGCATCAGTCAGGTTTTAAAACCCACACGGAGAGCTGTCTGTGTGGACGGTACTTTCCTCTATTCTTCATTGATCACAGGAATGTGTGGAGTTCTGAGTTCCAGGGCTGGGCCAGGCCGTGGGGATCCCGGTGATGAATCACTCTGAGGCCACCCTCAAGGAGCTTATCATCTGGTGGTTATTATTGCGAGTTATTTAACTCTCAGTCAAAGTGGGTGTGATAAACGCTGTAAAAAGGTCTCTGGAGAAAGGGCTACAAGAGTTTGGAGAATGAGAAATGACTTTCCGGAAGAAATAGCTCTTGTGGCTACGAGAGCAGGCCTGTGAGGACACCGCGTTAATGGCAGGGAGCTTCTCAGAGGTTTGGCATTATCATTACCGGCGAAGCAGGGATTTAGTCACGTACAATGCCGTGTTTGATGTGGGTGTTGCAGAAGGCTCTGTATAATTTGGGTATGGGGACGTCTATCCATCTGGATGTACCATGGATCTTAAGCAGCCAGAAGGGGCAAAGTCAGGGGTCCTGCCTGCTTGGGAAGGCCTCATTTAGTGGGCTTAGAAGACATTTAAATAAAACAACCAGCAAATATGGCTAGCTCACAGACAAGGAATGCCAGTTTGTAGGACGAGTGAGTCTAGGTGGCCTGGGCTGCAATGATACAATGTATGAAGCTGGATAGAAGAGGCAGGGAAAGGCCTCTTATTTTCTCATTTTGAGAAGAAGTGACATTCAGAGGTCAGGGGTTCCAAGTCATAGCAGATGGGGTCCTGGCCCCAAGTAGCTCATCATCCAAGTGACTCTTATCCCCTCACATGCATGGGGCAACAGGCACTGCATGAAACTGTTCTTCACCATCTCAGGGTCAGCAGGGTTGACCCGAACCTGCAAAGCCACTCTTCCTCCTGATTTTCTTAATTCTCTTGAGAGCACCACGATACCCCCAGATGCCAAGCCCCTACCTCAGTCCCTGGCCTTTCCCCTCCCTTCCTGTGTCACTCCTCCCTGGAAAGCCTGTAGAGTCACCTCTACAAGAACGCAGCGTCCACCCACTCTGCTGGTTCTCGTTACCACACCCCGATCCTGACCCCATCGTGGAAATACTGCAAGAGCCTCCTGATTTGACCTCTACTTCTTGCTTTTCCCTCTTCCACCCATCCTGCACATGGTCACCCAACTCAGCCACCCTCTGCCATGTGGAGGTTGAACCAGAGGATGCAGGTGGAATGAGGCAGAGTCCTGAAAGGAGGGTAGTGTAGTTGTCTGGGTGAGAGCCTGGTGGGTTCTGACGATGGCAGTGGAGATGGAGGGAAGTGAGAAGGGCCTGGAGAGATTTTCAAGGTGGAACGAATAGGACCAGGTGATGGATTGTCTGAGAAAGGGTTGGGGCTCAGGTTTTGAGACTAGTGGTTGGCTGGTTTGACGGAGGTGGGCTGGGTGTGGAAGCAGGGGTGGGAGCCCTGCTAGGAGGTAGATCGTGAGTTTGGGTTAAATATGTTGAGTTTGAGCTATCCAAGAGATGTGAGTAGAGAACTGACTTACGGGGCTGGGGCTAAGGAGAGAGGTTTGGCCCAGAGATAGAGATCTGGGAGCTGCTGGCACATAGGTTCCCAGTTAGATCAGGCCATTAATAGCGTACATACTGTTATGTGCAGCTTCACTACTAAAGGCCTTAAAGGCAGTGTGCATGCTTTATTTTTGCTCAGGTAGTGTGAGCTGTGCATGACTGTAACAGGGTATGAAGCTGGCCTCTTTCTATCTGGCTAGGTTGAGGAGGAGGGTGGGAATAATGGAGAGCAAAGAACTATCTGCAGTTTAAAAAAAAGAACAGCCCATCAGTGAGGGAATTCTGCTGTTCCTTTAATCAACGGCTATGACAATGACCATGGCCCTTCTCTTAGCCCCATGGAGAGGCGACTCGTGTGAGCCATTCACACCATCTCCTCTCTCCATCGTGACCTTGGCCCAGTGTTCGTACACCACAGCGAGGAGTGTGGCGAGCTGCATCAACCCACCTTGGTACCACCTACCGGCCTGGTTATTATTCCTGCTTCTGCCCAGAGTCCTATTACAGAAATTCTCTGTGCAGAGCAAACATGCCCAAGTGCTTCACACCTCCCACGGCCTTCCCTAGCCCACCAGGCCTCACAAAACGTATTTGTCCTCTCAAACGAAATGGTAATCTTGGCTTCTCTAGAGTCAGTAGTCCAGAGGTGGCTCCGGCTGAAAAATAAAGAAACGAAGGAATTTTTAAGTGCGTTTCTGCTCAGACTAACTGTCTACACAGCCCCAGCTAGGATCTGACAGGAGCACAGGGAGGGCTTATGCTACATGAGCTCTTGCCCTCCCAGCTCTCTTGGTACATCAGTGGGGACTGTTCTGAGCAAACTCGATTCCCATCCAGACGTCGCTGTATTTTTGAACTGCTTTATATTTGTGTAATTATCTGTTTAAGGTCTGTCCTCCCCTCTGTAAGCTCCTTAAAGGGGAGGAAAAAAGTCTGTCTTGTTTACTGCTGAATTCCCTGGGCACAGGGCAGTGCCTGGCGGGCAACAGGTGCTTAGGGTTAAAGAATTATACTTATTTACTACCCTTTTATCCTGAAGTTTCCTCCTTCATGGTGGATCTTATCTACTTCTACTATTATGGGTTTGTTTTTTTTAAAAAATCAAACTTTATCATGTATGACTTTGCAGTATTGATTTTTTTAAGAGCAGGATAGTGGTTAACAGCCTGGGCCTTAGCATTTGGCAGACCTGGGCTTGAATCCTGTTCTGCTCACCTAATACCTGTGTGACCGTGGGCAAGCTCCTCAACCTCTCTGTACCTCATTTTCCTCATCTGCAAAATGGGGACAAGTTTCTTACCTTAAAGTCTTGTTGCAAAGATCAAATGAGATTACAAGTATAAACCACCTAGTATAGGACCTGGCCCACCAGTTAGTAGTAGTGGTATGTTACAAATCTGTTCTCTATGTCTGTGAGTCTGTTTCTGTTTCGTAGATAAGTTCATTTGTGTCACATTTTAGATTCTACATATAAGTGATACGGTGTTTACCTTTATCTTTCTGACTTACTTCACTTAGCATGATAACCTCTAGGTCTGTCCATGTTGCTGCAAATGGCATTATTTCATTCTTTTCTACAGCTGAGTACTATTCCATTGTATATAGGTACCAGGTCTTCTTTATTCATCTGTTGATGGACATTTAGGTTGTTTCCATGTCTTGGCTATTGTAAATAGTGCTGCAATGAACATATTTATTTATGTATTTATTTTACTGGACTATAGTTGCTTTACACTGCTGTGTCAGTTTCTGCTGTACAGCAAAGTGAATCAGCCATACATATATATCCCCTCTTTTTTGGATTTCCTTCCCAGGTAGAGTTCCCTGTGCTATTCAGTAGGTTCTCATTAGTAATCTATTTTATACACAGTAGTGTATATATGTCAATTCCCATCTCCCAATTCATCCCATCCCCCTTCCCCCTTGGTATCCATACGTTTGTTCTTTATGTCTGTGTCCCTATTTCCGCTTTGCAAATAAGATCATCTGTACCATTTTTCTAGATTCAACATATATGCGTTAATATCCGATATTTGTTTTTCTCTCTCTGACTTCAGTCTGTATGACAGTCTCTAGGTCCATCCACATCTCTGAAAATGACACAGTTTTGTTCCTTTGTATGGCTGAGTGCTGTTCCATCATATATTGTACCACATCTTCTTTATCCATTTCTCCGTTGATAGACATTTAGGTTGCTTCCAAGTCCTGGCTATTGTAAATAGTGCTGCAGTGAATATAGGGGTGCATGTATCTTTTTGAATTACAGTTTTAATCGGATAAATGCCCAGGAGTGGGATTACTGGATCATACGGCAACTCTATTTTTAGTTTTTTGAGGAACCTTCATACTGTTTTCCATAGTGGCTGCATCAATTTACATTCCCACCAAGAGTGTAGGAGGGTTCCCTTTTCTCCACACCCTCTCCAGCATTTGTTATTTGTAGATTTTTAAATGATGGCCATTTTGCCTGGTCACATTTTGAGAATGGCTGTTCTAGGTATTGGGCTCCCCAAATTAGGATCATGATCAGATATTTGGGGCTGATCTGGGCAAGGAAATCAATGAGACTGATTGAAAACCCCCTAAGGTGCTGCACACATCCCAAAGTCTGAGCCTCTTCAGCTCCATCTTTCTTCCTCCTCTTGCATCCAGTCAGGTAGATAGCTCTCTGCAGAGACTTCTGGCACCTTTATCTTCTCCATACTTTCTGCCTCCACCCGAGTCCAGGTTCTAATTACTTAATTAGACCTGAATTAATCTAATTACCACCTGAATGTCCCCTCCAGGAGTCTCTCTGGGGTATGACACTGTGCTGTAGGAGAAAGAGTGT
>NW_006777801.1:4076037-4084288 GCF_000442215.2 Lipotes vexillifer
TCTAGAACTGGCTACACATTTCATTTTTCATGAGGCATTGGTTTCCCCAACTGTAAAAGGGGGTAGCCAGGACTCTCCTCAGGGGTCTTATAGTTCTAATGAGATCAAAGTCACACACCTGGCACATGGCCTGTTTCACAGTGGGTACTGTGCCCACTGAGTCCTGCCAGCTCACTTCTGGGCACCACCAAATCCTCCTCTGAACACCCATGGTACCTAAAGTCAATACTATTTGCATCTACTGCTCACCTGCAGGCTGTGTTGTTTCTTAACAAGTTTCTCAAGATGGAAAAACGGGAGAGAAAACCATGCCTCTTACTGTTTCTGTACCTTCTATGGGGCTGAGGTTTATAAATATGTATTGTTTTGTATAAAAGAAGTAGAGGGCGCATTTTCTGCCCTTGCCAGATGAACAGTTCAGTGGATGACACATTGCATTTGTACAAGGAAATGTTGTCGTCCTTAGAAAGTCGTATTATCAACAAGTGACAATCAGCAGGCAGGTCAGATCCATGGACAAGAGATGGCTCCTACAAACGTATCTGTTTAACAGAGGAGATTTCCAAGGCTTTGCCAATGGTGGACATATTTTGAGTATTTTTCAAAAAATAACACAATCCGCAGGGAGGTAAAAAAGGATGTAGGGGCTTAGAGTTATCTAGAAAGATGTTAGACTCAGCCAGGTGTTACTGGAAGAGCCAGCTGAGAGGTGGGCCTGACCAATCACTAAGCAGCCACCCCCACCAGCCCCATCGTCATGCCAGGTCCTGAGGAAACCCTCTCGTCTTAGAGCCTGCAGACTGGTGCAGGCTCTAAGAAGAGAGGGCTCTTCTGGTCTTGGAGCAGTGGCTCTCCCTCTCTGTTTTCTACCTCTTGGCTCCCTCTGTGACTTGACCCCCTGAAAGTCCTCAGAATGGCAGGAAACAAAAGCCCAGAAAAAGGTATTTAAAGGCAGGATTTGCTTTTTGCTCTCCTAAGTACACCGCCCCTCCCCCCTCATACCTGCAAAGGCAGGTGTGCACGCAAGGCCTGTACCTACTTGGATCAAGGAAGAGAGAACCATAGCCAGAGCAATGTAAAATCCAAATGAATATCTCAGTAAATGCTCTTGTCTCATTAGAAGATCATAGAAGGGTTCTTGTCTGATTTCCTACTCCACTGGAGCCTGCAGGAACGCCAGATGGAGGACTGTGGTGTCATCATCGCATGTCTGGGAGAGAACAGTTGATCTCTTTGGCTCCCCGTGCAGGGCACCACAGAGTGTTTGAGATGGAAGGCAGTCCCTAAAGCGGATCCCTAATCTCTAATGTCCTGATGAGATTATAACCAACCCAAACAGAATGGGTAATTATTTGTCTTAGGTTTCAAGATTTTTAAGCCAGACCTTCTACAGTCTTCTTGCCTGCCCAGTTTTGTGTTCAGTTCATGTAGCTTCATCTGCTCCCAGATAAGAGGATTTCCACTTCTCTTTTCTGCTGAAGGAAGCACAACTGGCTGACCTCTTTCTCTTATTGGCCCTTAGCTGGCTTAAGGACCAACCACTGTCTATGCTCTCCATCACTGTGGTCAAGTTGCCTTTGAGTCATCTAGGTGTTAGTCGCCATGGTAGCCAGAGCTCATTTCTGATCCGACTGTGATTGTACAAACCCCAGGGCCACGGAATGCTCCTTCTTGAAGAAGATCATTGCATTGAAACGTGTGGACTGGTTATGGGTAAGGGTTTGTTTGCCAAAACCAAATAAGCTTGTTTAAAAATGTTGCGGGGACATGGTCTGGGTGGGGGGATCCTATTCTACTGCTTAGAAAAATAGGATCTTCTTTGCTAGAAGAACCCAGAAAAAGATGGGATTTTGTTATTGTACCATGCTCCAAAACCATGGAGTTGTTATCCCCTCCATGGAGAAATAGGAATAGGAAAGCAAAGTCTGCCTTCTTCCTTTTTCTTATTCTCCCTTCTTTTCCTCTTTTGTTCCTGTTCTTTCCTCCTCCCTATTTCCCTGCTTCGTCATCCCCTTCTGTTCTTCCTTCTTACCTTCTTTCTTTATGTATCAGATCAGCGTGAGTTCTCCTAGAGAAAGCTGAACTTGACCCTGGGATGGCAGATGCCGGAGCCTGGACTGTCTCCATATCAGGTTGCTAGGCAGGTCCAACTGAGCTTTCTGGAAGAGGCCTTCATTTTTTAACCATAGATCTTTGGTTCATATGTAGAGTAAACTACATTCTTCAGAGATTTAGCTGAGGTTCTAGGACCTAGGACCCTATTCTTTCCTTATTCTGTTTGCTTGCTCGCCAAATTCTGCTCCTCGGCCAGTCTGTCCGAGGTGGAGACAAGAAAAATGAAAGAAGAAAAATCTCCAGTCTTTATGGGGGCAGTCTTTGAGCTTATGTTTATCACAGCTTTACCCCTGAACTGCTTAGGAGTTTGAAGGCAACCGCCCACAGCCTGGTTACTGGTTAGGTTTTCTCTAGGGTTTCTGTTTTTGATGGCAGGCATTTGTCAGGTAACATTTCAGAAAGATCCCGTATATTGATGACACCAACTTCATCAGTTACCTCTGATCTGGGGTAGTTGAGACTAAGATCTTAGAATTAAGGACTGGGAAGACTAGTTCTAGACTTTGTCATTTAATCACTTTGGATTCTGGTTCCTGTATGTAAAATGAGGGAGCATGGTCCTGTCTTAACTAAGGTCCAGGGATGGGAAGGATTTACGGAGATTGTTGGTATAAAAGCTCCTTGTCGTAGCTCACGTTAAGTTTCTTCTCACACACCCTAACTCATGATAAGCAGTACCGGTAACAGTTGTTGACAACCTACATTACCCAGGATCTCTGGTGGCTGTCTGCAGTATTCACAGCCACCAGAGATCCTGGGTAATGTAGGCTGTCATTCGGATTGCTTGTCTGATGGTATGTCTATTTTAATCTCAGTTGCACGATGAGGTTTAGGGTGTGTGTGTGCCCATGAGTGAGCCTGTGTGTGATTTAGCTCTCTTGGAGAAATGAAGGCAAAGAGATGGTCCTGCTAAGTTGGAACAATGTGAGAACCAAGGAGGAATATGAAGCCAGGAAATGAGGAGCCCCTGCCTTCTTCCTTTTCAACAGCCTCCTCCAAAGAGCCTTTTTCTTTGGTTTGGGCCATATCTCTTCTCTGATAACTATCTCTACCCTGTCTTCTGCTCTCAACTTTTATCCCTGCCCTACATTTGGTGGTCCTGATGTCTTTGACTCCAGATCTCTGTTGATAATAGGTGTGTGGGGAGATAATTATGAGCCAGAGGGGCCTTCTATTGCATCCTGCAAACAGATGAGATATGGTACCTCATCT
This sequence comes from Lipotes vexillifer, assembly GCF_000442215.2. Lineage (NCBI taxonomy): Eukaryota > Metazoa > Chordata > Mammalia > Artiodactyla > Lipotidae > Lipotes > Lipotes vexillifer. The sequence continues at coordinate 4,079,365 of NW_006777801.1, forward strand.
CTCATCCTCCTTCCCTACCTAACCAACATATCAGCTTCTGATGCCTTGTTAGGGATGTATTAGAGGACTTCCTGTTTCATAAAGGGATAAAACAGAAGACCTGTGTAGTCTCTTTCAACCCTGAGATGCTATTAGTGTCCTATGGATCACCCATGCCATTCCCCATTGTGTTCGAAGCAATGGCAAAAGTCAGCATACCTCTGTGATTACTGCATTAACCTTTGTCAATTACCGTGCCAGGCATGTGTTAAGATATGAAGATGAATAAAGCACAGACCCTATCTTTAAGGAGCTCAGCGTCCAGTGGAATGATAGACACATAAACTGAGTGTTAATATACAGTGTGATTGATTGGGTCAAGATTGAGTAACAAGGTTGGATTTACCCTCTTTCCTGAAAACAAAATAAAACAAAACAAAAAAAGCAAACAAAACAGATGAAACAATACTTTAATAAGTTTATTTTACTTATTTATTTTTGGCTGCGTTAGGTCTTCGTTACTGCGCGCAGGCTTTCTCTAGTTGCGGCAGGTGGGGGCCACTCTTTGTTGCAGTGCGCGGACTTCTCATGGCGGTGGCCTCTCTTGTTGCAGAGCACAAGCTCCAGGCGTACAGGCTTCAGTAGTTGTGGCATACGGGCCCAGCAGTTGCAGCTCGCGTGCTCTAGAGTGCAGGCTCAGTAGTTGTGGCTCACGGGCTTAGTTGCTCCGTGGCATGTGGGATCTTCCTGGACCAGGGCTCGAACCCATGTTCCCTGCATTGGCAGGCGGACTCCTAACCACTGCACCACAAGGGAAGCCCTGAAACAGTACTTTTAAAGATACTGGGCATCAAGCAGTGAAGGATGGTGATCCTTGAGACACAGGAAGTAAATGAGGTTAACCATGTGATTCCCCCAGCTTACTGCCTTGGGAGAATTTCCAGGCCATGGGTGCAGGCAGGGGAAACCCAGGTAGAGGCAGAGCCTGGGGAGATGGAGCTGAGAGTCTGGGGCAGACCAAGGTAGCGAGATTTCACAGAATAGTGTCAAACAGAAGATGGCTGCACAGAGGAGAACTCTGGAGATATGCCGAGTGTCCCCCTCGAGTCTTCAGGAGACCACTAATTAGTGCACGTCAAGGAAGAAACTACCTAAGACTAGGGAAAGGACTAGCCGAAAGGATAAAATAGTGCTTGGTGCTCACACAGGGCTGAGAACAGTGACTGTTCCCGCCAGCCAGCCTGAATTCGTAGGCATTGGGTTGAGTTTTCAGGAGATTCTTTCCTCGGTAGTGGGGAATAATTAGCTTTAGACTAAACACTGCCTTCGTCCAACCTAGCAAATCTCAGAAGCAAGACCTGCAAGGATCAAACTGTTTCCAAGTGACTAAACTGTGTCCCAGAACAAGTCTCAAGAATATATTATAGGTATACAAAAATACCAGCACCCAGAAATCTCAAATTCACAAAGTCTGGCATTCAATAAAAAATTACCAGTTAGGGCTTCCCTGGTGGCGCAGTGGTTGAGTCCGCCTGCCGATGCAGGGGACACGGGTTCGTGCCCCGGTCCGGGAAGATCCCACATGCCGCGGAGTGGCTGGGCCCGTGAGCCATGGCCGCTGAGCCTGCGCATCCAGAGCCTGTGCTCCGCGACGGGAGAGGCCACAGCAGTGAGAGGCCCGCGAAAAAAAAAAAAAAAAAAAAATTACTAGTTAGACAAAGAAGGAAGAAAATACAATGCATGATAAGAAGAAAAATCAGTTAATCGAAACTGACCCAGAACTGATGCAGATGTTAGCATTGGTAGACAAAGACACTAAATTAGTTATTCTATCTGTATTCCTTAAGTTACAAAAGTTGAGACATGGAAGTTTTTTTTTTTTTTTTTTTTTGGATCCAGATCAGGCTTCTAGACTTGAAAAGTACAATGTCTGAGGTTAAAAGAAAATGCACTGGATGCGATTAATGGCAGAAGTAGGCACTAGACACTGCAGAAGAAAAGGTTAATGAACTTTAAGACATAGCAATAAAAGCTATCCACAATGAAACTCAGAAAAGAACTTAAAAAAATGAACAGAGCATCAATGAGCTATGGCAGAACTTCAAGGGGCTAATATACACATAACTGGAGTCCTTGAAAAGGATGAGAGGACAGTAGCAATATTTGAAGAAATAATGGCTGAAAAATTTCCAAACTTGGTGAAAACTATGAATTCATAGATCCAAGAACCCAGGAAATCCCATGCACCAGAAATATGGGGGGGAAACAACCTACACCGAGGCACAGCATAATCATATTGTTCAAGGTCACTGATAAAAAGAAACGCTTAAGAGCAACCGGAGAGAAAAACGTGTTGTATCCTAAGGAACAAAGATATCAGATTTCTCACTGGAAACAATGCAAGTAGAAGACAGTGGAGCACCATCTTTAAAGTAGTGAAAGGAAGGAAGGAGGGAAGCCCTACCAGCCTAGAATTCTACATCCAGCAAAAATATCCTTCAAAAATAATGGTGAAATCAAGACATTTGAGACATACAAAATCTGAAAAAATGTATTACCAATAGACAAGCACTATAGAAAATGTAAACAGAAGTCCTTCAGACTAAAAAGAAAATGGTACTGGATGGAAATACGGGTCCATATAAAAATGAAGAGGACCAGAAATGATTGCCTCTCTGCCTGAATAGGTATCTCAAGCAGAAAGTGGAGAAAGGCTGTACCTGGCAGAGGGTACTGCATTTGCAAAAACAATGAGCCTGGTTTGCAGTTGAGTTCCAGGCATCAAGGAATGATAAGTGTGACTGGGGGAAGGGGACAGGGGCTAATGGTGAGAGTTCATTCTTGACTTCAGTCTTGGTTTGTGCTCAGTAATGCCGCCTGAAGGCAAATAGGAAATGGTGTTGGCTTCAGATACTCAATGAAACTGAGAAATTGCCCTTCGGAGGTTTGAGTAACTGTCTGGGGCCAAGTAGGGGAACTTTTGTCCTGAGCTTGTCCTAGAAGAGTGAAGTACACTCACAGTAGGCCAGTGACAGACCTTTTCCCCTCTGCCTGGGGTCTCCTCTGGAAGGGAGGAAAGACACTCATCCGAAGATGTCATTCAGCCTCAGCTCAGGAATTGTGGTACAAACTGGCTTAACGCCTGGCAGAGAGCAGGACAGTTTGTGAACAGACATCTGAAGCTCTGCCCAGCATAGCCTTGCTCGGGGAGTGGCTATCTCCCTGATGCAAACATGGCTCCAGGCCAGGCCTGAGGAGTGAGGGGAGGGATGGAGGGTGGTGAGCAGGCTTCCTGGCTGCTGCCGCTCTTCAGGGATGGAGGGTGGTGAGCAGGCTTCCTGGCTGCTGCAGCTCTTCCCCCACCAACAGTGGGAGCGACCCTGAGGTTAAGGAGAGATCATTCCGGGGTCTGAATGTGGGCCTGGACTTGAGGGCCCACCTCCATGACTTACAAGTTGTGTGCCCTTGGGCAAAGACACTTAATCTCCCTGAACTTTAGATTCTTCATCTATGTAATAGAGCTGGGAAGAACTTTTCTACCTGCCTCAGGATCCTTGAGGCTCATAAGGTGATAGGTGCAAGAGTGCTTTGTGAACCCTCCGGTGCTCTACAGGTACTGATGTTCTTGGGGGGAAGGGGAGCCCTCTCAAGTAGCTCTTGAGAAGAAGCCTGCCTTTGCTGTAGATGCCATGTTGTTGGACTTGATACTGTTGAAGCTGAAGATGGCCAGGCATGGTCCTTGCGTGGCATTAGAGTGAGGCTTGTTGAAGGCTCTGTCCTTTTCAAAGAGTAATGGCCCTTTAAAGGGTAATGGCCTTGGCTCTATGCATGCACGTGCTTGTGGGTGCAACAGTTTCTCTGTCTTCTCTTTGCTGCTTCCCAGTTTCTTTTTCTGTCCGTAACTCTCCCTAGATCTGACGTAGGTATCCAAGGGGAGAGCTCAGAGGTGTTAGTGGCTGCAGAACAGATAGAGGCTGATAGATCATCGTCCAGAGCCTGGGCTTGGATGAAGAGGTTTGCGTCAGGCCAGATCTAACTCAGGCCCTTGGTCTAACCACCTGTATTTAATCCTTTGATGAACCTTGTCCCGTAGTCATTCATCAGTGCAATGAATATCGCTTGAATCTCTTTATTTCAGATTCTGTACTAGGTTTTGTTTCCTTTTCCTGAATAGTCCAAATTCAATCAAACTTGCGTGGAATTGATGAAACTGGGCTGACCAAGACAGAATATCATAAGCCTATGAACTTGTATAGCTCTTTCTTTATACCCTTCAGCGCTGTTCTCATGGATACCTTGAATACTCTCAATGACACTATGAGGTGTGCAGTGTAATTTTTGTGCACTCAAACACAGCCTGGCTGGAATGAAAATAGATTAAGCAGCTTGCTCAAGGATGCACAGCTAGTAAGTGATGGGCTCAGGATTCAATCTTAGCTTCTGATTCTAGAATCCCAGTGTCATTCATAACAGGACACAGTGTGCCTCATCCTTGAGGAAGGCCTACAACTGCCAGGATGTGTGCTTTGTGTTGTTCTAGGGCCAAGAGAGGGTTTGTAGAGAAACTCCTTCATCCCCAGATCTGGTCTGGTCTCTGGTGATCAAGCACCAACATGCAGGAGACAGGCTGACTTGGTTAGGCTCCCATGTATCAGCCAGGAAAGAAGAGCTTTTCTCTGTCGGAAGCAAATCCCTGATGGCATCCTTTGTCTTCATTAGCACACATTCACTGCTCTAAGGCACTGAGCTTACCACCTACGACTGAATTCGTTTACATTCATTTCTCTGAAAAGGCCTAGACTCCGACTGAAAGTTATACCTAGCGCTTGTTTCTGGTCTATTGGATTTGTAATTTAGGGAGAAGATTAGGTGACTTTATTTTTTAGGGCAGGATTTATTCGTTTTAACCCCCAGCACTACTAGCAGAATTTATAACTCATTCCTG
>NW_006777801.1:4084298-4093242 GCF_000442215.2 Lipotes vexillifer
AACAGTCCTTTTCACAGTTTCTGTGTTTTACTGGGTATTAATGACTCCATTTTGCAGAGTGATAATGTGGTGATGCTTTTTCTTTTCAGGGCTGAAAAGCTTTAGAGATTCTGCCTGATGTGGCTTCTAATTAGGATGGAAATTAGATACAAGCATTGACTTCTTCCTTCTAAACAAAGAGAAACACCTTAGCAATTTTCCAGCAAAGCACATGCAGCCTGAAATGGGAATGATTCTCCCTCTTACTCCTCATCCTCCTTATGTCTGTGTTTTCTTCCCCATCTTGGCTGCTCAAAGTCACACCAAAAGCTTCTCTGACTACAGCAAGGGAGTCAGCAAGTTCCCCTTCTAACCTTGAATGTTTCATGCTTTGAAGTAATGGAGGTGCCACTGGGTTTGCCATGTGAGCCTGCTCTGGTCTCTGCAAGCCCAGGTCTCAGCACTCAAGAATCTTGAGGGTGATTTTTGATCTTGAGGAATCAAAAATCTGACGAATGAGGTCAGATGTGTTCTTGGGTGGTGGCATAAGATAATTCCTTCCAGAACTAACTCTCTGAATCTATCCTGAGGCCTTCCTCAATAGGAATTTAGCGTCTTTCTCTCGTCTTCACATGGGGATGGGCTTTGTCCAATTGCTGTTTTGTAAGAATATTGCTTACTTGCTTGATACGTGCATCCGTAAGTACACATGGCTAGGAAAACCACCCTTTGGGGGCACTGCTTGTTTTAACAATATCTAAAGGAGTTCTTTCAGCTAGAGATTCCGTAAAGCCCAAAGATGCCAGCATACAGAAATAACTAAGTACAATATTGAATTCATTTACCAGATTTATAATTCAGAAACAGAATTAAGTGACTTCATTATTTATGCATTTAATTTATTTCTGTGCATTTGTATGTTTGGCTTATATGGTCAGTGACAGGAGGAAAGGGACTGTTCATTCACTCATTCATTTGGTACCACCTGTATTCCAGGCAGTCTCTTATTGGGAATACTGTGATGAGCAAGATAGACAAGGTCCCTGCCATTCTGATGGAGAAACAGAAAAATAAGTAGTAACTAGAGGGAGGAGATCAACATGGCAGAGTAGGAGGATGTGGAACTCACCTCCCTCCATAAACACATCAAAAACACATCTATATGTGGAAAAGTTCTCTCTGAAAATTAACTGGAAACTGACAGAAACACTCCTGTACAACTAAGGCTGTAAAAAAGATCCACACAGAATCGGATAGGAAGGGAAGAGAAGGGATCATGTTGGGACCTGTGCCCCATGGAGGGGACTCAGAGGAAAAGGAGGTTACATGGAGGGAGATCTTCCCTGGGGAGTGAGTGGTTTGAGCCACATATTGCATGCCCAGCCTGCCCTGCAGCACAGCTCCAAACCAGGACGGTGGTGGCAGAGGCCAAGGAGAGAGCTCAGCTGTGAGGGACAAAGATGCAGACCCGAGTTACTCGGGCTTAAACCAGCAGTGTATCAGAAGCAGACCCAATATCTGTCTCTGGCCAGGCCACCATAGCCCACGTCCAGAGCCATGCCAAAAGCCCACACAGGCCTCTCTCACTCCAGCACTGCTCTGGGGTGAGGGTGCCAGTGCTGGAAGTGGGGAAAGCACACACTTAAAGGGAATGGAACCAGCTTGGACTCAACCCTCAGTGCTTCTGCTCCAGCAGCTCGAGACCTGCCCCGACCCCTAGTAGGGCAGTGATGGCCACTGAGCAGAGAAGCCCCACCTCACAGCTGGCACTGTACCTAGCCCCTCCATTTCCAGGTCCACCTCCTACCAAGGTGATAGCTTCCAGCACTCCCTGAGGAAAGATGTGACCTGTGTTCACATCAAATCCAGCTATCCCACCAAAACCACTGGGCACGTGCAGACTGTGTCGGACTGCTCTCACATAAGGACAGTCCTTCAAAACCACAATATAGAACTGTTTCACCTAATTCCATAGCGACAGAGAAAGTTAAGCAAAGTGAAAAGGCAGAGGAATTAGTTTCAATTGAGAGAGCAAGAGAAAATCCCTGAAAAAGAAGTAAACAATTTACCAGATAAAAAATTCAAAGCATTAGTAATAGGAATACTAGCTGAATTAGGGAAGAGAATGGATGAACACAGTGCGAATTTTAACAAGGAACTAGAAAATATAAAAAAAAGACCCAATCAGAAATGAAGAATTCAATAACTGAAACGAAAAATACACTAGAGGGGATTAACAGCAGATTAGGTGTTACAGAAGAAGGCATAAATGGTCTGGAAGATAGAATAATGGAAATCACCCAATCAGAAGAGCAAAAAGCAGTATTTTTTTAAAAAGTTAAAGCAGTTTAAGGGATCTCTGGATACCATCAAGTGTATCAACAGTCACATTATAGGGGTCCCAGAAGGAGAAAAGAGAAGAGAGTCAAATATATTTGATGAAATTATGGCTGAAAAGTTCCCAAAGCTGAAGAAGGAAACAGATATCCAGGTAGAGGAAGCACAGAGGATCCCAAACAAGATGAACCCAAACAGACCCACACCAAGACACATAATTAAAATGGCAAAAGTTAAAGAGAATTATAAAGGCAACAAGAGAAAATCAAAGAGTCATATACAAGGGAACCCCCTTAAAGCTCTTAGCTGATTTCTCTGCAGAAGCTTTACAGGCCAGAAGGGAATGGCATTATATATTCAAAGTGCTGAAAGGGAACAACCAGCAACCTAAGATACTCTACCCAGCAATATTATCATTTAAGATTGAAGGAGAGATAAAGAACTTCTCAGACAAACTAAGAGAGTTCATCAATACTAAACCTACCCTAAAAGAAACGTTAAAGGGTCTTCTCTAAGAAGACCCTTAGAGAAAAGAAAAGGTATAACAGGAAAAGGAAAAGAAAAGGTACAACACGTAGTATGAATCTATAGGAAAGGAAAAATTCCACTAGTAAAGGCAAATATATAGTAAAGGCTGAGGATCAACCACTTAAATAATATAGTATGAAGATTAAAAGACAAAAAAATATAAAATCAATTATGACTACAGTAATCAGTAAAGGGATAAACATGAAGATATGAAATGCAACATCACAGAATATGGGGAGGAGAGTAAAAAAATGTAGATCTTTTAGAACATGTTTGAACTTAAATGACTACCAGTTTAAAACAAGTAGATATGCTTATAGGTCAATGTATATGAACTGCATGGTAACCACAAATGAAAACCTACAATAGATACACAACAACTAGAGAGAAAGGAACACAACCATACCACTGAAGAAAATCACCAAACCATAAGGGAAGAAACAAAAATTAGAAAAAAAACAGAATAACTAAAAACAACTGGAAAACAAATAATATAATGGCAGTAAGTATATACTTATCAATAATTACTTTGAATATCAATGGACTGAATGCTCCAGTCAAAAGATGTAAGGTTGCTGAGGGGATAAAAAAAAAAAAACAAGACTCATCTATTTGCTGCTTATGAGAGACTCACCTCAGAGCTAGACACACAGACTGAAAGTGAGGGGATGGAAAAAGATGTTTCATGCAAACAGAAATGGTAATAAATCAGGGGTAGCAATACTCATATAAGACAAAATAGACTTTAAAACAAAATCTATAACAAAACACAAAGAAGGGCATTATATAATGATAAAGGGATCAATAGAAGAGGATATTGTATTCGTTAACCTATGTACCCAATAGTTGAGCAACTAAATATGTAAATAAAATATTAACAGACATAAAGGGAGAAATTGACAATAATTCTAGGAGACTTTTAATATCCCACTTACATCAATGGACAGATCATCCAGATAGAAAATCAATCAAAAAAAAAAACAGTGGGCTTAAATGACACAATAGACCGGTTAGACTTGATAGGTATCTATGGGACATTCCATCCAAAAACAGCAGAATACACATTCTTTTCAAGTGCACATGGAATGTTCTCCAGGATGGATAACATGCTAGGCTACAAATCAAGTTACAACAAATTTAAGAGGATAGAAATTATATCAAGCATTTTTTTCTGGCCACAAAAGTATGAAACTAGAAATCAATTGCAATAAGAAAAATGTGAAAAGCACAAGCACATTGTTGTGGATAATAAACAACACGCTACTAAAAAACCAATGGGCCAATGAAGAAGTCAAAGAGGAAATCAGAAAATACTGATAAAAATGACAATGGAAACACAACTTTCCAAAAATCTATGGGATATAATATAAGCAATTCTAAGAGCGAAGTTTATAGCGATTCAAGCTTACCTCAAAAAAAACAAGAAAAATTTCAAACAACCTAACCTACCATCTAAAGGAATTAGAAAAAGAACAAACAAAGCCTGAAGTCAGCAGAATGAAGGAAATAATAAAGATCAGAGAGGAAATAAATAAAATAGCGATCAAAAAAGAAAATATTAATAAAAAGATTAATTAAACCAAGAGCTGGTTTTTTGAAAAGGTCAAGAAAATTGATAAACCTTTAGCTAGGTTCATGAGGAAAAGAGGGAGGACCCAAATAAACAAAATAAGAAATGAAAGAGGAGAAATAACAGCCAATACCACAGAAATACAAACAGCCATGAGTGAATACTACAAATAGTTATATATGCCAACAAATAGAACTAGAAGAAACAGACAAATTTCTAGAGACATACAACCTTTCAAGACTGAATCAGGAAGAAATAGATAATCTGAACAGGTGGATCACTCATAGTAAAATTGAATTTTTAATACAAAAACTCCAAGCAAACAAGTCGAAGACTGGATGGCATCACAGGTGAATTCCGTCAAACATATGAAGAAGATATAATACCTGTCCTTCTCAAACTATTCCAAAAAATTGAAGAGGCAGGAACACTCCCAAATTCATTCTACAAGGCAACCATTATCCTGATACCAAAACCAGACAAAGACACTACAAAAAGAGAAAATTACAGGCCAATATCTCTGATACATATAGATGCAAAAATCCTCATCAAAATATTAGCTAACTGAATTCAACAATATGTAAAAAGGCTCATACACCAGGATCAAGTGGGATTTATTCCAGGGATGCAAGGATGCTTCAGTATTCACAAATGAATCAGTATGATATACCACTTAACAAAAGGAAGGATAAAAATCACATGATCATCCCAATAGACACAGAAAAAGCATTTGACAAAATTCAACATCCATTCAGGATAAAAACTCATCAAGTTGGTATAGAGGGAACAAATCTCAAAATAGTAAAGGCCATTTATGACAAACTCACAGCTAAAATCATACGCAATGGTCAGAAGCTGGAAGCCTTTCCTCTAAAATCAGGAACAGATCAAGGATGCCCACTTTCACCACTTCTACTTAACGTAGTATTGGATGTCCTAACCACAGCAGTGAGACAAGAAAAAGAAATAAAAGCATCCAAATTTGAAGGGAAGAAGTAAAACTGTCACTATTTGCAGATGACATGATACTCTATATAGAAAACCCTAAAGTCTCCACCAAAAAAACTATTAGAGCTGATAAGTGAATTCAGCAAAGTTGTAGGATACAGGATTAACATACAGAAATCCATTGCTTTTCTATACATTAATAATGAACTATCAGAAAGAGAAAGCAGGATAACAGTCCCATTTAAAATCACATTAAATTAATCAAATACCCAGGAATAAACTTAACCAAGGACGTGAAAGACCTATACGCTGAAAACCATAAAACACAAATAAAGGAATTTGAAAATAATACAAAGAAATGGAAAGATATCCTATGTTCCTGGATTGGAAGAATTAATATTGTTAAAATGTCTATACTACCCAAAACAGTCTACAGATTTAGTGCAATCTCTATAAAATACCCATGACATTTTTTGCAGAGCTAGAACAAATAATCCTAAAATTTATGTGGAACCACAAACGACCTCAAATTGCCAAAGCAATCTTAAGAAAAAAGAACACAGCTGGAGGTATCATGAAGGTATCATGCTCCCAGACTTCAGACTACACTACAAAGCTACACTAATCAAAACAGCATGGTACCGGCACAAAAACAGACATATAGTTCAGTGGGATAGAATAGAGAACCCAGAAATAAACCCACATACCTATGTCAATTAATCTACAACAAAGTAGGCAAGATTATACAATGGAGATAAAACAGTCTCTTCAATAGGTGGTGCTGGGCATAAAAAGGAGCGAAACTTGGTCATTTGTAGAGACGTGGATGGATCTAGAGACTCATACAGAGTGAGGTAAGTCAGGAAGAGAAAAACAAATATCGTATATTAATGCATATATGTGGAACCTAGAAAAATGGTACAGATGAACCGGTTTGCAGGGCAGAAATAGAGAAACAGATGTAGAGAACAAACATATGGACATCAAGAGGGGAAAGCGTAGGGGGTTGGGATGAATTGGGAGATTGGGATTGACATGTATACACTGATGTCTATAAAATTGATGACTAATAAGAACCTGCTGTATAAAAAAAATACAATAAAATTCAAAAAAAATAAGTGGTGCTGGGAAAACTGGACAGTTAACGTGTAAAAGAATGAGATTAGAACATTCTCTAACACCATATACAAAAATAAACTCAAAGTGGATTAAAGACCTAAATGTAAGACCAGAAATCATAAAACTCCTAGAAGAGAACGGAGGCATAATGCTCTTTGACGTAAATTGGAGCAAACATTTTTTTGAATCTGTCTCCTAAGGCAAATCAAATAAAAGCAAAAAACAAATAAAACAAATTAGACCTAATTACTTAAAAGCTTTTGCATAGCAAAGGAAACCATCAACAAAATGAAAGGCAACCTACTGAATGGGAGAGAATATTTGCAAATGATATGACCAATAAGAGGTTAATATCCAAAATGTGTAAGTAACTCATACAATTCAATACCAAAAAAAAAAAAAAAAAAAAAGCCTGATTAAAAAAAGGGGCAGAAGATCCAAATAGACATTTTTCCAAAGAAGACATACAGATGGCCAACAGGCACATGAAAAGATGCTCGGAATGGCTATCATCAAAAGACCACAAATAACAAATGTTAGCAAGGATGTGGAGAAGGGGAATCTTTGTACACTGTGGGAATGGAAATTGGTGCAGTCAGTATGGAAATTCCTAAAAAAAACTATAGAGAGAATTATCATATGATCTAGAAGTTCCACTTCTGGGTATATACCTGAAGAAAATGAAAACATTAATTTGAAAAGATACATGTACCCCAATTTAAGAGTAGCATTATTTATAGTTGCCAAGATATGGAAGCAGCCTAAGTATCTATCAACAGATGAATGAATAAAGAAGCAGCCTAAGTATCTATCAACAGATGAATGGATAAAGAAGCTGTAGTATATACAATGGGATATTACTCAGGCATAAAAAAGAATGAACTGTTGCCATTTGCAACAACATGGATGAACCTATAGAGTATTATGCTAAGTGAAATAAGTCAGACAGAGAAAGACAAATACCATTTGTTATCATTCATATGTGGAATCTAAAAAATAAAATGAATGTATGTAAAACAAAACAGAAACAGACTTAACAGTTATAGAGAACAAAGTACTGGTTACCAGTGGGGAGAGGGAAGTGGGGAAGGGCAAGATAGGGGTATGGGATTGAGAGATACAAACTACTCTGTATAAAATAGGTAAGCAACAAGGATATTTTGTATAGCATAGGGAAATACAGTCACTGTTCATGATAACTTTATGTGGAGTATAATCTATAAAAATATTGAATCACTATGTGGTACACCTGGAACTACGTAATACTTGAATCAACTATGCTTCAGTGAAAATAAATAAAGTAAGTAGTAACTATTCCCATTGGTCGGTCTGCTATGAGTACTTAGGCTATAGATACCTTGTATACGTTCCTCAGAAAGTTAATATAGCAATAAGCACGTAGAAGTTGTTCAGTTATTTGCAGAACATATGAATTGAATTATTTGTATGCAATAGTGCAGTGAGAAAATGGGCACAAATTTGGGGAGGAAGTTTTGGGTGGTAATGGGGTCCCCTCATTGTCAGTACTGTTGCCAGTGAAGCTGGTGTGTGTTGATGCAGGTGTGGAAATGGGGCATCTCGCATCCTGCTAGCTAAAGACTTTGATGGCCTGTTCACTTCCTGAGGTTGCAGTTTCCTTCATGTCCCCATGGAAGCCGGGCCTCAGAACCACTTTTCTATTTGATTTAGGTATTGATGAGGCTCCCTGTGTCACTGCAGTCAGTGTCCTGCTTCAGATTCTGCAGCCCATCTTCTGCCCTCCTGCTAAGCCCCTGCCCTTGCTCCCTTCTCTCTTCTTTTCCACACAAATGAGCAGATCAATTACACCTCTAATTAGGGATGGCATAGCTGAACATCTAGAAAGCATCCTTCTGCCTCCGGTGACAAATAGCACATCCTGCAAGCAAGTTATTTATCCTGACTGGTGAGCTGTGGAAGTCAGGCTTGGTGGTATTCGCTTTTTTTTTTTTTTTTTTAGTTCGGGGGAAAGCTGCACCCTAAATTGACTTAGAATTTCCCTTGGGAAAAAGGAATCACCAAATTATTTGGGAAGTGGTTAACTCAAGCTGAGAGCTGGGGTTAAGTGCTGGGGAAGGAGGGGTGGAGAGGGCAAGCTGGTATACTTAATCCATTTTGAGTTGATTTTTATAGTGACCCGCTGGAGGTAGAGCAAATTATGCCTGCATTTGGCCATGGACTTAGAGGGGTGTAATGGTGCTAAGTTACAATAAGGGCACTAAAGGATTCCATGAGAAAGCTAGATGTCCTTTGCAGCCCCACACAGAGCCCAGTAGTTTGTGTTCCTTGCTGCTTCAGTGCTCCTTGAAAGAATACAGATCCTATTGATTTCTTGTGTTTGTGGACATTAAATGCTGCTGCATTTTCATGGTTCTCAAGAGAAGCCCATAAAATCAAAGGCCTTACAGAGATGGGGGCGGGGCTCAGGGGACCTCTGTAGTTGTA
>NW_006777801.1:4093252-4116004 GCF_000442215.2 Lipotes vexillifer
AGGGAAAAAGAAGAGCAATGAAGAGATTTCAGTTTTCCTCGCAGGTCCATTTACCCCTGGCTATTTTAGTATAATCTCAGGGAATAAGTCTTGGTCCATCCCTGTCTATGGAGGAGTGAAGAATTGAATCTTAGGGAAATGGGCAAAACCACTTTTCCTCCCATCGTCATAAGCAATCAGATTCCAAAGAGTGTTTGTCAATGGAAAAGGGGAAGATGGGGGAAGAATAGGTTTAGGATTGGGGGCAGGGAAGGATAGATGAGGGGTTCAGTTTTGTGCTTGTTAAATTTGAGATGTTGAGAGTTGTTTCCAGGGTTCTTTAATATGATCTACCATTCTATTTATCTATCATGGCATAAACATCTACTTTAATGTAGATGTTGAATATGTTTTGACCAGTAGTTCAGTTTTCTTCTTTGCTGTTCTTTTTTTTTTACTTATTTATTTTTGGCTGCATTGGGTCTTCGTTGCTGCGCGCGGGCTTTCTCTAGTTGCGGCTCGCGGGGGCTACTCTTCTTTGGGGTGCGTGGGCTTCTCATCGCAGTGGCTTCTCTTGTTGTGGAGCATGGGCTCTAGGCACACAGGCTCTAGGCACACAGGCTTCAGTAGTTGTGGCACATGGGCTCTAGAGCGCAGGCTCAGTAGTTGTGGCGCACGGGCTTAGTTGCTCCGCGGCATGTGGGATCTTCCTGGACCAGGGCTCAAACCCATGTCCCCTGCACTGGCAGGCGGATTCTTAACCACTGCACCACCAGGGAAGTCCCTTCTTTGCTGTCCTTTAAAAAATTATCTTAATTATTCATATACTGTTATTCTTGTATTGAAATTTTAAAATAAGTTAAAGTGCCCTAAAAACTCTTGGAAATTTGCTTAATGTTTTAATAATATTGAGTCTTACCATAATGTATTATTTCCCCATTTATTCAAGAATTTAAACAGATTTCTTATGATATAGATTTGATAATTTTCTCAATAAATGTTCTACACATTTTTATTAGGTTTATTCCTAGATGTTTCACACTGTTTATTTCTATTGTGAATGTTCTCTCTTTTCTTATTAAATTTTATAATTGATATTGCTTCTCAAAATAATGCTATTAATTTTTGCATGTATATTTTATATCCATCCTCCTATTCTAATATTTTCTGATGATTTTCTTGTGTTTTCTATGTAGATAAATATATAATCTACATGTACAATTTTAACTCATGTTCTAATCATCATCGCTCTTTGTTTTTATTGAATTTTGGGGACATTCCATATAATATTCAACGGTAGTAGTCGTATTAGGCTTTCTTCTTTTGTTCGTGACTTTAACGGCAAAGCTTTTAAGGTTTTACAATTGAGAATAATGTTGATTCTAGGTTTTGGATAGATGCCCTTTTCAGGTTAAAGCAGTGCTTTCCTAACCTTGGCTTTTTAAGAGTAATTCATGGTAAGTTTTATCGAATCCTGCTTCTGTATCTCTTGAGAAGAATCTATGTTTTATTTCAGTCTATTAATGTGAATTACATTGACAGGTATTCGTTCCCCTTCCTTCCTTCATTCCCCTTCTTCCTCCCTCTTCCCTATCCTCCTCTCTCCTTCCCCTTATCTCAGGTAGAGAGAATTGAGTTACTCATACTCCCCAGAGTATGGGACGCTCCCACCCTTGGTTTGTCAAGGTCCTCTTTTTAAAAAAATTTTATTTATTTTAACATCTTTATTGGAGTATAATTGCTTTACAATGGTGTGTTAGTTTCTGCTTTATAACAGAGTGAATCAGCTATACATATACATACATCCGCATATCTCCTCCCTCTTGCGTCTCCCTCCCACCCTCCCTACCCCACCCATCTAGGTGGTCACAAAGCACCGAGCTGATCTCCTTGTGCTATGCAGCTGCTTCCCACTAGCTATCAGTTTTGCATTTGGTAGTATATGTAAGTCCATGCCACTCTCTCACTTCATCCCAGCTTACCCTTCCCCCTCCCCGTGTCCTCAAGTCCATTCTCTACGTCTGCATCTTTATTCCTGTCCTGCCCCTAGGTTCTTCAGAACCATTTTGTTTGTTTGTTTTTAGATCCCCATATATATGTTTTAGCATACGGTATTTGTTTTTCTCTTTCTGACTTACTTCACTCTGTATGACAGACTCTAGGTCCATCCACCTCACTACAAATAACTCAGTTTCATTTCTTTTTATGGCTGAGTAATATTCCATTGTATACATGTGCCACATCTTCTTTATCCACTCATCTGTTGATGGACACTTGGGTTCCTTCCCAACGTCCTCTTTTTGATTATTTTTACTCTTTTCACTTTAACTCCCATTTTACCTTCTATTTGTATATCTAGAGATATGCACATCCTTGAGAAACATAGCAGATATTGTGTGTATGTTGGGGTGTGTGTATGTGTTTAATTTACATGAAAGCTATTGTGCTATCATGTTTTTTTTTTTGTTTGTTTCATTCAACACTGTGGTCTTTGGCATTATATCTATCCTGCTACATATAAATATATATAATTTTTAAAAATTAATTGGAAAACTTTTAATGATATGATAGAAATCTATTACTTCTGATGTGATTCTGCAGAGAATGCAAATGTTATACAAAACTACATTTTACTTATCCAGTCCCCTAGTGATGGACTTAGTTTACTTCCCATGGTTTGGTACCACAAACAGTGGCTGTGATGAATATCCTTGTTCGTGTTTCCATAGGACATTTGGGAGAGGTTTTTTTGAGTATATATAGATGAAAGTGTAGCATGTTTGCTAGGTTTTCTAATACTGACCAATTCTTAACTTTTCTGTGATAAATCCTACTTGGTCATCAGTTAGGATGCTTTTGGCTATAGATAGAAATTTCTAACTCCAATTGGCTTAAACATTGGGAACATTTGTTATCTCACATTATTAGATACCTTAACGTAGATCTCCTGCACACATGCTGGCTCAATGGCAGCATCAGGTTCCATCCATCTTTCAGCTCTGGCATCTTCCACGTTGACATTTCCCTCTGCCAGAGTTCCAGGGTTCACATGCAGGTACTACAGTGCCCAGCAGAAGTAGAAGACAACTTTTTTCTTTGACTCCTTTTAAAAGTGAGGAAACTTTCCCCAAAAGCTTCCACCTCTATGCTCAGCAGACTTTCTTTTGTGCCTCATTGGGCAGAATTAGATTACATGCTGAGGCGTAACCCACTCCCCAGCCAGGGAAATAAAACCCTCACAAGTGGTTTATATGAGTGACACTTAGACATGGCTGCACATTAGAATCTCCTGGAAGCTTAAAAAAATGAATCAGAGGCTATCAATTCTGCTTATCTGAACTGCATTTACTAATGTTTTATCTAAACTTTTTACTACTGTCTCGATGTCTTTTGTGGTTATTGGTCTATCTGAATTTTTAAATTCTTTGATTTGAATCTTTTATGATCACCAGTCTTTTTATGATGATTTGCTGTCAGCTGTATCTGGAGTAATTTCTCCATAACCATTTCATATGTTTTTTTTTGTCTTTTCTTTTAATGACTTTGAACCAATGGCATGTTCTTCTCATGGCAAAAGGCAGGGGCACAAGAGGGAAATCCCAACTATGCATGTACCTTTCAAGCCTTCGTTCATGGTAAACTTTCTAATATCCCACTTTTCAAATAAGTCACATGGTCAAGTCTAAACACAAGGAGTAGGCAATTTCACTACATCTACCATAAGACCATTGTAGGGGTGTAGATAATAAAATTGCTCAGGAGAATCAAGAAGTAAGACCAGGGATTCAACCTACCTCAGGTAGGAAGTGAAAAGGGCAATTCAGTGGTTCTGGTAGCCAAAGAAGAGAATGGGCAATTCTGTCAAAAGCTGTAGAAAGACCACAGACTAGTAGGCCTTATAAAAGGCCGCTTAATGTAGCTCAGAGGTCGCTGGTGATTTTTAGAAGAGATTAAAAGTGTTGGCGGATAAAAGCTGGATTAAAGGGAGTTAAGAATGAGGTGGTAGAAAACTGAGAGAATTGATAAGCCATGTTTATGAAGAGCTGGGAAGGGGAGGAAAAGAACATACTCCTTTTTTTTTTTTTTTGTAAAATAGGGGAAATCTGGGAATGTTTAGAAGCGGAAGTGAAGGGAGATTGAAGCCACTTAACTGGTAGTTAAAGAATAATTGTAATAGGTCGGGCAGAGGGATGGTGTATAGGGTAGATGGAAAAGCTAGCTTTAATCATCACCATCATAACTAACATTTATTAAGCATTTGCTGTGGCCCAGGCACAGTGCTTTATATGGATTGTCTTGCTTAACCCTTAAAATAACCATAAAACGTACACAGAATGTATTATCCGAATACCAAAGTATGAACACAAGCTCAAAGGGAGTAAGTAAATTGCCTAGGGCTACCTAGCTAATAAGTGGCAGAGCTGGTACCAGAATCCAAAGGCAGTGTTACTCATTCTAAGGAACGATGGTGTGGAGGAATGATGAGTTGAAGTGAAGATGGTTATGTACCCTCAAGCCTAAGGATCTCACAACTATGTAGCATGTTGGTGCTGAGTAGGGAGAGAAACAGGCAACTACCGTAGGAAGAATATATAAATATCATTGAGGACCACGGTGATATTAGGGTCACTCTGTAATGGGCCAGTTCTCATCCCCCTGTCAGAGATCTTCACCTTGACAATGGATACTAAGAAAGGAAAGGAACTAAGATTTGAGACACAGCATGTCCACTAATGAGTTGTGACTAGTAAGGTGCTGGGACCAGGATAAGAACACTGGGGAAAAGCTAGCTGACTAATAGAGGCTGCAACTATTAGCAGAGATGTGAGTATATTTAAAATAGGGCTTTGAGGAGGGCTTTGGATGACATTGCTTACGATGGGAAAAGGGAGCTGAAAATCTTGCCTGGGAGAGTACCCTGTGCTTTTTCATCCCAACCCTGGTGCTGGGGAAGCCCACAGTGTTCTGGGTTCAGAGGAAACCATCAGACCTAAATCACATCTTGGATGTTGAATACCACAGAGACAGTTTTAGGGGTGGGGTGGGAAGGAGAGGCAACACTAGGTGTTTTCTTTTCTTTTCTTTTTAACATCTTTTTTGGAGTATAATTGCTTTACAGTGGTGTGTTAGTTTCTGCTTTGTAACAAAGTGCATCAGCTATACATATACATATATCCCCATATCTCCTCCCTCTTGCGTCTCCCTCCCACCCTCCCTATCCCACCCCTCTAGGCGGTCACAAAGCACCAAGCTGATCTCCTTGTGCTATGTAGCTGCTTCCCACTAGCTGTCTATTCATGGCATCAGTTATTTCTACTTCCATATGTGAGAGAGTAACTGGGACTGGATTTGTTCTCCTACTGAAAAAACTAGAAAAACCGGACAAAATCTATGTAACAACTCTTTTCAGATACCAGACAACAGGCAGTGCAGTTCTCTGACCCCTCAGAGAAGAGAAACAAATGAGGTGAGCCCTATGATAGTATTAGTTTTCTGTCTGGAGGCACTTTCTGGACCACAGTACCTACTCAAACGTAGTATGGTTGTATCACAGAGTTTAGGAGGTAGAAATTAGATTTTGGGGAGGCTGAGGTGGCTGGAATGTGCTATATAGAAAATTCTCAGGATCTGCCTAGAGGTCCTCTTGCAGCTACCTCTGAGTACTAACTGTAGGGTGAAACTGCATGAGGCCAGCAAAGAATGACTGAGTACCTGTAAGTTGAATAATTCCTAGAGGTAATACAGGGTTAGTAGAAGTGTGAGTTCTAATCGGCCAGGGTGGAGGATCCTTGATGAACATTAAGGGCAAAGAGTCACAGCTTAGTAATAGGATCAAATGAGTCCTAGAGTAAACTCTGCTTAATAAAGTTTTAATAAAACTTAAAGGATCAAGCTGATATGCGAGTAAATTAACTACCTACGAGAACATAGCCCAACACTCATTAAAGAAGACAATAAAATCCAACATTCAATAGCATAAAAGACACAATTTTCAGTATCCAATCCAAAATTATTAGACATGCATTATAGCAAAAAAAGTCCATAATTAAGAGAAAGATCATTTAATATCAATAGAAAGAGGGTCAAAATGGCAGAGAAGATAGAATTAGCAGGCAATTCCTTCACAAGAGCTATTATAAATATGCATGTAATTGGAGTCCCAGAAAGGGAAGAGAGTAAAAAAAAATCAGAGGAACAATGGCTAAAAATTTTCTAAATTTTATGAAAATGATAAGCTCACATATCCAAGCAGCTCAACAGTCCCCAATCAGCATAAACACAAAAGAAGATGACACCAAAGGAATTACTGACCAAATTACTGAAAACAGTTTATAAATACAAAATTTTAAGAACAGATAGAAAAATATTACATACAGACATAAAAACGTTACTTACAGAGGAACAAAGATAACACTGTCCACATACTTCTTGCCAGAAACTTTTTCAGCAGAAGAAAAAGAAATGTCGTCTTTAAAGTGCTGAAACAAAAACAGCCACCAAAATAAGCTATTAACCTAGACCTCTATATACAGTAAAAATATCCTTCGGGAATAATCATGAAATGAAAACCTTTTCAGGGAAACAATGCCGACAAAATTCTTCACCAGCAGACCTGAAATGCAAATTCTTAAGATGCAAGGTGACTAATATCAGTGAAACTTAGATCCCCATAAATGAGGGAAGAGCATCATATGTGGGTGAATACAAAAGAGTAAAAAGCCAACCTCAAAAGGTGATATACTTTATGATTCTGTTTATATAACATTCTTGAAACAACAAAATGATAGAAATGGAGAACAGACTAGTGGTTGCCCGGGGTTAAGGAAGGGAGGATGGGGGGAGAGTGGGAGGGAAGTGTGTGTGGTTATACAAGGGAAACATGAAGAATCCTTATAGTTTTGAAAAGGTGCTAAGAAGGTATTTCAGTTGGGGACATAGTCTTTTCAAAAAGTGGTGCTAAAAGCTTGTTAATCACATTCAGAAATGCACCTCAACCCTCGATTCACACTAGACACAAAAATTCACTTGAAATAAATATAAAAATTAAAACTGAAACTTAACAGAAATCATAGGAAATCTTTGCAGCTGTGGGGTAGGCAAAGATTTCTTAGTGCACATAAAAGAAAACAGTGAACGCATTGGATTTCATCAGAAACGCTATTAAGACACCATTAAGACAATGAAATTTCTAGCCACAGAGTAGGGTAACATAGCTGATAAAGGATTTGAATCC
Organism: Lipotes vexillifer; assembly: GCF_000442215.2. Lineage (NCBI taxonomy): Eukaryota > Metazoa > Chordata > Mammalia > Artiodactyla > Lipotidae > Lipotes > Lipotes vexillifer. The sequence goes on from NW_006777801.1 coordinate 4,100,466, forward strand.
AGAATATATGGAGAACTCATACAACTCAGTAATGAAAAGTCAATTCAATTTTTTAAATAGGCATAAGACTTGGACAGACACTTCACAAGAGAAGATCTATGAATGGCCAAAAAGCACATGAAAAGATGCTCCATTTAGTCATCAAGGAAATGCAATTTAAAATCAATGAGATACCCACTAGGATGACTAAAATTAAAAAGACTTCAACCCTCATTTATTGCTGGTGGGTGTGCAAAATGGTATGAACATTTTGGGAATCGGTTTGTCAGTTTCTTATGAAGTTAAACATATACTTACCATAATGCCCAGTGTTTCCACTTCTATGCATTTACCAAAAAGCATTGAAACCATATGTCCACACAAAACTTGTACATTAATGTTCATTAAAAACCCAAATCAGAAAATCCCAAATGTTCATGAACAGATGAATGGATAAACAAATTGTAGTATATTCATATGAGATAATACTATCAGCAATAAAAAAAAAGCAATGAACTAGAGATACACATGTTGAATGTCACATACATTAAGCTGAGTTTGTTTAAAAGCCAGATCCAAAGTAGTATACACTGTATGATTTAATTTATGTGAAATTATAGAAAAGGCAAAGCTATCTTATAATGACCTGAAGCAGATCAACAGTTGCCTGGGGCTGGGCATTAGGACATAGATAAAGATGCACAAGGGAACTTTGGGGGCTAATAAAAATGTTCTCTATCTTGATTGTGTTGGTGGTTACATTTGTCAAAACTCATCAAACTGTAAACTTCAAATGGGGACATTTTGCCACATATAAATTATACCTCAATAAAGTTGTTTTTTTAGAAAGCAGCAGCATCTAGTTGCTTTTCAGTCTACCTCTGGCACACAGCCCCATATGCCAGGCTGAAGCAGAGCACCTGTAGGTGTTTCATTCCATTCTTGATATTGCCCAGGTTTTATATGACATTTTATACATATAAAGGTATGTATATGTATTATGCATATATATGCACATATGTACATATGCTTTATTGAAATAAAACTCACATACAATTCACACATTTAAAGTGTACAACAGTTTTTACAATATTCACTGAGTGGTAAAACCATCTGCACTGTTAATTTTAGAACATTTTCGTAACCTTCAAAAGAAACCCCATACCCATTTGCAGTCACTTCCTATTTCTCCTCGCATCTTCTAGCCCTAATTAGATTAGTAGGGCTATTACTAATCTCCTCTCTCCCTTCTACCCCCATATATATGTGTGTATATGTGTATGTGTGTGTGTGTGTGTGTGTGTGTATTATACACACACACACACACACACACACATACACATATATATATATATATATATATATATATGTTTGCCTATTCTGGTCATTATATGAATTAAACCATACAGTATGTGGCTTTTCTGACTGGCTATTTTTTCATTTAGAATAATGTTTTCAAAGTTCATTCATGTTGTAGCATGTATCAGGACTTCATTTCTTTTTGTTGCTGAATAATATTCTATTGTGTGGATATACCACATCTTATTTACCCTTTCATCAGTTGATGGACATACAAGCTGTTTACACTTTATTTGGCTATTATGAAAAATGCTGCTATGCACATTCATGGACAAGTTTTGGAGTAGACATATGTTTCCAATTCTTTGGGGTATATATCTAGGAGTGGAATTGATGGGTCATATGGTAACTCTATGTTTAACATTTTGAGGACTGCCACACTGTTTCCCAAAGCATTTGCACCATTTTACATTCCTACCAGCAGTTTACTAGGGTCCTCTGTCTCCGCATCATCACCAACACTTGCCTTTTTGAGTATCACCATTCCAGTGCTGTCAAGTGGTATCTCATTGTGATTTTGATTTGCATTTCCTTGATGATTAATGAAGTTGAGCAACTTTTCATGTGTTTATTGACCATTGGTATATCTTTTTTTTGGAGAAAAATCTACTCAGTTCCTTTGCCTGTTTTGCAGTTAAGTTGCCTTTTACATTACTGAGTTGTAAGAGTTCTGTGTTCTGGATACAAATCCCTTATCAGATATATGATTCACAGATATTTTCTTCTCTTCTGTGGGTTATGTTTTCACTTGCTTGATGGTATTTTCTGCAGCACAAAGGTTTTTAGTTTTGATATAATCCAATTTATTTATTTTTTCTTGTGCATTAGGTGTCATAATTAAGAAGGCTTTGCCTAACTGAAGGTCATAAATATATGCACCTATATTTCTTTCTAAGAGTTTAATAGTTTTAGCTCTTATTGTTTGGTCTATGCTCCATTTTGAGTAATTTTTCTGTATGGTATGAGAAAGGGATCCAACTTCATTCTTTTGTATGTGAATATCCAGTGGTCCCAGCACCATTTGTTCAAAAAAGTGTTCTCTCCCCATTGAATTTTATTGGTATATATGCATTTAAAAAAACCTAAATATGGCCTTTAACATACTTTTTGGATTCATATTTAGTGTGTGCATCTATCAGCTGCCTGAGAAGGAGAATAGCAGTAAGGGTCAAAATGGGAATTCCCCCATCTTTTTTGATTGTGGTTTGCCCCAAAGGCTAAATTTCAAAATAAAAAGTATCTGTTTTAAGGGGTTGGGGAAAAGCAGGACAGGGGCCTTGTTCCATTTTGAAGAACAGAGATTCTGAGCTGTGCCCTTCCCCTCCCCACTCTGGGAAACGTGACTAGCGGGGAGGAAGCTGGGGAGGGACCAGCAGGGCAACCCACACACCTAGCTTCCATCCCATCTGGAAGGAATGGGACTGCTTTCCAGAGTCTTTCTTTATTACATAAAATGCATTTATTAGCAAGAGAAATAGCATTTATGAGTTACAAGGCTTAACTGTGGCCTTCTGTGTACACTGTGAACCTTTAGGCATCAAATAAACAATTTCTGATGAATAAGAGGCTGCCTTTTTTAAAAACCTTGTTCCCACTACCCTAGAACCTAAGATCATTTTGTTTGCAGCACAATGTTCTGGAAAGACTATCAGCTTTGAGTTTGAGTAAGTTGTTAACAGATTTAGATCTGGATTTGGTACTCTTTCTGTGCCTAAAAACTACGTGACCTAGGGCAAGTTATCTAGTTGAGTTCTGTTTCAGGTACAAAATGGGATAATGATAAACGACCTTGAAGTGTTATTGTGAGGACTAAATTAATGAGCTGTCATATGAAAACGTGGTCCAGACCTGGCACACACAGCTCTGCAGTGGGAGAGTATGTGCCCAGGACTCTGCTAGGTAAAGGGCGTGAACTCGGTGGATGCACTGATAGGGTCACCAGGTAAATCAGATCAGGCCTCTCTAGCCCTTGGCATATCTGAACTTAGAATTTCCTTTTTTTGGAAGCTCTCCATGGATTCAAGGAAGTTCTCTTGGCCATTCCTTACTTTTGTGGGAAATAGGTATTGCTGGCTGCTCCCTTTGTGAATCTTCCAGCCTAAGTCACCACAACCGGACTCAACATGCATGCCCTGAAAGTTCCTTCCCCCACCTTCCAGGACAGGACAGATTCCATTTTATTTGGTTTTCTTGACAGCACATTGACTCCAGGGAATATGAGTCGAGGAAGGGGACACTCCTATGATGTTATACATTTTATTGGCTCAGCCAATCAGCTGTGAGCTGAGGCTTCCCCAGGTTGGGATAAGGACCTCTCCTCTGTGTTCCTGAGTGTTTCTTTAATGTTGCCTTTCCCACAAGAGCAGGAACTGGGTCTTGTTTCTGTTTTTATGCCCAATGCCTAGCATAGTGTACCTGTCACGTAAGTGGATGCTCATGGGTGTTTAAGGTAAAGCATGAAGAAACACTTCCCAGTCCTGTTCCTAACTATTGAAAACATCCAGGCAAATCTTCTTGATCTTAGGCTCACACCCCTGGGTGATACGACTTGGTTTCATCCAAAGGTCTGGCCTCATGCATAAACAAAATAGGCATCCATTCTCATGGTGTGATTTCTGGAGTGCTGGTAAGGACTTAGGACCCTCATTTATTCTTTTTCTAAAAACTGAAGTATAGTTGATTTACAATGTTATATTAGTTTCAGGTGTACATAATGATCTAATAGTTTTATGGATTATACTCCATTTAAAGTTATTATAAAATATTGGTTATATTCCCTGTGCTGTGCATTACATCCTTGTAGCTTATGTATTTTACACCTAGTAGTTTGTACCTCTTCATCCTCTTCCCCTGCATCTCTCCTCTCTGAACGCTTCTCCCTGCTGGTAACTACTAGTTTGTTCTCTGTATCTATGAGTCTGTTTCTCTTTTGTTATATTCATTTGTCATTTTATTTTTTAGATTCCACATGTAATTGAAAACATACAGTAATTTCCTTTCTCTGTCTGACTTCACTAAACATAATACTCTCCAGGGTCATCCATGCTGTTGCAAATGGTGAACTTTCATTTTTTATGGCCAAGTAATATTCCAATATATATGTCTCACATCTTCTTTATCCATTCATCTGTTGATGAACACTTAAGCTGCTTCCATATTTTGGCTACTATAAATCTGCTGTGAACATTGGGGTGCGTATATCTTTTCAAATCAATGTTTTAGTTTTCTTCAGGTGTATTCCTTTTTTCTGCTCCTACACGCTGGAAATTCTTTTAACAGAGTAAAGCCTTTCACTGTAAAAAATATTAAATGTAGTTATTGGTGTGCACGGTAACTTACTGACCCAAATGTGCTCTAAGCCAGTGCTTCTTGGTCGTAAATGTACGTACAGATCACCTGGCCTGAAGTTCATAGCTCTGCCTTTCTCCAGTGCTCTCAGGTGATGTTGCTGCTCCTGGCCTGTGGACCATACTTCGAATGGAAGACTCTGTTATGGACTGAATTGTGTCCCCACAAGATTCATTTGTTGAATCCTAACCCCCAGTATCTTAGAGTGTGACTGTATTTAGAGATAGAATCTTTAAGGAGGTAATTAAATTAAAATAAGGTCATTAGGGTGGGCCCTAATCTAATACGACAGGGTTCCTTATAAGAAGAGGAAATGAGGACACAGACTCACACAGAGGGATAACAACACAAAATGATCCATCTACAAACCAAGGAAAGGTGCCTCAGAAGAACCAACTCTTCTGACACCTTGATGTCAGACTTCTCACCTCTAGAACTGTGAAGAACTAAATGTCTGTGTTTGAGCCACTCAGTCTGTGGTGCTTTGTTATGGCTGCCCTAGCAAACTAATGCAGGCTCAAGCTGGGGCTTCTCAATTGAGAGTGTATCTATGATGCTGATACAGAATTTAGATTTAAGACTTTCATTATGAGACCTACTAGGTGAACACCCCCAGAGCAAACACCAGGCCTGAGTATAAACCATCCCAAAGAGCAATTTCTCTTGCTGGAAGTTCTAGCAGGGGGTTTTGGGTGAGGGGTGACTGTCTGGTGATCACTGCAAAAGCTTAAACAAAGAGAAATTAGAATTCTACAGTGAGAATGTTCCTGAGTGGTTGATTTGTCCACATGGCTGACACAGCCAGGGAAGGAGGAAGAGGCCAGGCAAAGATCCTTGCATCCATCTGTGTTCAGGGACTTCAGTGTTTCATCCGGCTCAGCTTTCTCACTGCCCCCCACCCCTACCCAGGTAGGCTGCCTCAGAGGTCAGTGGGGAAAACAGGTCTGGGTTGGAGGATGGGCAGCAGAAATCTTCCCTGAACACCCATTCAAAGAGCAAAGAAGCAGCAGACATTCATTTCCTTCGAGGGGGTGTTTCTGGATCTCCAGGAGGAATAGGAATGGGAATTACTGTAGCCAGGCTCTGGTTTGTGAAAGCTATGTGAAACACCCCTCACAGCAAGCCTCTCTAAAGACTGGTCGATACTCATGCTAAGAATGAGTTTAATGAAAAATTTTGACTCTAGCTAAATATGAAAAATAGGGTTTTTAGATGGTAGCTGCTCATAGAGTTTGGAACTCTCGCTCTATAATGGACTCAGTTGAGAACTCAAGATTCAGTGAGGAGAACATTGGAAAGTGTCTTGATGTTGAGGGTGAAGAGACATATAGGGGAAGAGGCAAGGATGACTCCAGAATATCAGTACCATTGCCTGGGGCATGAGGTCAGCTGCCAGCCAAGAGGCATATTAGACTAAGAGCAAGATAATTGCCTGATTTTTTTTTAAGCTTGTGAAATCATTTTTTGAAAATAAATGAGGTATCTAACTATAGTTCAAATACTGGCAGGTAGATGACTCACTGAGGGAGAAAATACTAAGGGGAAAAGTAGATTACAGCAGAACTTAACCCCATAGACCATGTGTGAAAGCCTCATCAGCATTCCCAGCTGAGCCATGAGGCTCTGTCATAGAAAAACAGCAGGTAGGTGAGGAGGGCAGGGGACCCTGAACATCCCATGAGGTTTACTGAGGCTGGGTTTGCTCTCTGTGTTGCCAATGGAGCAGCTTCCATCTCTGGCTAAACAATATATATATATATAGCAGTCTAATTCCACAACAAGAATATGGTTGTGTAAATGCAACGTAGAAGTATTCTGCATGAGAAATAAGTGACTCTGAATTTAAAATTGGTCTACTGCATCTAGAGAAATATGATTGTAAGCAAGAATAGGACTGTACCTCCAAAACTTAGGTAGTATTACATTTATAAGGCATCAGACCCAACATGTTCAAAGAGAATAGGAACAGAGAAAAAAAGGGGATTCACTGGTGCGCATTAAATGCTAATATTAAAATAATTAATTACTATGGATTTTATCACTGACTTTTTTGCAAAAGAATTATATCAGTGTGAAAACAAGACCCTGCTAGACCATAAAGTATGTTATAATGCTGTTAAAATAATATGGTGAGATATTGGTACAATGACAGATATATACATTTATGGAATTGAATAGGTAGCTTAAAAATGTGAAGAATACATGACCTTTATTTTATCTCTTTCTCTCATCACTATTTATTCTATCTATCTTTATTATTTTTCTGTCCTCTGCTCATCTATCTAATCTATGTATTTGTCATGTATCTCCTTTTTGATTTGAGTTAACCACAACAAAAACATTAAATATATAAAATTAAGAATTATAACCCAACTAGAAAAATATGAATGCAAATTTAAGAATGGAGAAGATTCTCCATCCACTATATACAGAGAATAATGGCCCATTTAAATGTGGCTATAAGTTCATGGCAGCCAAAAGAAAAGACAAGTAAAGTCAATTATATATTTCTAGTGTAAGAGAGAATTTTTTTTTTTACTTCAGGGAAGTCAGAATCACTCCTAACAAGCTTTATTTTATTATTTAAAAAAAAAAAATATATATATATATATTTTTTTTTTGGCTGCGCCGCACAGCATGTGGGATCTTAGTTCCCCAACCAGGGATCGAACCCGCACCCCTTGCATTGGAAACGTGGAGTCTTAACCACTGGACCTTCACGCAAGTCCCTAAACAATATGCTTGGTACCATCATCTGCTCTATGTCTCATGTTTTGTTCCCAGCCTAAAAAGGGAGAACACAGTCAAGCTCACATCCTTAAAAATCAACAGACATCTAGAGCCTGGATCTCCCTCTTCTTCCCAGGTGCTGCCTGCAGCCTCGGCCACTGTGCTCACACCTTGGGTGGAGCCATTGGCCAACACAGGGGAGGTATATCAGGGGGGTTGGGGAGGAGAATCACCTCTGCTTAGAAGCTCACACAGATAAGGAGAGGTTCGAGGAAGTGTGGGTTCGCATCTCTTTTCTTTTAAAATCTTTGTTTAAGCACTGATGAGAGGATCAAAGTCTTGGTCACCTTGCTGCGGTTTCTACCCCTCCTTATTGTGTTTCCTTCCTCTCGCTCTCAGTGGGTGCCTTTGCCCAGGGCTGATGATATCACTGGCCTGGGCTGTGGACCAGTATGGAGGCGGATAATTCTTCGGGTGATGCTCTTGAGAGGAGGCTTCCCAAACTTCCCCACATTTGTTACCTTTGCTCTTTTTCTCCTTCATCACTGAACATTTGTATCCAGGTGTAGTTAGGTCAAAATGAATAAGGAGGGCAGCCTTTTCAAGAGAAAGAAATTGCAAAGGGTAGGTTGGGGGTGGTCCCCAGGCATTTCTAGCATTAGCTAAAAATCTGTTGTTTGAGTTATTACTTCCTCTCCACGGGGTTGTCATAATACGAAAGCCAGGTCTATGGATAATTGCTCGATTCCTTGTACTCATACATGTATAGGCTGATATGAGGTGCAACTTGCACCTGCATGGGCTGGTGCCAGGTCGGTGATACACTCAGTTGTCACTGGTTGGGACTGGTGGGCACGCACCAGTTGCCAGTCTGGTCTCCAGGCCTCCCAGACATAAGCTCTGCCGTCATCCCATTCATTCTGCAATGGTTGTGGATTGCCCAAGTCCCTTTCCTTTCCCTTGTTGTTGATCATATTGGAATCCAGCCCTGATTATTCTCCCCTCCTCCTAGACTAGCTGAATTAGCTGAGCCTCAATTTCCTTATTTGTAAATTAACGGGCTCCCTCCTCTATTTTTGTTACTCTGTGAAATGAAATAAAAGCTTTCTCATTATGACTTGATAATAAATGGTGATTGGAAGGACACTCCATTATTGTGTTATATAAAATCAGGTTTGTGGATTTCAAGTTAATGTATGGTTTCCAAATATAAAGGCTCCTTTCTTCTGATAATGGATCATTTGCTGAATTTTTCCTACTTAACATAGAGTCATATAAATGAGAGTAGCACATTTCTGGAATAATGTGATTTTTGATCCTTGATTATTTTATCAAGAATATCAAATGCATTACACCACTAGCTAAGACTTTGGTCTCATTTTTAACTGGATAAATCCCTTTATTGCTAGGGAAATTAAAATGTTATGGATTCAGACTCATCACTGTCCTAGAAGGAGAATTGAAATGCTAGACAAAGAATTCACAAGTGGCAAAGGAGAATTGGGCTGACTTTAACCAGGATGGTTTGAGTCTGTAGGCAGAATTTAACAAGGGTATTGATCAAAAAGACAGGAATAACAAACAATGGATCCATCTAGCAAAAAAGATGTGAGTGAGGCTGATGGCAAAAGCTGAGAAATGTCCCCCAAATTGTATTTCTCTGACACAGGGCTAGGGACAGTTGTAGCTTTGTGAGCTCTTGAAGGTGAATACTTCTCTAGTTAGCTCTACCCAGTGAGGCTGAGTCTGGGCTCTGTGGGATTCCCTGGTCTCTGGTGCCCTTGCCCACCTAGGAGCTCTTGGTCCTCTTGTTCTCCTGTAGGACAGAGTCCCTGGGGGATTTGAGGTCCATTGGAAAATTTTGGACACTGGTGAGCTCAGTGGTGTTGGTCTCTCATGGCGAGCCCTAGCTCTGTCTATTTGTCCTCTGTGTTGGTGGCCAGGCCTTTGGGGAGCAGCCCTGGCAGGAAGGGCTTTGCTACATCCCAAACGTGGGCCACCTTCCAAACTTGGCCTCTTGTTGTTTTGTGCCTATTGTGCTCCATACACAGGGCTAGGGCATTTTCCATGTGATCTTTTTTAAAGCCACAAAGGCCCTGCCAGCTAGGTGTTATCTCGATTTGCCAGAAAAGGAAACTGAGACTCAGAAAGGAACAGAAGTTCACGTAGCAAGTGGCAGAGCTATGGGTTGGATCTAGGTCCGTCTCACTGCAGATCCCTTTCTCTTTTCTATCACAACTGACAAATGTTACCGTGGCAAAATGAATGTTTTAGTGGCTTTTTTTTTCTCAGCAACTTATGGGCTAGAATCATTGAAATAGAAGGGTTCTTAGAAATCACTTAGATTATAAATTAAATCTACTCTACCAGCCAAACAAAGTATTTATATGGAGCCCATACTATTTTTTATTGAGGTAATAGTTAATTGACAGTGTTGTGTTAGTTGCAAGTATACAGTGCAGTGATTCAGTTATATAAATATATATTCAGTTATATATGATTCAGTTATATATGTGTGTGTGTGTGTATATATATATACACACACACAACACATACGTATTCTTTTGCAGATTCTTTTCCATTATAGGTTATTAAAAGACATTGAGTATAGTTCCCTATGCTATACAGTAGGTCCTTGTTGTTTACCTATTTTATGTATAGTAGTGTGTATATGTTAATCCCAAACTCCTAATTTATCTCCCTCTCCCTTACTATCCCCTCTGGTAACCTTAAGTTTGTTTTCTAAGTCTGTTAGTCTATTTCTGTTTTATAAATAAGTTCATTTTTATCATTTTTTTAGATTCCACGAATAAGTGATATCATATGATACTTGTGTTTCTCTTTCTGGCTTACTTCACTTAGTATGATAATTTCTAAGTCCATCCTTGTTTCTGCAAGTGGCATTATTTCATTCTTTTTTATGTCTGAGTAATCTTCCATTGTGTATATGTACCACATCTTCTTTATCCATTCATCTGTCGATGGACATTTAGGTTGCTTCCATGTCTTGGCTATTGTAAATAGTGCTGCAGTGAACACTGCAGCCCATATTAATTGAGGGCCTACTCTGTGCTCAGCACAACACTGGGTCTTCCAGGAGTTACCTCGCTCAGCCAGCCACCTCCCCAGCCTTCTGCCTCACAGTCTTTCCTTGTTCCCAAGCTCCCAGCTCCAAACACCGGAGCTTTTTTGAGCTCTTGAACATGCCAAGCCCTTCCTTCCCTTTGAGCCATTGCCAGTGACGTTCCTTTGGCCTGGAACTCCCCTTCTCTACTGTTGCCTTAACTGGCTTTTCCTCATCCCTCATCCGTCCCCTCAGATGCTTTTTTTCCCACTCTCTGGCTGGAAGAAAGTCCATCCCCTACCCCATCTTGCTTTCTAACACACTGTTTTTTTAACCCTTCTGAACACATCTAATTTGTAATTACATATTTGTTTATTTACTGATTGTTTCTTTCTCCCCCACTAGACTTTAAGCTATGTGAGGGCAAAGGCCAAGGCTGATTTGTTCACCAGAACATCCTTAGCATTTAGCACGACTTCTGACACACAGCAGCAGGCACTCAGTAAATAGTTACTGATTTTGGAGTGGGTCTTGTAATCCCCGATTGATGCCACTGAAGGTCAGAGAGGTAATGTGACTTCTCAAAGTCACCCACCTAGTAAATGGAAAAGCTAGGATGCCAATCTAGTTCCTGACTCTCAAAATCCAGTGCTCACTTCACAGGCCGGTGACTTTTATTTAAAGAGCGTAACTTTCTTGCCTCATTGATGGGCTGATGGAAACAGATTCTTTTAGCTGTTGTAGTTATGTCTTAGCTCAGGATTAGAGAAAGTACCAAATGAGGTACCTGGACACATCAGACTGTGAACACTTAGAAGGAGGAGACAACATAGCCTCTGGTAACAGGGAGCTCCTTCGACTCAAGAGTCACAGATGCCCAAAGGCTGGCAGCGCCATGACCAGAGAGAGGCCTGCGTTGACTCCCTTCTCTCTGTCCCAGAACAGACAGCACATGGCTTTGTCTTGTGAGAATCCACGAGCCAGGAAGACTGACTTTGAATAGCCCCGTAGGTGAGCAAGAGGCCGGACCTGGTAGGCGTTAGAAGGCGGAGAGCTGCCTCTCACTCCCTGGATCTGAAATGACCTCTTTGGGAGTGAAAGGAGACACTGAACGTGGCTATTGGAGGCCAGTGGGCTTTCAAGATGATGGAAGGAGCATCTGGAACAAGCTTTAGAATGTGGACTTTTGCTCTGCTCCTGGATGCTGACAAGCAGAGCCCATTTTCCCTTTCCTCCCATGAAAGGCTGTTATTGTGGCTTTGACTCATTGCAAGTCACTGATATTAGAGTGGCCTTGTTTTGCCTCTTGGTTTGCTGTTGGGGCTGTTGTGTCAGACCTGAGCTGGTGCCCTGAAGTCCCTCCGGAGTCCCTGCTTTGCCCAGGCCAAGCCTGCAGAGCTGTACGAGGGGTGATATGCCTGCCCATCTTCGGAGCGCACTTTCAATTCAGCAGTTCATCTCTCTTCTGAATTCAGTCCTGCTGCAAATGCTTTTAGGTAAAAATACATGGCTTGCTTTATCCCTTTGCTGCTGATGTCTTCCTTGACTTTCTGTCTTCTTCCTTATCTGAAAGCCCTTCTTCCTTGGACGGGCCCGTGCATGAATGCTTTGCTTTCCTCCTTCTCACGTGTGTTCAGCTTCCTTCCCCAGTACAGAGAATACTCCCAGGGCGGATTTATTATTATTATTATTTTTATTATTATTGGAAACTGGAGGAAAGGCATTCCTTGTCATAAAATGGCAAAAAATTAACTGTGTTCTAGTGTTTTGTGGAAGATAGAAATTGTAGGCAATGAAACTGGATATTTGGCTGAGGAGATTTCCAAGCAAAATATTGAAGTATTTTATTCTTCCTGACTGCTTATAGTAAAATGCAAAAGCAGAGAGATGAATTTAGGAAGGAATTGTTAAGAATAAAGGGGCCGTAAGTTGAAGATTTAGAAAATTCTCAGCCTATCCACATTGCAAAACACGAGAAAGAATTTGAAGAGAAAATAAAGAGTATGGCTGGACCGTTACTCAGTAAAGAGTTTTGGGGATTATACGAGCAGAAACACCACCAGTTTGAACCAAAGGGGACAGATATGGGGCAAAATGAAGGAAGGCTGTTGGACTTCTTGAATTTGAAGACAGGATGATAGAGCTGACAGGATGATAGAGCTATTTGGCTGTGAATGTGTGCTGTCCTTCAAGAAGAAGAAAAATGACCCTGAAGGCAATTCAGAGGTCACCAGGGCCACCACCTCAGTTTCACCAGGCCAGATGGCTTCTGCCTAAAGCATTGGGGGTAGGATATTCTGTAGGACCATGGGGACAGGGCCCCCCAGAAACTTGGGGGCAGGACCTGGCTTAGCAGATCCTCAGGAGTAGAACCCCCATCTAGAGCTGTGAGGCTGATGCTGCCACCCCAGTGGGGCTGAAGGGCAGAGTGTCAAACCAAAGAGGATTATTCTTGGGCCTCAACAGCTCATGGAATTTGCCTTACTAGGTTTTGGACTTGCTTGGGACCCATCACCCCTTTCTTTTTTCTGATTTCTTCCTTTTGGAATGGGAATGTCTGTCCTATGCCCGTCCCACAACTGTGTTTGGGAAGCACATACCTTGTCTGGTTGCGTAGGTTCAGAGCTGGAGAAAAATTTTTCCTTAGGATGAATTGTATCTCAGCTCCCACTCATATCTGATTTAGATGATATTTTGATGAGACTTTGGACTTTTAGTCTTTAGAGTTGATGCTGGAATGAGTTAAGACTTTAGGGGCTGTTGGGATGGAATTAATGTATTTTGCATGCAAGAAGAACATGAATTTTGCAGAACCAGAGGTGGAATGATATGGACTGAATTGTGTACCCCCAAAATTCATATGCTGAAACCTTATCCCCCATGTGACCGTATTTGTAGATAGGACTCTTAGGACATAGTTATATGAGGTCATAAGGACGGGGTATTAATCTGATAGAACTGGTGGTTTTATAAAAAGAGGACGAGAGATCATTATCTTTCTTCACATGCATGCCATGTGAGCACACAGCAAGAAGGTGGCCATCTGCAAACCAGGAAGATAGCCCTCACCAGGAACTGAACTTTGCTGGACTTTGATCTTGGACTATCCAACCTCCAGAGCTATGAGAAAGTAAATTTCTGTTCTTTAAGCCACCCAGTCTTTGGCATTTGTTTTGGTGGCCAGAGCTGATTAATACACTGGGATGCTGAAGATCAGCACTAATGATCACTCACTCTTGCACTAAAGGGTGGCTAACATGGACTGTTGAATCTTGACAGAACCCAACTTAAATGCTTATCGTGTTGAATTGAATTCATTAAGACAAGGGTCAGGAGAAAGCAGGCATGTGACCAACCAGCCAATGAGAGAGACATGAGCCTTAGAAGATTTGCATTGTTCATGTCCCAAGTTCTTTGTGTCATATCATCTTCTAGGTGTAAAATGATAGGCAGGAGAAATCATGTATTGAGTAATTAAATTCAACAAATATTTATTGAATGTTTACTATGTGTAAGGTACCTTGCTAAGCCTGATTAGAAGGTGTTGAGTCATAAGATATGGCCTCTACCTTCCAAGAACCTATAACTGTGGCATTCCTTACTCAACAATTCTTAACCACATAGGCACTCCTGACTCAACAATTCTTAACCACATAGGTGGACATTATCAACTTTTAACGTCCTTCAGGTTATTGCCCAGAGATTATAACTCTTATTCGTCTTCAAGGATAGTTGCCTTCCAGGATCTGGCCCAGTCTATCATTCAGTTTTCTACTCTTCAACCATGACCTGTAACCTAGAGTCTGGGGACTGGCTATGTTCTACCTACCTTTGTTCCTGGTCATCTTGACCACCGGGAAGATGGCAGAAATTTTCTAAAAAATGGAAAAAGGAGTGGTAAGTTGATGTATTACAAGAACTATTGCATGAAAACTTGACTTAAGTTAGGTCCCTGTAGGAGATGTTAGAAGATGAAATTTAAATTTAAGTATAGTATAATTTCCTAATAGGCACTAGTGATCATAATGAAACTTCTAACCGGTGATTATGATTTGCAGTGAGAGTAACTTGACCCTAATGAATGGAGGTATTCATTGTGCTTCTTCAGTGTTGCCCAGATTTTGCTCTTTAGCCATGACATTGAACAACAGGCCATTTTAACTTTTGGATTGGGTGTTACTCTGCACATAAATGATGAGATTTTGTCACCTTGCTTTGAAATCTAGTACCTGTCTCATAGGCAGATTTCAAGGGGCAGGGATGTCTTTTGACTTCCCCACAAAAAATATGGAAAGAACTTTCCTTTCTTGTTGACACTGCCTTTGCCTTCCTGCAATTGTGGAAAAGGCTATAATTTTTAAATTTGTGGGAATATTGGAGATTTGTGGGTTAACTGGCAATATATGCATGCTACAATTAGTCTCGTTATGCTTTGATTATATTAATTAAACTCCTGTCCTGGAGAGCAGGCATTCACTCATTTTTGTTCCCTGCATCTCTCCAAATGTGCATGTGGAAGTTGCCTTCCTGTGGTTTTGTCAGCACATGGGGCAGGGGCCATGCTTGTTCATCGTTATACCCCCAGCACAGTTCTGGCATGTATAAGTGCTTATAGATGTTTGCTGAATTGAATCAAACAGGTAGGGATGTAGTTTGGAAAAGCCATGATGGTAACTCCAATGGCTGCTAAACTTGTTCTCCATGTAACAAATGCCTGTATTTGCTATAGCCCACACAAATGCTTTGGAAGTCTTCTCATTCCCATCCATTTTCCTGCATTAGCAAAATAAATAAAACAACAATCTACCTGCAAGGTGAGAGATGGAAGAAAGGCGGAAACATATATTTCAATGTCGATTTTACACCAGACACAGTGTTAGGAACTTTCACATACATCATCTTAATTATCACCAAAGCAAAGTGTATTTTTTCCCTGGCCCCAGCAGGTTGATTTGAACAAAAGCCAGCTAAAGCCAAAAGGAAATTGCAACTTGGCTTGATAGAAATCCCTAAAGGCATCTGATGCTGCTGAAGGGGATTGATAAAAACAGGTTCAGCA
>NW_006777801.1:4116014-4148845 GCF_000442215.2 Lipotes vexillifer
AGAAGTCCTTCTTTGTGATCTCATCATTAAATCATCGCCTGTTGGGAAAACCATTATCTAGATTATATACTGACTGTAAGCCAAATGGATCATATTACTTCTTACTTAGAGTCGGTTGCTATTCACCTGGACAAGGCAGCTGACGGTTTCTGAAGGAGAAATGTATGTGAAATAGAGATGGGAGGCAAGTTGTCTCCTTAGTATGTCTGTGCTTTAAAAGGGGACGAAATAGGTTACACTGTGGTAGATAGGCTTCTAGAACAAAATATGATTACAGACAGTAAACAGCTGCCTTTCATCGCTGACAGTAAATGTGAATATTAATAGAGTAAATGTTAATACATGTTAATTATATAATATAGTAATAATATATAACATGAACAATATATTATATATTAATATAATTATAAATAATTATTAATGGCATATTATATATATTAGTAATTTTAATATATGTTAATGGAATATTAATGTTTCATACACAAACATGCATTAAATGAACGTGATCCTGTGACTCTCTGGTAAATACTGTCAGTCATTTGGTTATTTATTTTTTTTGTTCCCTTTTTTTTCTTTTAAAAAAATCTTTATTGGAGTATAATTGCTCTACAATGTTGTATTTCTTTCTGCTGCATAACAAAGTGAATCAGCTATACGTATACATATATCCCCATATCCCCTCCCTCTTGCATTTGCCTCCCACCCTCCCTGTACCACCCCTTCTAGGTGGTCACAAAGCATGGAGCTGATCGCCCTGTGCTATGTGGCTGCTTATTACTAGCTATCTGATTTACGTTTGGTAGTGTATATATGTCAATGCCACTCTTTCACTTCATCCCAGCTTACCCTTCCCCCTCCCCATGTCCTCAAGTCTATTCTTTATGTCTGCATCTTTATTCCTGTCCTGCCCCTAGGTTCTTCAGAACCTTTTTTTTTTTTTTTTTTAGATTCCATATATATGTGTTAGCATATGGTATTTGTTTTTCTCTTTCTGACTTACTTCACTCTGTATGACAGACTCTATGTCCATCTACCTCACTACAAATAACTCAATTTCGTTTCTTTTTATGACTGAGTAATATTCCATTATATATATATGTGCCACATCTTCTTTATCCACTCATCTGTCGATGGACACTTAGGTTGCTTCCATGTCCTGGCTATTGTAAAAAATGCTGCAATGAACACTGTGGTACATGACTCTTTTTGAATTATGGTTTTCTCTGGGTATATGCCCAGTAGTGGGCTTGCTGGGTCGTATGGTACTTCTACTTTTAGTTCTTTAAGGAACCTCCATACTGTTCTCCATAGTGGCTGTATCAATTTACATTCCCACCAACAGTGCAGGAGGGTTCCCTTTTCTCCACACCCTCTCCAGCATTTATTGTTTGTAGATTTTTTGATGATGGCCACTCTGACTGGTGTGAGGTGATACCTCATTGTAGTTTTGATTTGCATTTCTCTAATGATTAGTGATGTTGAGCATCCTTTCATGTGTTTGTTGGCAATCTGTATAACTTCTTAGGAGAAATGTCTGTTTAGGTCTTTGACCCAGTTTTGGATTGGGTTCTTTGTTTTTTTGATATTGAGCTGCATGAGCTACTTGTATATTTTGGAGATTAATCCTTTGTCAGTTGCTTCATTTGCAAATATTTTCTCCCATTCTGAGGGTTGTCTTTTCGGCTTGTTTATGGTTACCTTTGCTGTGCAAAAGCTTTTAAATTTCATTAGGTCCCATTTGTTTATTTTTGTTTCTATTTCCATTTCTCTAAGAGGTGGGTCAAAAAGGGTCCTGTTGTGATTTATGTCATAGAGTGTTCTGCCTATGTTTTCCTCTAAGAGTTTTATAGTGTCTCACATTACATTTAGGTCTTTAATCCATTTTGAGTTTATTTTTCTGTATGGTGTTAGGGAGTGTTCTAATTTCATTCTTTTAAATGTAGCCGTCCAGTTTTCCCAGCACCACTTATTGAAGAGGCTGTCTTTTCTCCATTGTATATTCTTGCCTCCTCTATCAAAGATAAGGTGACCATATGTGCATGGGTTTATCTCTGGGCTCTCTATCCTGTTCCATTGATCTCTCTTTCTGTTTTTGTGCCACTACCATACTGTCTTGATAACTGTAGCTTTGTAGTATAGTCTGAAGTCCCAGAACCTGATTCCTCCAGCTCTGTTTTTCTTTCTCAAGATTGCTTTGGCTATTCTGGGTCTTTTCTGTGTCCATAAAAATTGTGTGATTATTTGTTCTAGTTCTGTGAAAAATGCCATTGGTAGTTTGATAGGGATTCCAGTGAATCTGTACATTGCTTTGGGTAGTATAGTCATTTTCACAGTGCTGATTCTTCCAATCCAAGAACATGGTATATCTCTCCATCTATTTGTATCATCTTTAATTTCTTTCATCAGTGTCTTATAGTTTTCTGCATACAGGTTTTTTGTCTCCCTAGGTTTATGCCTAGGTATTTTATTCTTTTTGTTGCAGTGGTAAATGGGAGTGTTTCCTTAATTTCTCTTTCAGATTTTTCATCATTAGTGTATAGGAGTGCAAGAGATTGCTGTGCATTAATTTTGTGTCCTGCTGCTTTACGAAATTCATTGATTAGCTCTAGTAGTTTTCTGGTAGCCTCTTTAGGATTCTCTATGTAGAGTATCATGTCATCTGCAAACCGTGACGTTTTACTTCTTCTTTTCCGATTTGTATTTTTTTTTTATTTCTTTTTCTTCTCTGATTGCTGTGGCTAAAACTTCCAAAACTATGTTGAATAAAAGTGGTGAGAGTGGGCAACCTTGTCTTATTGCTGATCTTAGTGGAAACGGTTTCAGTTTATCACCATTGAGGACGATGTTGGCTGTGGGTTTGTCGTATATGGCCTTTATTATGTTGAGGTAAGTTCCCTCTAGGCCTACTTTCTGGAAGGTTTTTATGATAAATGGCCTTTATTATGTTGAGGTAAGTTCCCTCTAGGCCTACTTTCTGGAAGGTTTTTATCATAAATGGGTGTTGAATTTTGTCAAAAGCTTTTTCTGCATCTATTGAGATTATCATATTTTTTATCCTTCAGTTTGTTAATATGGTTTATCACATTGACTGATTTGTGCATATTGAAGAATCTTTGCATTCCTGTGTTAAACCCCGGTGTATGATCCTTTTAATGTGCTGTTGGATTCTGCTGGCTAGTATTTTGTTGAGGATTTTTGCATCTATGTTCATCAGTGATATTGGCCTGTAGTTTTCTTTTTTTGTGACATCTTTGTCTGGTTTTGGGATCAGGGTGATGGTGAACTCACGGAATGAGTTTGGGAGTGTTCCTCCCTGTGCTATATTTTGGTAGAGTTTGAGAAGGATAGGTGTTAACTGTTCTCTAAATGTTTCATAGAATTCGCCTGTGAAGCCATCTGGTCCTGGGCTTTTGTTTGTTGGAAGATTTTTAATCACAGTCTCAATTTCATTGCTTGTGATTGGTCTGTTTATATTTTCTCTTTTTTCCTGGTTCAGTCTCGGAAGGTTGTACTTTTCTAAGAATTTGTCCATTTCTTCCAGGTTGTCCATTTTGTTGGCATAGAGTTGCTTGTAGTACTCTCCCATGATCCTTTGTATTTCTGCAGTGTCAGTTGTTACTTCTCCTTTTTCATTTCTAATTCTGTTGATTTGAGTCTTCTCCCTTTTTTTCTTGATGAGTCTGGCTAATGGTTTATCAATTTTGTTTATCTTCTCAAAGAACCAGCTTTTAGTTTTATTGATCTTTGCTATCATTCCCTTCATTTCTTTTTCATTTATTTTTCATCTGATCTTTATGATTTCTTTCCTTCTTATAACTTTGGGGGTTTTTTGTTCTTCTTTCTCTAATTGCTTTAGGTGTAAGTTTAGGTTGTTTGTTTTAGATTTTTCTTGTTTCTTGAGGTAGGATTTTATTGGTATAAACTTCCCTCCTAGAACTGCTTTTGCTGCATCCCATAAGTTGTGGGCTGTTGTGTTTTCATTGTCATTTGTTTCTAGGTATTTTTTGATTTCCTCTTTGATTTGTTCAGTGATCTCTTGGTTATTAAGTAGTGTATTGTTTAGCCTCCATGTATTTGTATTTTTTACAGATTTTTTCCTGTAATTGATATCTAGTCTCATAGTGTTGTGGTCAGAAAAGATACTTGATACGATTTCAATTTTCTTAAATTTACCAAGACTTGATTTGTGAACCAAATATGATCTATCCTGGAGAATATTCCATGAGCACTTGAGAAGCAAGTGTATTGTGTTGTTTTTGGATGCAGTGTCCTATAAATATCAGTTAAGTCCATCTTGTTTAATATGTCATTTAAAACTTGTGTTTTCTTATTTATTTTCAGTTTGGATGATCCGTCCATTGGTGAAAGTGGGGTGTTAAAGTCCCCCACCATGATTATGTTACTTTCGATTTCCCCTTTTGTGGCTGTTAGCATTTCCCTTATGTATTGAGGTGCTCCTAGGTTGGGTGCATAAATATTTACGATTGTTATATCTTCTTCTTGGATTGATCCCTTGATCATCATGTACTGTCCTTCTTTGTCTCTTGTAATAGTCTTTATTTTAAAGTCTGTTTTATCTGATATGAGAATTGCTACTCCAGCTTTCTTCTGATTTCCATTTGCATGGAATATCTTTTTCCAACCCCTCAGTTTCAGTCTGTATGTGTGCCTAGGTCTGAAGTGGGTCTCTTGTAGACAGCATATATATGGGTGTTGTTTTTGTATCCATTCAGCCAGTCTCTGTCTTTTTGTTGGAGCATTTATTCCATTTACATTTAAGGTAGTTATCGATATGTATATTCCTATTACCATTTTCTTAATTGATTTGCATTTTTTATTGTAGGTCTTTCCTTCTCTTGTGTTTCCTGACTAGAGAAGTTCCTTTAGTATTTGTTGTAAAGCTGGTTGGGTGGTGCTGAATCTCTTAACTTTTGTTTGTCTGTAAAGAATTTAATTTCTCCATCGAATCTGAATGAGATCCTTCCTGGGTAGAGTTATGTTGTTTGTAGGTTTTTCCCTTTCATCACTTTAAATATGTCCTGCCACTCCCTTCTGGCTAGCAGAGTTTCTGCTGAAAAATCAGCTGTTAACCTTATGGGGATTCCCTTGTATGTTATTTGTTGTTCTTCCCTTACTGTTTTTTTTTTTTTTTTTGTTGTCTGTAAAGGTTTTAATTTCTCCATCATATCTGAATGACATCGTCGCTGGGTAGAGTAATCTTGGTTGTAGGTTTTTCTCCTTCATCACTTTAAATACGTCCTGCCACTCCCTTCTGGCTTTCAGAGTTTCTGCTGAAAGATCAGCGGTTAACCTTATGGGGACTCCCTTGTGTGTTATTTGTTGTTTTTCCCTTGCTGCTTTTCACATGTTTTCCTTGTATTTAATTTTTGTAGTTTGATTAATATGTGTCTTGGTGTGTTTCTCCTTGGATTTATGCTCTATGGGACTCTGTGCTTCCTGGACTTGATTGACTATTTCCTTTCCCATATTAGGGAAGTTTTCAACTATAATCTCCTCTAATATTTTCTCAGTCCCTTTCTTTTTATCTTCTTCTTCTCGGACACCTATAATTCGAATTTTGGGTTTGTCCCAGAGGTCTCTGAGACTGTCCTTAATTCTTTTCATTCTTTTTTATTTATTCTGCTCTGCAGTAGTTATTTCCACTATTTTATCTTCTACTTCACTTATCCGTTCTTCTGCCTCAGTTATTCTGCTATTGATTCCTTCTAGAGAATTTTTAATTTCATTTGTTGTGTTGTTCATCATTGCTTGTTTGCACTTTAGTTCTTCTAGGTCCTTTTTAAATGTTTCTTTTATCTTCTCCATTCTATTTACAAGATTTTGGATCATCTCTACTATCCTTACTCAGAATTCTTTTTCAGGTAATCTGCGTATTTCCTCTTCATTTGTTTTGTCTGGTGGATTTTTACTTTGATCCTTCATCTGCTGCGTATTTCTCTGTCTTCTCATTTTGCTTAACTTGCTGCGTTTGGGGTCTCCTTTTCACAGGCTGCATGTTTGTAGTTCCCATTGTTTTTGGTGTCTGACCCCAGTGGCTAAGTTTCGTTCAGTGGACTGTGTAGGCTTTCTTGTGGAGGGGACTGTTGCCTGTTTTCTGATGGATGAGGCTGGATCTTGTCTTTCTGGTGGGCAGGACTGCATCCAGTGGTGTGTTTTGGGGTGTCTGTGAACGTATTATGATTTTAGGCAGCCTCTCTGCTCCTAGGTGTGGTTGTGTTCCTGTCTTGCTAGTTGTTTGGCATGGTGTGTCCAGCACTGGAGCTTACTGGTCGTTGAGTGGAGCTGGGTCTTAGCGCTGAGACAGAGAGCTCTTGCCAACTGATATTACGTGGGGCTAGGAGGTCTCTGGTGGTCCAATGTCCTGAACTCGGCTCTCCCACCTCAGAGGCTCAGGCCTGACACCTAGCCAGAGCACCAAGACCCTGTCAGCCACATGGCTCAGAAGAAAAAAGAAATATATAAAATAAAATAAAGTTATTAAAATAAAAAATTTTTTTAAATTATTAAAATTTAAAAAGTAATTTAAAAAAAGGAGAGCAACCAAACCATTAAACAAAACCACCAATGATAACAAGCACTAAAAGCTGTACTAAGATAAACATAAAAATCAGAAACTAGTCAGTCACATACAGCAATCCCCAAGTCTACAGTTGCTCCCAAAGTCCACCACCTCAATTTTGGCATGATTCGTTGTCTATTCAGGTATCCCACAGATGCAGGGTACATCAAGTTGATTGTGGAGATTTAATCCACTGTTCCTGAGGCTGCTGGTAGAAATTTCCCTTCTCTTCTTTGTTCGCACAGCTCCTGGGGTTCAGCTTTGGATTTGGCCCCGCCTCTGCGTGCAGGTCACCCTTTGGTGTCTGCTCCCTGTCCAGACAGGACGGGGTCAAAGGAGTAGCTGATTCGGGGCCTCTGGCTCACTCAGGCCGGGGAGAGGGAGGGGCACGGAATGCGGGGCCAGCCTGCAGTGGCCAAGAGGCCGGCGTGACATTGCAGCAGCCTGAGGTGCACCGTGTGTTCTCCTGGGGAAGTTGTCCCTGGATCATGGGACCCTGGCAGTGGCAGGCTGCACAGGCTCCCGGGAGGGGAAGTGTGGATAGTGACCTGTGCTCACACACAGGCTTCTTGGTGGCAGGAGCAGCAGCCTTAGCATCTCGTGCCTGTCTCTGGTGTCCGCGTTGATAGCCGGGGCTCGTGCCTGTCTCTGGAGCTCGTTTAGGCGGTGCTCTGCATCCACTGTCCTTGCGCACCCTGAAACAATGGTCTCTTGCCTCTTAGACAGGTCCAGACTTTTCCCCAGACTCCCTCCCGGCTAGCTGTGGCACACTGGTCCACATCAGGCTGTGTTCACGCAGCCAACCCCAGTCCTCTCCCTGGGATCCGATCTCTGAAGCCCGAGCCTTAGCTCCCAGCCCCGCCCATCCCAGCGGGTGACCAGACAAGCCTCTCCGGCTGGTGAGTGCTTGTTGGCACCGATCCTCTGAGCGGGAATCTCTCTGCTTTGTCCTCTGCATCCCGTTGCTGCGCTCTCCTCTGTGGCTCCGAAGCTTCCCCCCCGCCACCCCACATCTCCGCCAGTGAAGGCGATTCCTAGTGTTGGAAACCTTTCCTCCTTCACAGCTCCCTCCCAGAGGTGCCGGTCCCGTCCCTATTCTTTTGTCTCTGTTTTTTCTTTTTTCTTTTTCCCTATCCAGGTACCTGGGGAATTTCTTGCCTTTTGGGAAGTCTGAGGTCTTCTGCCAGCGTTCAGTAGGAGTTGTTCCACACATAGATGTATTTTTGATGTATTTGTGGGGAGGAGGGTGGTCTCCAGTCTTACTCCTCTGCCATCTTGAAGGTCCTCCATTTGGTTATTTTTAATTAGCCTTGGCCTCCCCAGGCCTACATTAGTGTGGACCAAGATATAAGAACACATAGGGGCCAAATAATGTCCACTTAAGGGCAGTTCATCCCCAGTATGTCAGGTGCTGGGAGATTTTATTGTGGAGACAAAAGAATTCTAACCCAAAGACCTGCTGAGAACAGATACCAGAGTAGAGTTACAAAATGGGGAGATCAGCGTTCGGCAAGACTAGGAGGAGTGTAAACGTTTGTCACATGGTCTTCTTGATCCTTCCACCTTCTAAAGAGGTGAGCGTATTAGTGTTTGGTTTGCTAATGAATTATACAGCGGGTTGCTCCAGGGGGTCCATTTGCTGAAGGTGGGTGCTCAGCCTCATGGAGCCTTGAGCACTGTTAGCACCATTAATGGTCCATCGTCATTGTCCAGTGGTCTAGAAATGCCACTCCTGCATTTCTTGAAAGCTCATTAATTCAACCTGAGAAGGAGCAGAGCTATACACCACACAGTCGATATAATAGCATCCGTTTTTCTCACTTCTTTGCAGAGAGCTCTCCCAACCTTCTGCAGGTCTGGTGATGGGTCCATGTTGGATGATTCTGAATATTTTGTAGGCACATTCTGTATTTGTTTCACTTAAGGCATTTTAGAGGAAAAACTGCTTTCTCCTTAACTCTGGCTTGTTGGCTTGTTGCTAGATGCATGAGGGAATGTGGGTGGCGGGGCACCCATCCCCAGCTGGGAAACAGCAACTCCTGACTTCTTGCAGTCTATCAGGGTTGTCAACCCCATCATCACTGAGGCGTTTTTCAGCCTGCCTTACTTAAACTCCAGCTATTTTGTCACCTGAATCTGAAAATAGTGACACCACACAAGGGTGATTATGACTAATAAATGTCATGATTAAAGGAAGTATAGCCACTCAGTAAATATTAGTTGAATTTCAATTCCCCCATCATCCCTGGAGCATCACCTCATTAAAGGTATCATACTTTTGGCTGGTGTATGATAGGTATTTTTCATCCTGTCCGTTTGTTAGCTCATTCCCTCTCCATCTGTGTTCCTCGTCCATCTGCCAACCTAGAAAAACTCTTCATGTTTATAAATAAAGGGTTCAGTTGTTTTTAGACAGCGCTTTTTATGTTTTGGGTTTTATTAAGATGGAGTGCTGTAGAATATTATTATTTGCAAGGAATAATTTAGTGTCTCATCAAGATAATTAAGACACTATGTTTTCTGTAGATGAGCCTGGTCGTGGTAGGGGAGAAAACAAGGTACTCTTGTGCCCTCGTGCTGTTTTTGGCTAACGGAGCAAATGTGAAATCCAGAGCTGGTGGATACAAAGTCAAGTTTGCACGTATGTTGGATTTACTGTGTGGGTGCATGTTGGGTCAGTGTCCACAGCCAGCCTGCTGTCAGTGGAATTAGGGCACTCAAAGGGGGTATTTCTTTGCAGGAGTTTGTTAAAGAGGGAGCTCATGTTGTACCCAATTTAAAACCTGTTTTTCAGAAGTTTTCAGGATTTTCTCACACCCTGTCATCCACATATATTTCTTAATCCCCACCAGAGTGTACATGGGGGTTTAAAGACAAGTCCCTGCCTCTGAACCCTCTGCCCCTCCCTACTTGTGCTTAGATTCCAGTAGTAGTTACAGTACCCAAGGGTCACTTGCTCCTATTGATTCATTGGTTCTTAGGGGAAAAAAACAGCCTCTTGATATATACAGGGGGGAAAGTCTATTAGTGGACAGTTTCCCCTGTATTAAAATAAGAGAAGAGATTGTGGAAGACTGAGGTGTAAGATATATTAGCCGCTATTATTCCAACAGAGATTCAAGAATCTGGATCCTTGTGGCCCAGTTACCTTTTCCTCCTGTCCCAGAAGGTTGGTTAAGTTGTCACAGTGGGTGGTGGAGAGAAACGTAAATTTCTTAAGCGGTCTTAAGAGCATCTACATTTAATCCAGATTTATAGGGTAGTAAAAGTCACCATCTCTCAGTTAATTATGATTTTTCCTAGCCTGACTCATGTTCTAAAAATCAGACTTTACTGTCTTTACAATGCAGAGGATCCCAGAGGCTTAGGGCTGGAAGGAACTAGCTGTGAGCTTACAGTCTCTGGGTTTTACAGTGAGCCTTGGAGGCTGGTCTGTTGTAGTATTAATGATATCAAACCACCGTGGCTCCCTTTTAGAAGAAGACAGGTATAAATACAGTTAACTAAAATGAGAGTAGTTAGGAGGAAGGTGAGGCATAAGCTAATGAATCTCTTAAATTCTTGAATGGTATTAATCAGGAAACAGCCCCATTTGTGATCCCATTAATGACTGACGACTTGCGGGCTCAGGCTTTGAATCATTTTTTAAGTAGCAGGGACAGATTTTTGCAGATGCTAAGGCTCTGTTTTGCTTGACCACCTTTCTGTTTACTGGCCCACATTGTAGGACAGCTGGCCTGATGCCCATTTAAGGGGAGAAAGGTAACAGGCCAACATAAGATTCCAAACCTCGAGTCTGACCTCATTAGAAGTGTGCTTACTAGTGGTGTAAACCATGGCATCATTCCTCCTGATGGTTTGGATGATCTTGTGACTTGTTTGAGTTTTGTTATTTCAACAGTAGCAGGGAGGCAGCTGTAGTTTAGGAGATATTCCTTTGTGTCCGAAATGATACCCCCTCAGAACACTTTGAATACTGACTCAGACCATCCCCTTGCCTTTAGACCATCCTTTGAAAACGGACTTTAACTTTCCTCGTCCCTGGAGAAGACTTAAGACTTGCTTTTGCAAGCCCTGTTTGCAAAATGCTAGAAGTAGATGCTTCCAAAAGTCTCATCCAGGCCCACCTGGTGTGATGTTACCATTTCCATCTCACCTTTCCTAACTGGGTGCAGAGGAGAGCCTCATCACAGCTAAGTACCTCTCTTGCCTTGACCCAGGCATGTGTACCGAAACCATGAGTTGCCCCAGCCAGTTCTGGTTTTCATGGGGCTTTTCCCCCTTGTTTTCTTCTCCATCTTTCTTTTTTCTCACAATGTATTTTCTTTTCCTTGCCTTTCATTTAACCCTCTAAAAGCCTGGAAATGTTCAGGAGAATGGTTGCTATGTTTTTGTTTTTTCAGATCTAGGCTACTTTTTTGAGAGAAAAGCGACTCCAGAGCTGTTATCTAAGGTGTGTACTTTGCCTTTACTGGAAGAAAAGCACTGTAATTCATCTAATGCTATGGATGAGAGACATCTATTCTACGATCCATGCTGTCATAGACTGAGAAAAGTAAATATATGATCAGACATTTCCTGGAGAAACCTTTAAGAAAACATTAGAGTATGCATGTGCGTGCGTGCGCGCGCACACACGCGCACACACACACACACTCCTCCCTCTCCCAGCACTAGTTAGCTTGCTCATGGATCCTAGGGTCATTCCCTTATTCCAGCCAGATCCCCCTGTAGACAGAAAGTCAAGAAATCCTTCATTTGTTCCAGAGAAGATAGAATCCAGCCTGAGTGCTAAGTCAATTCCTTCTGCTATAAATACAGATTTTTTTCTTTAAAGTCTATCTTTAAAAGACAGTTTTAAAACACTAAAAAGTTTTAAAAAGATACACAGAATATTTCCAACTGAAATTGAGTAGAACATCACTTTAAAACTGAAGTCACATTTGATATACAGCTATGCTGTCTTATAGCCCTCTGGGGACTCTCCTTACTGTAAACTTGGAAAGCCTTCGTGAAAATGCTATTTCATTGTTAAGATGATAGGAATTTGTTTAGCTCTTTACAAAGTATTCTCACAAACTAATAACAATGACAGTAACAATATCTGGTGTTTATCAGTTGCTGAGTATGTGGCAGACACTGTTCAAAGTGCTTTCCAGGCTCATTTAATCCTCTCAATAACCCTATCACATACGGACTGTTATTATCCCCATTTTCAGATGTGGAAACTGAGACATCAAGGGGCTATGTAACTTTACCCAAGTCACACAACCAGTAAGTGCTAAGGCAAAGGATTCAGATGAAGCTATGGTCGATTGTAAGGCTTTTGTACTTCCCACTACCTCGTGCGCCCTCTTAATCATTAGTGTCAAGTGAGAATCCTGTTTCAGATCAGTTAAGCGACTTCATTCTGGTGCCCCAACCAGAAGTGACCAAAAAAAGATTTAACGTTTTTCCTTTTCCTTTTACTGATTTTTTTCCCTTCTATGTCATGAGCCTCTAGGTCAATATTTTATTGAACTCAAAACATTCACTGGGTCCCTATTATGCACCAGGTGCTACATGACCTTTGGTGGTACAAAGATACTGAACTTACTGTCCTTAAGGAATTCACAATCCGAGTTTGGGGGATTAAGCAGATAAAACACAGTGACAAATGCAAGCAGTGTGGAAAATGTTCTACTAGGGCTAAGTACATGGCATTCTGGGAACACTGAGGATGGGGCACTGTCCTAGCCTAGGGACTGTCCAGAGAAGCTTTGTAGGGGAATTGAGTCTCCAAGAACAAATGGGAATTAGCCAGATTGAGATAAGGAAGATGTTGTGGACAGAAGAAATACCTTGTGCAAAGGCCCAGATATATTTGAGAGCACAGAGCCTTTGGGGACCTCCAAGAACTTTTATGTGACCTTGAGTTTAGAAGAAAAGAAGCCAGAGAGATGGGCAGGATTTTGATAATGAAGACTGCTGTAAGTCATTGTAAGTGGTGTTGGTTCTGCAGTTGGCTGTGTCATTGAAGAATTTTAAGCAGGTCAGGTAGAGAGCGGGATAGAATAGATGAAGTAAGCTTAGAGGCAGGGAGACCCATTTAGGAGGCTATTATAATTGTCTAGATAAGAAATGATGAGGGTCCTGACCTAAGGCAGAGGCAGTGAGTCAAGCTTTTTCTGCCTCCCCGGGATACACTTAATTGCTTCACTTGTTGCCTTCAGCAGCCAGCCTGTCTGCCTGGCTGTCCATTCAGCCCTGAATCTTCATCCCTTTCTTTGTCTTCCCGTACTACAATTCATGTACCTGTCTCTCCTATGAGACCTCAACTCCTCAAAGGCAGCCAGTGTCTCTTTTTAATCTTTATTTTCACTGTACAAGTACTGTGTCTGGTACATGTTTTTCAAGTTCATAATGGAGATGAGTTTAGTATGGCCATAGTCTAGGATCCTTTTTGAGAAGGACTAAAGGGACTGTTGGAAAGGAAGGATGAGGGGGTAGAACTCTTTTGCTCTACGGTAAATTGAATGGTGTTGACAGATGAGAATTGCATATGACTTTACTTGGACTCTGCCAAAATGCATCAGCGTTCTTCTGGGATTTAAGGTAATTTCCTGGCAGGATTAATGTTTACTCTTAGTAATGTTTACACAACTTCTGTGCCATCTCTTAAAAACGAATTAGACTTCAACACAAGTAATTAAAGATGGGAATAGCAAAAAAAAAAAAAAAAAAAAAAAAGATGGGAATAGCATCGTTCGGTTCTATTACCTGTGTCCCTGAGTACGAACCTACCCTCTACACTGTAAGTGAAACCCTGCTCTCCACCCTGTAAGTTGTATGGGGGATGGACATTTAGCTAAAGGGCTTGCAAAATTTCTTTATCTTTTAAAAGATGAAAGCCTCCACGGAAGCCAAATAGAGAAATCAGATTTTTACAAGGAGCTGTTCTTGCCGAAGTCAGGGCCAGTTTGGGGGGGCCCACAGCCTTGTCCAGCTGCCTTTTCCACCCCTTCCCCACTTCTAAATAAAGGGGCTGTGAAAAGCACTAATCAAGACCATCCACATTTTCCCACCTAACTATTCACTTTGATCTAGTTCTCTTAAGTTTCAAACTATTATTACACGAGCTTTTCACAGGCACTCAGTGGTTTTGTTTTTATGTTCCATCACTTTTGGACCCTGGTGTCTTCCAACAAGAGGTGGATTTGGCTTCTCTTCTGTCTTCCTCCCAGGTTCTCACATACCCTTCTCCAGCACTGACTGGAAAACATTCTTGCACCTTGCAGTAGATGCCTTCCAAGACCTTAACCCAGAGATAATCATCATTTAGGTAAAAGACTTATCCCACTACTGGGCATATACCCTGAGAAAACCATAATTCAAAAAGAGTCATGTACCAAAATGTTCATTGCAGCTCTATTTACAATAGCCCGGAGATGGAAACAACCTAAGTGTCTATCATCGGATGAATGGATAAAGAAGATGTGGCACATATATACAATGGAATAATACTCAGCCATAAAAAGAAATGAAATTGAGCTATTTGTAATGAGGTGGATAGACCTAGAGTCTGTCATACATAGTGAAGTAAGTCAGAAAGAGAAAGACAAATACCGTATGCTAACACATATATATGGAATTTAAGGAAAAAAATGTCATGAAGAACCTAGGAGTAAGACAGGAATAAAGACACAGACCTACTAGAGAACGGACTTGAGGATATGGGGAGGGGGAAGGGTAAGCTGTGACAAAGCGAGAGAGAGGCATGGACATATATACACTACCAAACATAAGGTAGATAGCTAGTGGGAAGCAGCCGCATAGCACAGGGAGATCAGCTCGGTGCTCTGTGACAGCCTGGAGGGGTGGGATAGGGAGGGTGGGAGGGAGGGAGATGCAAGAGGGAAGAGATATGGGAACATATGTATATGTATAACTGATTCACTTTGTTATAAAGCAGAAACTAACACACCATTGTAAAGCAATTATACTCCAATTTAAAAAAAATAACTGGAAAAAAAAATCCTTTATTGAAAGGATAAGTGTTAAGAAAGTAACATTTCCCTTGAATTCACGCAGTTTATTGTTCTTGTTAAAATTTAATTATACCTCACGAGCTCTGGCGCATGTGGGTGTATTTAATGGCCTTTGTGCTTTTACCGAATGTGTTAAAATTAATACTTGGCCTTACAGAAAGAGGCTGAACTCTGTGCCTAAAGATTTTTCAGGATTACTAAGAGGCTTAAGAGAGATCAAAGAGACCTCAGTTTGTTTGTGCCTACATGTGAAAAAGTAGTTATTTTTTTCTTGAGCCACAGAGAAAGGATTTGCATGCATAAAACTTGGTAAAGTATTACTTATTGGAAGAAATGAAAGGCATTCTACGGGTAAGAGTTTTTAGGCACTTTGTTGAAGATGATCAGCCCAGTTCTCTCTTTTGTCTTGGCCCCGTTCTCCCCATCTGTTTTCAGAAAGTTTTACCGCTCATGTTCAGAAGCCCACCAAGGGTTGGGGTGAGGGGCTCCCTGTCAGCCCTGTTAGGTGGCTATGTAATGAATTCTTTCTGACAGGTAAGGTAATGCTGAGGCTGTGCCCCACTTTATTTTTATTTATTTATTTATTTATTTATTTATTTATTTATTTATTTATTTATTTATTAGTACGCGGGCCTCTCACTGTTGTGGCCTCTCCCGTTGCGGAGCACAGGCTCCGGACGCGCAGGCTCAGCGGCCATGGCTCAAGGGCCCAGCCGCTCCGTGGCATGTGGGATCTTCCCAGACCGGGGCACGAACCTGTGTCCCCTGCATCGGCAGGCGGACTCTCAACCACTGCGCCACCAGGGAAGCCCTGTGCCCCACTTTAGAAATCTGATTCATAAACACAATAGATTCAGTAATTCTCAGCTCTATTAAGGGTGATTATTCACTTTGAGAACGGTCTTTGCGAGTAAGTGTATTTACCCCAATTCCTGAAAATAGCCCTCTCTTAATGCTTCCTGGGGACTGTGTATGGATCATGTATACAGTCTAGAGGAAGGAGAAGAGAAAAGCAAAGCTAAGAAGTTTAGGGATCTGCTGGCTCTTTGCAGAACAATCCACAAAGGTGATAAAGAATCTCTGAAATGATTTGTTTCTCAAATTCAATTTATACATATCTTTTTTGTAGAAATGCAACACCCATTTAATGATTTGTCTAAAGAGTATGGCAATTGTAATTTCCTGATATTCGATGTGCTGTATAATATATAAGACATTTCAGTATGTAGAATGATATCTGCAACCCCTTCTGAGTGCCCTCCAGGGCTCAGTGAGAAGCCAAGGATAGAGAATTTAACTTTCTCTCACTATGAGCGTCACTTGTGATCTCTGAAGGGAGGTGCTTACCTAGAGATTTAATTCTGCCCCCAGATAACAGTTACTTTCTTTCAAGAAGGCTAGTTATTGAGGGCTCATATACTCAGCCCTCAGTAACTATTGAGGGCTGAGTATATGCCAAAAATGTGCTGGCTAGGTAGGTTTCAAGGAGAGGATTATCAAACATCTGAGCAGAATCAGATAAGAGGCCATGGTCTTTTGGGGCCAACCTCACCAGGAGTTCTCTGCTTTAGTACACTGTAGGAATTTGGCAAATCAGGACATATCCAGAGAGGACTGACTACAGGGAGAAGGTTCTGGAAGGCATTTTGGTTGAGAAAATGTTGAAGAAACAAGGGCTATTTACCTGGAAAAGGGAAGATTTTTGGTAAAGAGATTCATGAAAAATGTCTCAGTTCTCACTGTTCAGTATGATAGCTGCGAACCACACATGGCTATTTAAAGTAATTAAAATTAAACAGAAGTTTAAAAATTAGTTCTTCAGTTACACCTGCACATTTCAAGGGCTCAACAGCCACATGTGGCAAGTAGTTATCATAGTGGACACCACACAGATTTCCATCTCTGCAGAAAGTTCTGTTAAGACAGCGCTGCACTGCATATTTGAGGGATTTCATGTAAAAGAAAGAATGGATTCAAACTGCATATCCCCAGAAGGTACAGTTTTGCCCAGTGGAGAACCAGGGGGGAAATTTTTCCAACACTTGAGGTAGTCGGGAACAGAAGAAGGAGAGTCGGAAGCTCTCTAAGAGGGGAAATATTGCCTCTCGGTGACCCTTGTCCAGGATACTATAGAGGAAGTATGAGCATCTCAGCTGTCAGACTTTGTCTGTTTGTGCATGTCAGGCCCTGAGCCTCAGCCCAGCCAGCACACTCAGGCATCGGTTCAGAGCTCTCTGCAGCTTCCTGCATTATACGTGATAGAAAGTACCTGGTAGCCTGGCTGAGACCAAACTCAACTCCCTCTCTCCGTTCTGTTTTAAGCTGATTTAAAGCCTCCTTGGGAGGTTGGTAATTTACAAAGCTCATGAAAAGCTTTCAAAGAAATTATGCCTAGAAAAAAATTTATTTCTGGAAACTCAAAAATGGGGATATGTTTTCTGAAAATAAATTCAGGTGGATGATGGATGAGGATAATGAAAAGGCCTTGTTTTCTAAACCCTGTGCAGCCTTGAGTTATCCAAGACCCTACATGTTCATACACTTGAATTTAAGCCGAATAAAATAATCGGTTAGCAGTTGGCAGCAGTTTTTCCTTGGACAAAACACAAAGCAAATAGTTGGCCTGTGTTTGGAGAGGTCTGTGTTTGCAGGGTATCTCAATGGCAAAGTCATGCTTTCTCAAATACTTGGTCAAATTTATATAGAATTGAGGGACCATAATAAGTAGGTATTTATAAAGCTCTTTAGTAGCTTTTGAAGAGACTGTGCCTGAGAATTCAAATAATTATTTCTGGAAATCTGAAACCAGGGTTGGTTACCTGAGGGCATTCCTTAATTGAAGCTTGATGGTGTTGCCCTGCCTAAGAATCTCAGTTCTGGTCAAGCCTGGGCAGTTTTATTGGTCTTTTGGAGTTCTGAAACGACACTCTCAAACTGCCTGAGAGTACCAGAGGAGGAAAATGACACTCATTAAATACTTTAGAATTGTCTGTCTAAGAGGTCAAGAGAAAAAAGGAATTGCATTTCTGTAGAGTCACTGGAGACAGATTGTGGTCTGAACACCTCAGCTACCTTGGATTGAGCTTGCCATTTTCCAAACTCTCCATGGGAAATCATTGTCTACTCTTTTTTTAACCTTAGTTGTTTATTTTTCAGTGTCTTTTAATTTGCTCTTTTGAGGACATGGATGGCATGGGTGGTGTAAGCAGCTGGTCTCTCCTCTTCCTTCTCTCTCCTCTCCTATTCAATACAGAATCGGGTTTACTCCTATCCAGTGGATGGGGATAAAATATGCTCTAGGCAAGTGTTTTATCATTGATGTTTTCCAACCCTCCCTGTGCTTGAAACTCAGGTATCAGTCCTGTGCCCTGACCCTCTGAGAAAATGTCTTGTCCAGGCAGACACAGATGATTTATTTGCCAGAACTAAGTTTCTTCGGGAAAGCATCCTTGGTTTGATCTGGCTACACTGAGAAAGGAGCTCTTGACTATGTCTGTACACGGTCAAGAGAAAGTTCTCATGGGCAGTGATGAAGTTAAATGAAATTAAAGGATGGGTGGAGTTTCTGGCATGGGTGAGGGGCCAAAGCATTCCAGGGAGCGGAAGTGGCACATGCACGGGGAGAGAAACACCAGAGCTTGAGATGTTTAAAGGAAACTCAAGGATGGTTCTGTGAAAAGAAGTAATGGGAGAATCATTCATTTATTAACAAATATTTATTAAGAACCCATGATTTGGGCTTCCCTGGTGGCACAGTGGTTAAGAGTCGGCCTGCCGATGCAAGGGACACGGGTTCGTGCCCCGGTCCGGGAGGATCCCATGTGCCGCGGAGCGACTGGGCCGTGAGCCATGGCCGCTGAGCCTGCGCGTCCGGAGCCTGTGCTCCGCAACGGGAGAGGCCACAACAGTGAGAGGCCCGCGTACCGCAACAACAAAAAAAAGAACCCATGATTTGCTAGGTACTGTTCTAAGCACCAGAGATACAGTAGTAAATTTTTAAAAATTCCTGCCCTTTTGGAACTGATATGCTAGAGAAAGGAGTCAGAAAATAATCAATGCATATAATCAAAGTTTTAAATTAGTTCTTTCTAAAGGGCTATAATAATAATGAGGGCTACATGAGTGTTTGATAAACTGAGTAATTTTGTGTGTTAGTTAGAAGGCAGTAAATCCTGTCAGGGCTGGGGGGTGGGTATTATAGAGTTTGGTAAAGAAAATTGGAAGTGCCAAAGGGAGGGTGGGGAGTGGGTTGTAATGTTACAATCTCTTTGAGAAACCTTTTTGTTTTTTTAAGATGACTTTGGATTTATTGATGACTTTTAAAAAAATTTTCATTGGAGTACAGTTGCTTTACAATGTTGTTAATTTCCGCTGTACAGCAAAGTGAATCAGTCACACGCATACATGTATCCCCTCCTTTTTAGATTTCCTTCCATTTAAGTCACCACAGAGCACCGAGCAGAGTTCCCTATGCTATACAGTAGGCCCTCATTAGTTATCAGTTTCATACATAGTAGAGTATATACGTCAATCCCAGTCTCCCCGTTCATCCCACCCCCCATTCCCCCGTGGTATCCACAAGTTCATTCTCTATGTCTGTGTCTCTACTTCAGCTTTGCAAGTAAGTTCATCTGTATCATTTTTCTAGATTCCACAATAAGCAATATTATACGATGTTTGTTTTTCTCTTTCTGACTTGTTTCATTCTGTATGACAGTCTCTATGTAAAACTATGGAAGGCTTCACGAATTTGAGTGTCATCCCTGCGCAGGGGCCATGTTAATCTTCTCTGTATCGTTCCAATTTTAGTATATGACAGCAGAAGCTAATCCTCATGCCGAAGCGAGCATGAGAAGCCTTTTTGAAAATGCACCATTGAGCAAAGACTTAAAAGGGGTATGGAGTTAACCATACGGTTATTTTGGAAAAGAGCCTTCTGTGCGGGTAACAGCCGGTGCAAAGACCATGAGGCCGAAGAGTGTCTTCAGGGAATAGCAAGGATGCCAGGGTGGGAGAATGAGGCCTGGGGAGATGGGAGGGGGGCAGATAGAAGGTCACCATAAGGACTGTGGCTTTCATTCTGATAAAATGAAGAGTTGTACAGACTGACTTCGATTTTAAGAGGTCAGCCTGGCTGCTTGCTCTATTGAGAATAGACTTTGGGGGGTAAAACTAATGGCCACATAATAAAGCAGCCAGCTGGGCAGCCATAGAGGGTACTAACCTGTAAAGGGCACTAAAATAGCACTATTATAAGAAAAAGATTGTTCCTACCAGAGCTCACCTCAGGGAAGGTACAGTACATATCAATGAAATTTAATCAAGGACATGAGTAGTTGGGTAACAAAGGTATCCACTGAATGCTCTCTGAGGTCTGTGAGTCTAGTGAACCGTAGGCTTTTTGTTTTGCTGAGTGGGGCACTACAGTATAGGGCCAGAGGTACGTTATCAGAACCGCAGAAGAGAGGCTTCCGTCCACCTTGAGCTCACACCTGCTTAGACTGGGGTTCTTATAGATCAGAGCATCCAGAGAGCCGAGTTTCAGTCCCACCGCCCTAAGGGGAGATGCAGGGCTGGATCCTCAATGACCTTGAATGCCCTTCAGAAAATACCTAGTTACATAACCCATACACACTTTCATGATGGCCTTCTTTTCCCACCTCCAGACCCCGTAGGAGGAGAGCCTATTCCTTCCTCCTGGGAGCGGTTTTATTCCACTCTTCAGTAATAAAGATTCATTGTTACTCGGAAAGACATTGTAAATCATTCCTGAAAGCCTCGGCTCTTGAACAATGGGGTTTAGCTGAGGATGGTTCAGAGGGTTAGCTGCTGCTGTCATAAAGATCTGGCCCCTACCTGGGAGTAGAGCCCTGGGGATCACTGACATGGATGAGTAGTTCCCAGAACCACAGTTCAGAAAGGACAGTCTAGTCACCAACAACCTACTCTAATACAGCACACTTCCGTTGAGTGCCTGAACCATGGCTTGTGTCCTTGATGGACTCACTTCTGGCTCTATCATCTGTCCCCTGAGAATAGCACTGT
The DNA here is from genome assembly GCF_000442215.2 of Lipotes vexillifer. Taxonomy (NCBI): domain Eukaryota; kingdom Metazoa; phylum Chordata; class Mammalia; order Artiodactyla; family Lipotidae; genus Lipotes; species Lipotes vexillifer. Next base: position 4,136,667 of record NW_006777801.1, read on the forward strand.
TGTCAATCCCACCTAGATTAGATCAATTAGCAAGGAAGAAGCAAGCTCATATATGCGTGCTGTTCATTCAAAGTGTGCATATAGGCATTTAGTATGAAGAACTGCTGTTTCACTTGTAACTTCGTTTAATTATGATTATGGAGTGACAGAAGTACAAGTGTAATAGGAATTTTCTATATTAATCACCTCTGTATACATGTCAAATTAAAAATGTGCACAGTGTCTGTAATTCTTTCCTTTTTCTTGGTGTTTGTTCTGAATACGTTTACTGAAATATACATTTAGGTCTGAATCAAATTTAAAAATTGGGGCTTGTATTTTATTCATCTTTTTAAAATTTAACTTTTCTAAATTTAACTTATTACATTTTGACACAAGTATTAATCTGAGGTAGATTGGATATTTGAAAAAATTAGAAATGAATTCTTTACCAGAGATAGCTTGAGAAGCACTGAACTAGAAAACTTAAGAAGAGGGCATATGGTACTATTTTTATTTCTTACCTGTGGAGGCTCTCCAGACCCATCATCAGCTGTGCTCCGAGCTGTTTTCTACTTACAACAATGGGTTTATGGGATGCCATCTACCCCCATTCTCCTGTCCTCACACCCACGACTGCACAAGGTGGTTCCTTATGGAGTTAGTAATGCTGCCCACAGAGAATGAAGTGAAAATAATAAAGATAGAACCTCACATCGGCCCAACTCAATTGAGACAATAAAGCCAGCTATAAAGGAGTCAATCGAAAAGGTCAAACAACGTAGGGGGCACGGCATCTTACCCCTCATGGGAAGGAGAACTTTAAAGTTATTTTTCCTTTTCCTTCTTTCTAAAGGGAGCACAGCTATCAAAAGAAGAAAGCTGACAACCTCCAGTGCAGCTTTCAGGATTTCAGTTGAGAATATCTATGAAGTATTTTCCTTCTCACCATGAAATTATCTGCTAAAGCAATTCTGCAGTCACTGAATACATACAAAGTAAAATGACTTACACTCTGAGAGTTACATTTCCAACTGACGACGTGCAAAAAGCAGCTTTGCAAGATGTACTTTTGTGTGCAGAGCCCAGTGAGCAATCAACTAGCCCTCTTGACCAAGCTGTGTAGGCACAGAGCCTGGGCAGCACCTTTGCCAAGTCTGCCCCAGGCCTGCCGAGGTGGCACGTGGTGACTCAAAGTCTAGTGGGAAACATATTCACCATCGAAGAGCTAGTTTCTTAAACCAGGGTAGAATATAAATTTACTTTCTTCAATCACAAAATTCAATTCTAACCTTTTAAAAACAGCAGCTGGCAAAATCCTTCATGAATATGCATTCTCTCCTTTACTTGTAATTTTGTCATGCAACAAACATTAACAAATACTGCTATATTTCAAGGCTCTAGGTGGAGAACCAGGAAGATCAAAGATGAATGACAGTCTCTAAGGTAAAGGAGCATTTGCCATGTAGTAAACAAGTAATCATTTTAATACCTTATTTATACATTACAGCCTACATTTGAACATCACAGCTGCCCTCATCCCAATGAAATAGGCAAGAATGAGTTATGCCATTTTGCCAAAAAGGAACTGGAGATAGGCTGTATTAAATCATCTTCTTATGATCATACCACAAACAGCAGATCCAGAACATAGTGCTGGCTAAGAGCATGGCTTTGCAGTCAGTTGGATCTGGGTTCACAAGCCAGTCATCACCTTAGCTGGTTATTTTGGATATGTTAGCCCATTTGTGTTTCTGCCTTCTTTTTTTTTTTTTTAATTTTATTTATTTATTTATTTACTTACTTACTTACTTACTTACTTATTTATTTATTTGCCGCACAGCATGTGGGATCTTAGTTCCCTGACCAGGGATCGAACCCACACCCTCTGCATTGGAAGTGCGGAGTTTTAACCACTGGACCGCCAGGGAAGTCCGCTTCTGCCTTCTTATCTATGAAATGGAGATAAAATCTGCCTCATAGGTTATTGTAGGATTAATTGAGAAAATGTTTGTGAAGATGGGAGGAACTCAGTAAGTGATGGTAGGTGTCATTATTTCACCAAGAATCCTTTATGAAGCTCCCATGTACATACATTGCATATGTGGAAGATAACCTAGACACAGGAACTCACGGTATAATACAAGGAGAAACAAAGGATGTAACACAATAAAACAAAAGTGACAAATCAGGCACTGATAAGGACTGCCTCCTCAGTGTTCCTGGAGCAATGTCTAGATCTCAGAGCACGTATGGAATATGCTGTCATTGTCAGTGTCTCAGGCACTCTACCCTCACTCTTCACCAGTAGATTATGAACTCCAGGTAAGTTTTAGTATTTTCCTAAAACCTTACTTATTTACTGTATAAATACTGATAGAGATCATAGAGTCAGGGAATGAGTGCACCAAGGATACAGCCGTGGTCCTCGCCCCTGGGGACATGCCATGTAGCAGACACTCAACAAAAGCGTGCTGAATTAAGGTAGATTGTTGATGACTAGATTGTTCTTTCTGGCATTTTCCAGTTGTCTTTCTTTTATTGATTTTTAGTGTAATTCCATTGTGGTCTGAGAGCAGACACTGTATGTTTTCTATTCTTTTAAGTTTGTGAAAGTGTGTTTTATGGCCGAAAATGTGGTCTGTCTTGGCGAACATTCTGTGTGAGCTTGAGAAGAATGTGTACTGTGTTGTTGTTGGATAAAGTAGTCCATAGATGTCCATTATATCCAGTTGATTGGTGGTGTTGAGTTCAACTAGGTCCTTACTGATTTCATTCCTGTATGATAGTGGATTCATCTGTTTCTCCTTGCAGCTCTATCAGTTTTTGCCTTGTGTAGTTTGACACTCTGTTATTAGGTGTATACACATTAAGAACTGTTATGACTTCTTAGAGAATTGACTCCTTTATTTTATTGTTATTTTATTTTATTCATTTTCAGTTTTTATCTAAAACGAGGCAAGTAGTGCTGTGTTTTCAAAATTCACTTTTGGGTCTTCATCTGCAGGCAGTTCCAAAAATAATTAGTTAACTTTAAATTATCTTTTGATGAAAAATGAATCCATAGAATTTTTTATGCATAAATCTAGGAAAATAGATTCAAAACATTCTATCAAATTCAGAAAATATTTGGCGATAACTTTCGGCAGATGTGCCGTATCAATATCATCATGTCTTTCACTGATAACTGTTAAATTCTGGAACATGGTGTAAATGTGGAAAGTGTTCTTTTAAGCATCTAGCTTTTGTTTTAGGTCTTCAGTCTTATCTGCCATTGAAAAACATTGTTTCTCCCTTACATGAAAGTATTAAGATCATTAAAATAGCAAGGACAGGCAAATAAACAAGTCTGGCTCTAATTCATATCTTTACAAAGTTGGGACCAAGCGGATTTCTTACCTTGTAAAACACTAAGAGTTTATTCCACACTGCAGACATTGTTGAGAGTGCTTTTCCTCTCAATAACCATCAAACATCAACATGCAGTACCGTTGTTTATGATTATCCACCTTCTTGATTATTCATTCAGAGTCACCGTGAATTTAACTCATTTACCTTTACGTAATTTACTACCTTTACTACGTCACTAAGTACAATGTTTAGTTTAGCTGACTTATTTTTGAAGCCAGTCTTTCTCAATGAAGGCAGAAGTGCACTAATGTACATTCTGGTGTATGTTTATTAATATGGGTACTCACTCCAGAATGTTTTCCTATCATTGCAACTGTGCTATCAGAACATACTTGTACACAAAACTTAAACTCCAGACCACACCTGTTGACAATGTAACTCTTTATAGCTTTATACATTTGAAAGCTAGTTGTGTCTTTTGACAATGAGCATGAAAAAATTTTTTAAAAAAAGATTCTTCCTTCATATCACCATCGTGTTCAAATTACATCTGTACTGAAAGATTGCCATATTAGCCGTATCATTGCACAAGTCAGGTTGCAATGAAAAATATTTCACTTGCTTTATTTGGTCTATGAGTTGGTCTTCCATATCATTAGCCTGGTATGTCAATCTGTGGAGCCACTTGAAAGTGGTAGTGGAGCTACCTTCTTTGCCAGAGATTCATGTTTCCAAACAAACACCTCTGCTGCAGATTGTCACTAATGTCTCATCAATTGCATAGGTTTTTTTGGTCTTAGCAACCTGAGGTGCTATTTTAGTAGAAGTGCACAAAGCATTAATAAGTAAAATATTGAACATTTGCTTCTGTGGCTTTCTAATGCAATACTTTTTTATTTCAAAGAATTCTTTTTAGTTTTGAGCTTTTATTTTAGCCTTTTGTGAGTAAATTGCTGCCCAAGAAGTTTTGAAGGAATCACTAGTTAGAACATTTCTGCCAATAACACACTTTTGGGTCTAGCATGCCATCCTCCAACATGGCTACAAACCCAACCCAAACTTAGTATATGAGGAATGATCCTTCAGAACAAAACTAGCATGAAGTCTTTGGTCTTCATTTCTTCAGAGTCACTTCCATTGCCATTATTTGGTTTCCTTCTGCTGATGCATTCGGATAAAGTACGTCTTTTCTTGAAACAAACAAAAAAGTCGCGTGTAATTTCTTTTACTGTTTGTAAATTAGAAATAAAAATGAGTAATACAGTTTTTTCTTTCTCAATTTAGCTAGTAATGTTAAGCTATAAGTTAAGCACGGTTGATTAAAAATTGAAATCATGAGAATAATAAGTTAGAAAAGTAAATCAATGCCAACATTTTCTCTATCTTCCTTGTCTTTTGTGGCCTCTCTCATCTGACTTCTTAATCGACACTTCTCATGTGAGCTGACGAGGAGGTGGGTAGGAAGACATTTCTCTAGTACTTGTTGTTTAAAATCCCTCTGTAGCCTAATTCATGGAAAAAACAGGGAGACCAGGGTTTCATGCCTTGTGTTTTACATTTCATGTTATTTCCTAATGAGTACAGTAGTATCTAATTGGGTCCTGGAGGAATGAGATATTTTCACCATCCCATATGTAAGATCCATGATTATACTGATTATATTTAACTGGATATGTGGCATCAAAAAAAGGTGCTAGCTTCAGGTCAACAAATATATCTTGAACACCTACAATATGCAAGGCCCTGTGCTACATGTAGTAGGGAATACGAGAGTAAGTCAATCATAGTTTCTGTGGTCTGTGAGCTGACAAATATAGGGTGTTGGTTATCTGTTGCTGCATAACAAATTACTCAAAGCTTAGTGATTTCAAACAATAAATGATTTTTTATTTAGCTCATACATCAGCAGCTGGGCAGTGGTTCACCATGGTGTCTCATTTCTGTTAGGTTGTCAGTAGGCTCAGCTCAAACAGGGACTGGATGATCCACTTTCAAGATGGCTCACTCACATGGGCAACAAATTGGTCCCTGGATGTAGGCTGGGAACTCGGCTGGGGCTTTGAGCCAGTGACCCAGGTTGCTTTCCAGGTAGACCTCTGCACAAGCTGCTTGAACATCCTCACAGTATGATGGCTGGGTTCCAAGTGTAAGTGTCCCAAGAGGTCAGGACAGAAATGCATGGCGCTTTTAAGACCTAGCCTCAGGAGTCACATAGCATCTCTTCTACTAGCTTTATAGGTTGTACAAAGACCTGCTTTTACAGGCAGTCACAAAGACCTGCCAGGTTAAAAGAGAAGGGAGCAGACCTATTGATGGCAGGATTATAGAAGAGCGTGTGTGATGGGACATATTGTTGTAACCATGTTTAGAAAATAACAATCTGCCATACAAGTTATTCATTCATTCATTTATTCAACAGATATTTATCAGGCACCTACTATGTGCCTGATACTGTTCAGGGCTGAGTATTCGAAGATAAATAAGACATGGTTTCTGCCCTAAAGGAACTGACAGTTGTAGGAGAGAAAGAAGATATAATTAACTATATATAATAAAATATAAGTACTATGCCAGAAGTTTATACAAATCACAGTGGTGGCACAGAAAAGGAGAGGTGGTAAAATTTCTCAGGGAAGTTACATTTGCGATGGCTCTAGAAAGGTGTGTAGGGCAATAGTTCTCAAAGCGTGATCTGTGTATCCATGGGGATCCCCAAGAGCTTTTCAGGGAGTTTGTGAGGTCAAAACTATGTACATAATAATACTAAGACATTGTTTGTCTGTGTTGATGTGTGCACTGATGGTACAAAAGCAATGGTGTGTGAAACACTAGCTCCTTAGCATGAATAAAGGGAGTGCCAAATTGTATTTGTAGTCACTGTATTTTTCACTGCTGTGCACTCATTAAACAAAAAATTTGGTTTCACTCAAGAATGCCCTTGATGAAGCAAAAATGATTAAATTTATTAAATTTCGACCCTTGAGTACATATTTAAATATCCTGTGTAACAAAATGAGAATTATACATAAAGCACTTCTGCATACTGAAATTCTTTGGCTGTTTCAAGGAAAAGATTTTGTGCAATTGAATTTCTAACTGAAATAGCTGCTGTTTTCAGTACCGTTTTTACTTGAGAGAACAACCGACAAACTAGGGTTATTCAGACTTGGGTATTTGGCAGACATTTTCTTGAAAATCAATGAGGTGAGCCTGTCCCTTCGAGGAAAACAACTGACAGTATTCGTTGCCAATGATAAAATTAAAGCTTTCAAGCAAAAATTAGAATTGTGAAAAACTGGTATCTGCCACCATGAATTTGACGGTTTCCAAAGAATGGTTTGATGGAATTGACGTGACTAACCAATAGGATTTTTTGGTCTTTTTTAGTGAAATGTCGGTTTGGCACAAAGAAATGTGATTTTTGGAAGAGCTTTATAACTCAGTGAACCCATATTTTCCAAATGCCAGTGTATGATGTTCAGAATCATGCATGAGAAAAAGGTCCTTTCAAAGAGTAAGAAAGACCAATGGATTAATGTAACAGAGTATGATAATTTTATTGATGTGGTTTCAGACTCCACATTAAATTGTAAGAAACTCCCACTTGTTGAATTTTAGGATAGTGTCAAAGAACAATGTCCTCAGTTATCCGAAAAGGCTATTAAAATCGTCTTCCCTCTTCCATCTACCTATCTGTGTGAAACTGGATTCTATTTATATACTTCAGCCAAAACAACATATCACTTAAGATTGAGTGAAGAAGCAGGTATAAAAAATCTGTCATCTCTGAAGCCAGACATTAAAAAGATTTGGAAAAATGTAAAGCAATAACAATCTTCTTACTAATTTTTTAACGTTTTGGACAATATTGTTATTTTCATCACGTATATTATCTATGTTAACATATGAGTTTATTATTTCTTTCAAGTGGATAAGCAAATATTTTTAATTTCCTCAGATTTAATTTCTAACATGGTGAATAGTGATAGATGTAATCCACATAAATAAAAGCTCTTTGTTTTCCACAGTCTTTTAAGAGTGGAAAGGAGGCCTGAGACCCAAATTTGAAGCCAAAGTATAACAGGGTCACATTCACCAGAGTAATGGACATGCTGGGAACAAAGGCTTGGAAGCCCGAGTGGGAGAACTAGGCAGCTCAGAGGACTGTACACGCTCAGATGGGTGCCAGTGTGGGGCAGGAGACGAGCAGAGGTGTGAGACAGGGGGATGGCTGGTGGGCAGGGGCCTGTGCAGTGATGAAATGCTCAGGCGCTTCGAAGATGAACTGCTTTGAATCTTGTTCCACCACCTGGTTCCTGTGTGATGTGGGGCAAATTACTTAACCTCTCTTTATCTTAGTTTTCAAATATTTCAAATAGGATAATCGTAGCACTGTTCGCGACCAGGGTTCTTGGCCTCCTTAATCAGTAGAGGCCAGACAAGAAATTCAGGCAAGGCTTTATTGGGGCCCCTGCTACACCAGGGAGGGGCAAGAACAAGTAACGGGCTCCCTTGCTCACTCGCGCCCCAAGTTGGGGGTGAGCAGTTCCTGATATGGGGTGAGGGTAGGGACGGGTCCAGGGGTTGGGCCAGAGGCGTGGCTTAGGTGTTTTGCCCACTGCTTTGGTAGTGTTGAGTGCAGGGGGCTCTTCAGAAGTGGCAGTTGGGTTTTTGGTCTCTTTGTATCTTTTTGTCCATAATTTGCCCCAATTGCACATACACGCAGTTATTTTTAGTCCCTTACAGTTTTTGTATTTTGTTGCTCCAGGAGATGTTTGTCCAGGTGCAAGCATGGCAGCAAAGGGTTCCAGGTCCCAGGTCCCAGCCTGTCTCAGCATCTATTATCTAAGTCTGTAAGAATTTATGAAATAGTCTCTATAAAATACTTGATGTGGTGTTTGGCACAAAGAAAGCTCTCAACAAATGTTGGCTATACTAAGGTGTTTGGACTCGATTCTCTAGTAAGGAGAGTATTGAGAGGGTTTTTAGCAAGAAAAAGACATGACTGGATTAAGATGTGCTGTAAGTGACATACGGGGAGGGTGCATGTTGTAGTTTCACCTTTCCTTGATGCAGTATGGTCCTCAGAGCAAAACACGTCTGAGTTCCACTGGCTATGTTTGGGGTGGAAATCTTCAACCTCACGAAGCCTGCTGGGCATCCCAGTGCAACACTTACTTTAGGAGCAATTTTACAAACAACTGGGAGTCAGTTCTCTTCTGTGGAAAATTTTGCTGGCCTAGTAACTTTCAAATTTGGGTTGATATTTTTTCTCCTTTTCTCTCAAACAGCACTTTGTGTGCTTTACTAGTTACAAAATCATTTCACTCTCCTCAAGTAATTGGCTGCCTGGTGCCTGTTCTTACATTACCATAGTTTCTGAGGTGGCCAGATGTTACCGTGAGCACAGTCTGCAGAACTGGGCTGGGCCGCGAGCAGCCCATTGGGAGAAGAGGCACTAGGGGCCAAGAAATCACTGGGTTATTATGGAGAGTGAAATTCAGTTCATCAATAATGTATTGAGAGTTTACTCTTTGCCAGGTACTGAGAAGCAACAGAAGTGAAAGAATGTACCTCCCACCCCCATCTCAGAGAAGTTTGCCTGTCCTTTTAGTAAGGAGGATGAGGCGTGTTTGCAGATAACTACATTGTGAGTTGTGTGTGACAAGTGCTAAAACAGAAGGAAAAGAAAAGTGTTTTGGGAACCCAGTGGAGAGCCTGCTTCAGGCTCCGGGAGGCTGGCAAAGACCTCATGGCATTTGAGCTGGGCCTTGAAAGTGGGATCAGGTTCTAGCAGGTAGGAAAGGTCTTTCCATGGAGAGGACAACATGACTAAAGATAAGGATGTAAAGCAGGCAGTATCGGACTTCCCTGGTGATCCAGTGGTTAAGACTATGTGCTTCCAATGCAGGGGGCGTGGGTTCGATCCCTGGTTGGGGAACTAAGATCCCAAATGCAGCATGGCCCCCCCCCAAAAAAAAGAATAAAGCAGGCAGCATCAGCAGCATGATTTGTGGGGCTCAGTGCAAAATGGAAATGCGAGGCTCCTTGTTCAATAATCATTAAGAATTTCAAATCAGTGACAGCAGAGCATTTAACCAAGTGGGGGACCTTCTAAGGGCAGAGTGCACGTGACTGCACAGGTTGTATGTCAGTGGACTCAGTTCCTCAATGCAGGGTGCACACTTGGAAGGGAAGGGTTGTCTGAAGCATAGCTGTGTGACTGTGAGTGCTGGAAGACAAGTGTGCAAAGGCAGGTCGTGTTACTGAATGCAAGTTTTGTGAGGCCAAACCAACCAAAAGTTCAGAGTTTGGAGCAGAGAAAGGTTTATTGCAGGGCCATGCAAAGAGATGGGTGGCTTGTGCCCAAAAAACCCCGAACTCACTGAAGGGTTTCAGCAAAGCATTTTTAAAGGCAAGTCGAGGGAAGGGGGTGGTTAGTTGTTGCAAACTTATTGGTGTAGGAATCCTTTGTTCTTGCAGCTGTCTGGATAGATCAGGTCACGATGTTCCCATAAAGCTCCAACAAGACAAATGTTATTCTCTGTTCTGCAACTTTTTATCTCTACATGAATGGACTCAAAAGTCAGAGCCCTGAGAATAAGCTATCCTGTATATTTTAGGCTATAGGCAACATTGCTTTTTTTTAATTAAATGGTTTGTGTTCGAATTTTATTTATTTATTTATTTATTGGTTGAGTTGGGTCTTTGTTGCGGTATGTGGGCTTCTCACTGTGGTGGGTTCTCTTTGTTGCAGAACACGGGCTCTAGGTGTGTGGCACATGGGCTCAGTAGTTGTGGCTTGTAGTCTCTAGAGCGCAGGCTCAGAAGTTGTGGCACACGGGCTTAGCTGCTCCGCGGCACATGGGATTTTCCCGGACCAGGGCTCGAACCCTTATCCTCTGCGTTGGCAGGCGGATTCTTAACGACTGCGCCACGAGGGAAGTCCCTAGGCAACATTCTTAACTCAAAGCAAAAGCAATAGAATAAAGAGGTTAAAGTAAAAGAAACAGATCTAATATGGAATCAGATTTGTTCTTCCCTATTACAGTTGCGCCACATGTTTGGACACCATGCTTAGGAGGATGGACTGGATGGGGAACCCCTGAGTTTGGAGCTGGGATTGATACGACCAAAAGAATGCTTTGAAAAGATGGCTACTGCAGTGTAGAGGCAGGATTTGAGGTGGTTTGGGAGGAACTGAAGAGAGGACCAGGGCTTGGGAAGCAGTTGAAATGTGGACCTTTTGAAAAGCAGTGGTTCTAGAAGAAGCAGCAGGAATGGAATGTAAAATGGAATGGAAAAAGTGGACACCAGACACATAGAAGAAATAGAGATGTCAGGTAATGGAATTGAGAAGGGTGAGGAAAGGAGTATGCAGGAATGATACCAAAATGTTTAGCCTGTGTGATGGGACTGATAAGAAAAGTTGAAGGAGAGTTGTTGGGTGAGGAAGTCAGTCATTCAATCCATGTTCTTTGAACGATTGGCTAATTATCTGCAGTGGATTTAACCAAGCAGTAAGAGTTAAATGGTGGAAATAACTGAGTATGTGTACATTCTTCTGCAAAGGGCAGTCCCTGTACTCTCATTATATATATATATATATATATATATATATATATATAGCGGTACGCGGGCCTCTCACCGTTGCGGCCCCTCCCGTTGCGGAGCACAGGCTCTGGACGCGCAGGCTCAGCGGCCATGGCTCACGGGCCCAGCCGCTCTGCGGCATGTGGGATCTTCCCGGACCGGGGCACGAACCCGTGTCCCCTGCATCGGCAGGCGGACTCTCAACCACTGCGCCACCAGGGAAGCCCCCCTCATTATATTTAATGAAGCTCTGAAAATGTCCATGGGTTCATAGCACACACTAGTGGTTTGGTGAGCAAGTCTTGATTAAATGCACATCCAAGTGTCTTGGCTGGGAGTCTTAGGCCTGGCCCCTGCCCACTGATCCAGCCTCTTCTCTCACCACTCTCCATCCACACCTGGTGCCCCAGGGCTGAACTAGTTGCCTTTGCTTGGGAATCTTCCTTCCCCACTCCACTGCCATACCCCTTAGCTCCCGTTTATCTTTCAAAACTCTTTTCTGGACATGCTGCACACCCTGCCCGCTTCCGCCACCCCCAGTCTAGCTCTCACCCTGACCACACCACAGCTCATTTGTTTGTTCATATGGGACCAGGTCTTATCAGACATTGTATCTGAGCGCTAGCGCCAGGCCTACCAGAAAAGAGATGCTTGGCAAATGTTTGTGGAATAAATGAATGAAGAGATCAAGTTTGTCCATTGGACTGAAGTGATTGTCTGAAAACCCATTCAATTTCAGTTATGTACTTGTACTGCTTTTAGTTCCAGAATGGGCACACGATCTGAAATTTCTAAACAGCAGAATAACCAAATGCCAAATGAGGTTCAGTTTGATCGTTCTGACAGCCCAGCCCAGATGTTGTAACCAGAGACCAGGGAGGAGCAGGGCTGTCCCAAGTGGGAGATGGGGGTGGGAGTGGTCCACACTAGTGGTTTGTCTGTGAGAATTTTAAAATATTAAAATACAGGGACTTCCCTGGTGGTCCAGTGGGTAAGACTCCCTGCTCCCAATGCAGGGGGTTGGGGTTTGATCCCTGGTCGGGGAACTAGATCCCGCGTGTATGCCGCAACCAAGAAGTCTGTATGCCACAATCTACTGCAACAAAGATCCCGCATGCTGCAACTAAGACCCGGCACAGCCAAAATAAATGAATACTTTAAAAAAATAAAAATATTAAAATACTAATTGAAAGTTGGAATATTTCTCTGATCACCGTGAGCTGGCAGTTCTAAATGTGTCAGTGATAGAACGCTCT
>NW_006777801.1:4148855-4163542 GCF_000442215.2 Lipotes vexillifer
GAGACTGATCATACTTGTCCCTTAGAGCGACCCAATGAGCCCCATTGGGGAGCAGCACAAGGTTTTGATCATGCCTCTCAGGGCAGAATACAGATTATTTATCTGCTCTTTCTAAGCCGTGGGCCCCTTCGAACTTCCCTTTTCCTCATATTGATGGCAATGTCCTAGTGACCCTCCTAGGGCAGCCCTGTCACTTCTTGGGTTCTTTGCATCCCTCCTTTCAGATTCGGGGGGGGGGGGCATCCAGAGGGTCAGTTGGCTCAGAAGAGCCCCTCCGAGTAGAGTTGGAATCTAAGTTTTAGAAGAGAAGTGGAGGACTGTCACAGAGCCAGGACCTCTGCTCTGTGTGTATGCCTGCGGGGGAGAGATGTCTAAGGGAGGGGAGGAGGATCTACTGCTGATCTTCCAATTAACCTGCACGCGTAGATCTCACTCAGTATGTTTCTGAAACTCCTTGCCTTGTGCTGAATTAAGTTGGGAAATATTTCAAAAGTTACAGAAGCTGTGGCAATTTGAAAACTTTTACTAGCCAACATTTTATATCAGAATTAGCAAATGGCAAGTTAATTCTATAACAGATATTGAGACCCTGTCTTGGCAAACCAAATTATCAGTGGATCACTCATAAACATGGAAACGGTTAGTGTCTTCCTTGGCCGTACGCCAGCCGATGGGTGGGCTACTCTGATCCCTCCCTTGAAACCCATGAGGGGAGAAGCGTCTGCATCCTGGGATGTTGTTTCAGTTGGTCATGTCTGTGCTGAGCTCAGGGTGGGAGATAGCAAGTATAGATAAGGAGTTCCATTACCTTTGGGATAAAAACCCGAGGACACCCTTCATGATGTGGGTCTTGTCATACCCCAGTCCTAGTGGTAGGATTGCCCCACCACTACCCTTGAATTCTAGGCACCAGCCATGCTGAGAGACTTGCAGTTACTCAGACAACATTTTTTCTCTCAAATCAAGGAATAGTATGCCTTGGACATACTATTCCCTTTGCCTGGAATTTTCCATGTATCCTCACTCCCTCATTTGTGAGAATAATTCAAGATGGAGTTCTGGCATCTTCTCATGCAGAAGGCCTTTCTTTGCTCAGTTCCCCAAATGGGGTCAGCTAGATGCAGACTGTTTTCATGTATTATATTTATGTTGCAGCTAAATAACCTCGCCTGTTCTCTAGCCCATGTTGCCCTGTCCCTGCTTTCAGCTCCTTTGCAGACGTTATTTCTGTCATCTGGAGCACCTTCCCATGTGCTTCCTTCTAACCTTGGCCTTGCCCCTCCAGCAGAATTCTCTGAGGGTTATTTCTTCTACTTTCTCAAGGCTGATTGTGTTTTTCTATGGACTGTTCTTACATTCTCTGATAGCTTCTGCCAAGTCAACTGTTGTGATGCCGTGGTGAAACTGAATCACAAATCTAGAGGAATTCACCACTTGGGGCTTTTCTATAAACAACATCACTATCAACAGAACAGTAGAATTCAGTAATTTCTGATTGCTGTTTTGGGGACAAATTTATCAAGGTATGGAAATACATTATTAAATAAGCTAAATACAAGTTGAACGTTGTTTTTTTTCCTCCCTAAACTCAACACATCCACCACTGCTAAACTTACTTTTTATTTTCCTCCCTACCCTCAGGGTAAACTTGACTGTCTTGCAGCCCCAGTGATTCAGGGCAGAAAGCCCAGGACCCTTGGCCTGTCCTAAGTGTCACAGCAGACACTAAAGCTTGGCTGTTCCAAGCCCTGGTGAGGGCTCTGTTTTCTCCCCCTGACACTTGATGAGTCTCCTTAGCCATCTCTCTTCATGAAACATAATGACCTTGCTAATTTCAAGGCCTAAAAGTACCTTTTTCTCTACACATTATTTCGTAAACTTTCCTCTTTAAAGTGAGAAAAGAGAAAAAAATAAAGACTGTGATATTTTCCTAGTCTCTGTAAAATCTCAAGCTAGCCTATGATTATTTCTCCTCAACTAAGAAAAAAGTTCATTTATCAACTTAGTACTAATTTCTTCAATTAACTACTCCCCCTGTTTTATTCTTTTAATCATCAGTACCCAATTAGCACTAAGTACTTCTTGGCTAAGCCTGTGTTTTATAATCTGTTTCAGAAAGACATCACACTCTTTTCCTTAAACATTTTTAAAACAGTTGAACATAACCAGACTTTCTCAAAACAAGGCATCTAGTGGTTACTCACAGACAAATTTAGAGGTTCACAGATGGGGATGAGATAATGGTGCCTATAAGAATCATGGGATGTTTTAAAACCTTTACTTGCTCACCTCTTCTTACCCCACTTTACCCCTGAGTATAACTAAATTTTAGGAAACTATAATTTTTAAAGGGCTTTTTTTGGTGATTCTCATATGGCCCCTGGCTGAGAATCATGCTTACGGTGGTTCCGGGTGGTTAGGACCCATCTGAGTATTGTTGATTTCACATATTAGTTACACTGGGGAGCACAGTGGGCAAGTCAGATGTGATAGATCTGGGATGCTTCTGGCAGACTTACATTTTGAGTTGGATCTTGAATGATAATAACATAGCAATAACTGACTTGTACTGGGCATGTACTGCGTGGAGCACTTCACATACATCATCACATTTAATCCTCACCAAAATCCTACTGTAAGGCAGATGGTGTTATCCCCTTTTTACAGATGAGGAAGACAGAGATCAGAGAGATCAAGTGCTTTGCCCAAAATTACACAGCAAGTAAGTAGCAGAGCTAGCATTTAACCCTCAGTCGTGTGACTCTAAAGCTCTACTGCTATGATGTGTCAGACTTAGTGGGAAGGAAGTAACAGAGACTCAAGGTGTGTGTATTGGCGAGAGAATTATTTCGTACCTGATCAAAATCTTTGTGGAAGACAGATATCTGGGCTTATAAGAAGTCCTCAGAGTCAATTATGGACATCATCATTAGATTGGAAATTATCTTTATGTCTCTAAGAAGCTGAGAAAGGCCAAGTTTTTATCATCAGGAGTAGGCCTAGTGTGTTATCATCCACTTCAAGTTTTCTTTCTAATTCCATAATCAGAATTCATAATCATGGTCATTTTTTGGAGATCAGAGGGACTTTAGATCCCATGCATCCTGTTTCTTGTCTGACTCCCTCATTTGGCAGATTTATTTATTCAAGGAAAGGCAGCAGAGTGTAGAGCAATGGTTTTCAACTGGAGGTGAATTTGCCCGCCAAGGGACATATGGAGACATTTTTCATTACCACAACTGGGAGGTGCTACTGGAATCAGTGAGTAGAGGCCAGAGATTCTGCTAAATAGCCTGTAACACAAAAGACAGCTTCACACAGCAAAGAATTAGCTGGCCCAACATATCAATAGGTCTGAGGCTGAAAAACTCTGGTGTAAAGGTTCAGGGCATGGACTTTGTATTTAGACTGCATGCGTTTGAATTCAGCTTCATACTTGCTAGCTGTGTGACCTTGGCTAAGTTACTTAACCTCTCTGTGGCCCATCTGCAATTAAGGCTGATGCAGTCCTACCTCATAGGACTGTTAAGAGATTTAAATATTCAGTATCAGTGAAGCACTGGAACAGTATCTGGTACAGCAGACATGTGTTTAGAGAGGCATCTGGTACAGTGGTGGAGTCAGTTCCCGAACCAGCCTGCCTGGGTGTGAATCCTCCATCTGCCTCTTACCAGCTTTGCGACTTTGGGCGAGTCACTCAAACATTCTTGACTCAGGTTCCTTATGAGTAAAATGAAGATAATAATAGTATCTATCATTAAGATAAGTCATTTATGCAAAGTGATTAGAACAATAACTCTTACATCATAAAAACCATATAAGTACCAGCTGTCATTATCACTGTTACTATTATTCACTTATTCATTCATTAAACAAGTATTTGGGCCTCCTGTGTCCAAAGGGGTGGAGTCACTTGCTTTACAGCTAGTATTAGACAGCAGAGTTGGGATTAGGACCACTGACTCAGGAAAGGACAGCTCTGTCCAGTATGATCATTTACGACTCTCTACTTCTTGGCAGTAGAAAGCTGAGGGGTCTATCATTCTGGGTAATTATTACTTTGGAGGCAATGTGGAGAGAGGTACCATGACCTACCATGTCACTTAGCAACTAAATACCTCCAATTCTGCTTTTGAAAAATTAGGAGACTGATGGTGGTTCAGGGAGGAAAACCAGCAGATGCTGGAGGTATTGAGATCAGAGTAGTCAGCAATGAAAAAGTGATTTTAATTTCTTTTATTATTATTGAAGGAGGTATTTCTTTAAAAGGCCCTGTCTGTGGTCATTGTACTGGTCCAGTTTAGTTCACCGTGGTGATAGTAGTACTTTCTGAAAAGTTTTTTTTTCATTTTGAGATGTAAAAGATAAGTCTGATATATGTATACATATAGCTGATTCACTTTGTTGTACAACGGAAACTAACACAATATTGTAAAGCAATTATACACCGATAAAGATATAAAAAACAATAAAGGCCATTGAAATGACACCAGCATTTAAAAAAAAAAAGGTCTGAGCTTTGTGTGAGCTTATAACTTTAGTAGACATAACCTTAACTGGGGTCATTTTCCAATGGTAGTTAACATGCTTGCTTAAATGGCTTTAAAACTATGTCATTTTAGATGGCTTTGTTAATTAGATTCTTTTCGATGACTCATGTTGGAGAAATAGGGCTCTCATTGTGAAGTAAAGCAAGACCTGGGTTTGCAAACCTGCAAGCCAGCCTACCATTAGCCACGTATGACTGTGCCTAAGTGGTCGTCTCTTTGCGATCAAGAACTCAGCAAGCACAAAATAAGTGAAAGTAGCAAATTATTTGCAGACCTTTCCAACCTGCATCTGATCTTCTTGATTCATGTGCAGAAGTAATTCCCTGTGGGCATTGCTGGGCCTTTATCTGTGTTGCTATTAAAACACTGGTTGAAATGAGGTGGCACAGGCTGCATTGTTAATGGGTTACCGTGGGGTGGGAGCTGTTGTTTTATTCGACAGATGAGAAACAGCTGAAAATAACCTTCTGTCTCCCCTGTAAGAATTTTGCTTGTTAAGTGACAGTCACCAGCACGGCAGACTTTTAACGTGGTATAGGAATTTGTGCTATTCTTAGCAAGATATTAAATGAGAGTTTGCAGGCTTTTCTTGTTACAAAATAGGGAATGTAGGAGTGTTTTATATTCTCTGATTTGGGGGGGCACTTTCTGTGCCCAGGGCAATAGCTGTCCAACTTGAGGAGGAATGAGGGCATAGTTCTAGCAGGAAATTCAGAGCTGAGTGTAGCCTTTCCATCAGTGTCCCATGCATCAAGGTATTACTGGCCTGTAGGATTCCTCTTTGATTCTCTCCTGGCTTTATTTCCATTGTTCTGTCCGGTGGAGTAAGGTTAGCTTTCTTCATAGCTCCTTTGTGCTTTCTCACTTTGGCCCACTATCTCTTTTTTTTTTTTTTGCCTCTGACCATCCTCCTCCCTTCAGGTAGGCCTTAAACTTAAAACTTACAGGGAAATTCTGAGGATGAGTATCATTTAAAGCAGTGCTTCTCAAACTTCAAGGTGCATCAACATCACCTGAAGAGTTTGAAAAAATACAAATGCCTGGGCATCATTCCCCGAGATTCTGATCCAGTAGGTCTGGGGTGGGCCTGAGAATTTGCATTTCTACCAAATGCCCATGTCCAAGACCAAACTTTGAGAAGCTCTTGTGTGATATTATGATTTATAATGAGAAATATAAATATATTTAGTCTTTGTCCCTATTTCTGGCACAGCTAAAACCCTTGGGATTTCCTGTGATGAAACCAGTAAAGGTGTCTCTTGTTGTGTTAATGGGTGACTTGTGGATCCCATCAAAGGATGGGGCCTGGTTGCCAGTGGAGCCGACCATGTGATTAGAGGCTTAGAACTTTTAGTCCCACCCCTGACCTCCTGGGAGGGGAGAAAGTCTGAAGATTGGGTGCAGTCACCAATAATTTAATCAATCATGCCTATGTAATGAAGCCTCCATAAAAACTCAAAAGGATGGGTTTTAAGAGCTTTCAGGTTGGTGAACCAGAATGTTTCCACACGTCACCATGCTAGACCCCAAACTCCAGAGGGGCAGAAGTCCCTTTGTTGGGAGCCTCACCCTACGTGTCTGTTCATCTGGCTGTTGATTCTTGTCCCTTAATATCTTTTGTGATAAACCAGTAATCTAGTGAGTAAAAGCGTTTCCTAAGTTCTCTGAGCCACTCTAGCAAATTAATCAAACCCAAAGAGGGGGTTGTGGGAAGCTCTGATCTATAACCAGACAATCAGAAGCACAGGTGACAACCTAGACTTGCAGTTGGCATCTGAAGTGGAGGGCTGTCTTGGGACTGAGCCCTCAGCTTGTTGGAATCTGATGCTCTCAGAATTGAGCTGAATTGTAAGACACCCAGCAGGTGTTGGAGAATTGGTGATACTGTGTGAGAAAAGCCCACCCACATTGTATTTGGATCTAGAACTCTTCTTACCTTGTGTAATTGAACCTGGGCAAAGTCACCTCTTTGGAACAGTCTCTTCAATTGTTAGTCAATTGCATTTACTGAGCACCTGCAAAGGAATGCAAAGGAATATGCCCCTGAAATGACTCCACCGAAGTTCCTGCACTCTGTAAAGTCTTCTGTTTAAGGAAAAGCACAAGCTATATATTTCAGGAAGAGGTACCCACTCAATGCCAAGGACTCAGGAGACTAGAGTCCAGGGGTGATTGATGGAGGGATGTTAACATTTGGTGGTTCAAGAAAGAAAACTAAGATTTATTTCGGATCTACCCCATGCCAGCGTTGTGGTTGGCATTTGTCATGTTAATTCATTGAATCTTCACAGAAACCCTGAGAGGTGGAGATTACCCTCTCCCTTTCATAAATGAGGAAACTGAGGCTCTTAAGACTTGAATTAGTGGCTGGGCCAATAATTCAAACTCAGGGTTCCTTCTCTTCGGAGCCCAAGCTATTTTCATTGTGCCATGTTGCTTCCCAGCATAGCACATGACTCACCTGAGTACTGGGTTAACGTTTGTTGAATTAAAACATCTGATGATTAAGTCAGTGAAGGAACGTTTCCAGGAAATGATAACTTAGAAACAGTTCTTAACCATCCTGCAATTAATTCTTGTTATTACTTATTGAGTATTTATTATATACCAGGTACTGTGACAAGCATTTTATGTACCTTATACCACTTATTTAAAAATAAACTAAAAGGTAATTATTGACTCCATTATGTATGATGAAATTTGGAGAGGGTGAACAATCATCCTGAGGTTGGGAGTGGAACCAGGATTCCAAATTGCAGCTTTTAGTCTCCAAAGCAGGACTTTTTGAGTTCTCGTATGCTGGCTTGATCTGCTAGCATGGCAATGAGCAGTTACTTCTTTTCCTTCCCATTGTTACTACCCATTTCTTCCCAGACAATGAGATTCATTAGCTATGGATTTCAAGTCATAGGAAATAAGATTGTGAAAGTTAGTCACCAGTTACCATGCCAATATAAACATCCTCACACCCACTCCATCATTATCACGTTAGAAAAAGCAAAAGTAATAACAGCAGCAAAGGCCAAAAATACGACATTAACAGAAATAGATGTGTTGCTGTCATGTGGGCCAGATGACATGGAGTAAGGACTAGATCTAGTTCCCAGGCCTTATTCCCTTCCCCCTCCCTGCTTACACTTACTCTTCCGTCCTTCCTCATGTACAAATGGCTTCATTCAAAATCACTAAGTAGTCAGTATTTCAGCTGGTATGTCAAAGGTCTTAGCATTTATGGATTCTAGAGGTTCCTTTGAAGGCCTCTTTTTGTACATGATGAGCTGGTTTCAGACATCTCTCTTCTGGACTCCAGTATTTTTCTGTAATGATAAATTTTGAGTCCACCTATGCAATTGAAAGACAAGAGTCCCATTCAGGCTAGTGTTCCAGGTTATTGTCTTGAGGAAATGCTCTTGGATGTGCGTATTCTTGACAGTTGACTGCAGGACAGTGAGCTGTAGGGGAAGATAGATTTAGGGTCCGTATGTTCCTGCTCTGTACTCCAGGCACTTTCACACAGTATCCCATTTCCTCAGCAGCCCAGGGAGGTGAGCAGGTGTTTCTCCTTTTGCCAGACTAACAGAAATGGAGGGCACAGAAGTAAAGTAATTTGCCTCTAAGTGACTGAGCTGGAATTTGAACCCAGGAGGGTATAACTCTGTAGCCCGCATCTTTATTTCCTTATCAGATAATATTATGGGTGCACAAGTCACTGCGTTCACTGATCAGGATTTGCTGGGCTACATCTAACGTGGGAAGCAGAAGATTCAACTTCTGAGCTCCTTCTCTGCCTTTTTAGACTCTACTTGCTGTATCTCATTCATGTCTTGGAAGTGAGAGGGTGTCTCTGGACTGCTTTGAGCTCTCAATGCCAATGTTGGGTGTGTTAATAACCTTTCCCCCAAACCCACCAGTGTAGCTACCTGACTTAATGAGCATTTCATTCTCATCAGATGGCTGCCAAATGGGGAATTAGGATCATTAGACTTGTGATTTTAAGGGAAATTCGTATAACGTCTTTTTGTTTCTTCAAAAGAAAAAAAAAAGAAGAAATTAAGCGCCATTAAAATAAGCAGCAGTGAGGCATAATCTTAATGGATATTGAATTTCAGGCGCTATCTGGTTTAAAAACAGGGATTGGAAGGGGCTTCTACTTCCTCAGTTTTTCCTGTGGGTACCTATGAAATCTGGGGTGCAGGGTAGCCAGGGCGGGAGTAGAGTTAAAGAAGGGGCGAGGGGAGAGGGAGAGAGAATGTTATAGTCTATATTCGGAAAATGGGCTTTTTATAGATAAGCAACTCTTTTTTTTTTTTTTTGGCCGGCCGTGCGGCATGCGGGATCTTAGTTCCCCGACCAGGGATCGAACCCGCGTCCCCTGCAGGGGAAGCACGGAGTCTTAACCACTGGACTGCCAGGGAAGTCCCTATAAGCAACTCTTTTGATCTATCCCTGCTCTTAAAAAAAAAAAAATCAGTGAACAATCTAACCAGCTTACCTAAAGAAGAAATCAAAACCAATGTTTATGTCCATAGAGTTTGACAACATATGGTAAATTAAAACACGAACTGCAATAAACGATAGAAAGTCTTAGTAGCATGCTTCTCAAAGGTCTCAGTTGTAGCAGTATCACCTGGGAACTTGTTAGAAATAAAAATTCTCTAGGGCCCACTCAAGACCTACTGAATCAGAAACTAGCAGTAAGACCCCAAAACTGTTTTAAAAGCCCTGATGAACTTTTGCTGGGAATTAAGAGTACAGAAACAAACATAGGTTTGAAGGTAGAGTCTTCTTTAAATTCCAGTTTATTATCTGGAATTCTGCATTGAATGAAGTCAGTTTGGATAGACCCATAAACTACCAACAGAGGGCAATGATTTTTAAATGATTATGAAAAGGAAAATGATTCATATTCTTTCTTTATCTCTAAGCTTTGATACAGCTGCAGAAGTGGCAACTTATTTTTCTTCTTGAGTTTAGGAGTCCATTATCCTGTGCAAGTTGTTTATTAGAAGGTGGGGTGCATTTTCTAACAGAAATAATTTTATGAATAATGACCAACTTCCTAGAGAAGCCCACAAGTCTGTTTAACCCACCAATTATTAAAAGTATGGTGGTGAGGGTCTAACAGCTCTGCAGAAGCTGGTCACCTGGAATTCCAGAGATGCCCTTCTAACCAAAGGACAGACTCTTCCCTTCTTCACTTCCTTTTGGTAGCAGGAAGATTAGGTGCACCTGGCATAGATGTCCCCAAAGAGACAGAGATGGGAGGGGGGAGGGGATTGTGACAGATAGTTCTCAAGACCAGGATGCTGTGAGGAGAATGGGGAGCTAGAGAGCCAGTTACATGTCGCAGAGAATAGCCAGGAGCTTAGGACCTGTGGCTTCCTGCTCAACACACTTCTTAGTTCCAGACTCACTCCTTGACCGTCTCTTTTCTGTCCCACCAAAGATCCTAGGGGTTGTGATGCCTACTTCCTTTGCCATTGCTCTTAATGTGTTGCTTCTGACTAGGGCTTCCTTCTATTTAGGGTTCATAGAAGAGAACAGTCTCTCAATTTCCCTTCTCTCTTGCCTTTTGAGAAACTGTGAATTTTATCCCAAATGCTGAAAGACAGCTGACTAGAAATAAAAAGTATCCTTATTAATGCTTATCCTTCCCCCACTCCATCCCGTGGTTACTGTCACCACCCTGAGCATCTACTCTTTCTCACCTCTCCTCTCTTCTCTTTTCCTTTTCTTGTCTCTTTGATCTGCTGGCGGAAACTTAAGGAAAGAAGAAAGGGAGAAAAGAATAAGAAATAAACCCAGAAAGATGTTCTTGAAATGAAGGGCATACATTTTGGGGTCGAAAGGGCTTATTGAAAGCCTAGCACAATGGATGAAAACTGAACCACAGCAAAAGGTACATCCTTATGAATTTGCAGAACATTGTGAAAAAAAAAGAGCTTCTAGAGAGAACAAAAACAGGTTCACTGTGAAAGATGAAGGATTTGAATGCTTTTGACTTCTCAACAGCAAGACAATGGGCAATGCTTCCAAAATTCTGCGAGAAATGATTTCTAATCTAGAATTCTACATCCAGACAAGCTATTAACTGAGTACGAGTCAACATATTAGGTCTCAAAGGTTTTGCTCCCTTATAGCCTTTCTCAGAAAGCTATTAGAGGATGGCTTCAACCAGCAAAAACAAGTAAACCAAGACATCAGAAGACACGGGGTGCAGAAATTGGGGGCTCTAACTGGAATAAGTGGAGTGACTTCCCAGGATACTGGAGAGGAGACAGCCACACAGCTGGCAGTAGATCAGTTCAGAAGCCTTCAGGGAGGACTTCTTTATGGAAATGGAGTGGATAGACCAACTAATGTGTTTTAATATGTTAAGAAGAAACTTATTTATCTGTGGGAGAGTTTGGAGTCAAATTAGCGACAGGTAAGCTAAGCAAATGAAAAGACAAAGTCTGTTATTAGAAAACATTGCAGGAAAGGAAAAGTAACCGCAGTCATCACATGAAAAGTAATTACATGACTTAGCTGGACTTAGCTGTGACTAGCATTCATCTAGTTATAATAATATAAGCACAGATAATTGTCTCACCAAAATGGTGATATAAATATCCTGGGAGGATGGGGCAATGGGAAAAGGAGTGGGGTGTGAGTATGAGATTGGAAGTAAGGGATGGGGTAGTAGGAGGAAGCTAAATTCTCAGAGGTGGGTGGATGATGCCTGAAACTGAAGCATCGGCACACAGTGATTTGAGCATGATGTTCAGATGTGGAGATCAATAGCGGAGCAATCAGCTAATTGAAAGTGGCTGCTTCTGCAGAACAGGAAATTGAAAAGGAAGAAGGCTGAGAGGACTAAGGATTTTAAAAAATGTCTTGGCCATTTAAATGATGTGTATGTATAATGTATACAAAAAGAAACACACAGTTTTCTGAAGAGAAATGAAAACTTTTGCTGCCCTTCCCCCCAAATTCCGTACAGCAATTTCTAATTAAGGGTCAGAGAATACTGTCTTATTTTTCTCTGGGTAGGACCCAGAGCTCTTGGTGTGATACAATATTAACTCTTAACCCCTCAAATAAAGAAACCTGCTCTTATCCAAATCAGCATTTTGCCTTGGCCTTGGGAAAGGTCTTCTTACTTCTTTCCCAACTTGGAAGGACCTAACTAATCCACACTGAGAGTCGTCCCGGGCACCCTCTTCACTGTGGGGTTCAGTTATGGCAGTGACACAGCGACGTTACAGTCTCCCTCTCTCCCTCCCCATACCACACTCAAATATCTGTTGAAGTCGTAGATGGACTTTAGGTCTTCCCTTCCAGTTAGGTTTTGAGTACTTAAAGGCATAATGCCTCATGTATAGATATCAATAAATAAAATATACACATTCAGAACATATAACCTTCCTTCACATCAAATTAGAGAAGGGACACTGAAAGCAGAATTACCCGTTTTTAATAATAATAACATTTCATAATAGTAATAATAATTGAATAAGGCCCTCCTGAGGAGCCTTAACCTTCTGAATGCCTCAGAAACAAAGTAGGGTGGGAGCAGCCCTGGGCTGTACACGATGGACGTGGCATCACTGCCTTAACTGTCTGACCAGCACACCGGTGTCTCAGACCTGCACCTGGTTCTCAGATCATGGACAAGAGAGCTATTCTTACTGTATTGACTTGGTGTAACTATTTTTTTAAGCTTAAGATTCCGTTGATTTTCGGCAGCCGTTCTCAAAAAGGCGCCTCTACTCTGCATTCTTGACTTCTGGTTCACTGTGGACTGGAAAACAGAGCTGAGGCAGGCGTGCCACGCAGGCTTGTTGAGTTACGGTCAGACTCACTGGGAACAAGACTGGCCCTGACCACACCTGGTGGCATTACTGGGCTGGAGGAGCAGCTTCGATCCCGTCTTGTGTGAGGTTATTTATGAGCTTAGAAGAGCTGTGTCTGCGTTATTCAGGCTTGACGACTTCTGCTTTTCATCTGGCTCCTTTTGTTCAGATTGGCACCACTCCTGGCACCTTTCCAGAGCTGGCGGTCCTCTTTCCCATCCTTGTTTGCAATTCTTGTTGGGTGGATTCGTGTCCTCAGTTTTCCAGGCAGCCCTGTCCAGTGCTACTGGGCAGATTTAACCGAAGATTTCCTTCCCTTCCTTCTAGAGCTATGCCTTTATTATTTTTCCCTCCCTTAGTCTGTCAGCCAAGCCTGAGTAAGATTATTGGAAAGAAATGATTGGGGTGTATCCATACAATGGGTTATATTCATCAGTAAGAAGGAATGAACTATGGATACATGCAACAGCATGAATGGATCTTGGACATTCTGCTAAGTGGAAAAAGCCAGTCTCTAAAGGTCACATACTGTATGATCCTATTTATATAATGTCCTTGAAATGACATAATTATTTAAAAAAAAGGAGAAGAGATTAGTGGTTGCTGGGGGGAGTGCTTATAAAGGGGTAGTATAAGGGGATGGCTGTAGTGATGGGACAGTTCTGTATTTTGAATGTGGTACTCAGTACATGAATCTACGCATGTGACACTGTGACACACAATTATACATACACTTTACGGCAATGTGAATCTTCTGGTTTTTATATTACGCTCTAGTTATATAAGCTGTAGCCAGTGAGGAAACTGGCTAAAGGGTACACACATGGAATCTCTCTGTACTATCTTTACAGCTTTCTGTGAATTTATAATTATTTTAAAATAAAACTTAAAAAAAAACTATTGCTATATGCAACAACATGGATAAATCTCAATTATGCTGAATGAATAAGCCAGTCAGAAAAGAAAACAGAGAAAAAATACAGATAATTAGACTACATCAAATCTAAAAACTTTAATGCTGCAAACCATACCATCAAGGAAGTGAAAAGACAACCGACATGATGTGAGAAAATATTTGCAAATCATGTATCTGATAAAGGATTTATATCCAGAATATATAAAGAACTCTTATAACTCAATAATAAAAAGACAAACCCAACTGAAAAATGAGCACAGGATTTGAGTGGACATTCTCCAAGAAGACATGCCAATGGTTATTAAGCACATGAAAAGATGTTTAACATCATCAGTCATGTGAGAAATGCAAAGCAAAGCTACAGAGAGATAGCAGTTCACACTCACTAGGATGGCAATAATCAAAAAGACAGATAATAACAAGTGTTGATAAGGATATGGAGACATTTGGGACCCTCATACCCCACTGGTGGGAATGTAAAATGGTGCAGCTACTTTGGAAAATACTATGGCAGTTCTTCAAAATGTTAAACATAGTTACCATATAACACGGTAATTTTACTCCAAGAGAACTGAAAACATGTTCATACAAAAACTTGCACAGCAGTGTTCATAGCAGCATTATTCATCAGTCGAAAGGCCCCAATGCCCACGAACTGATGAATGAATAAATGAAATATGGAATATCCATACTATCCATAATATTGTGAACATTAGTCAGCGATAAAAAGGAATAAAGTACTGATGCATGCTACCAGTTGGATGAACCTTGAAAACATTATGCTAAATGAAAGAAGCTACTCACAGGAAGCCACATATATTATTTAATTTATAAGAAATATCCAGAATAGGGAAGTCGAAAGGGACAGAAAGTGGATTTGCAGTTGCCTAGGATTAGGGGATTAGGGAGGAAATGGGGAATGACTGATAAATGGGCATAGGAATTTCTTTTGGGGGGGCATGAAAATATTCTAAACTTAGATTGTGCTAATGGTTGCACAACTCTATAAATGTACTAAAAGCCATTGAACTGTACATTTTAAATGAATGTATTTTATGATGTTTAAGAAGAATATGTACTGTATGATTACATTTATATAAAATTCTTGAAAATGCAAGCTAATCTATGGTGACAAAACATCAGTTGCTTGGAGATGGGAGGTGGAGGGGGAGGGATTATAAATGCACATGACAAAACTTTTAGCGGTGATGGATATGTTACTATCTGGATTGTGGTGATTGTTTTATGGGTGTATACATATGTCAAAGCTTATCAAATTGTATACGTCAACATGTACAGTTCATTATATGTCAGTGGTAACTCATTTTTGGGCTTCCCTGGTGGCGCAGTGGTTGAGAGTCCGCCTGCCGATGCAGGGGACACGGG
>NW_006777801.1:4163670-4167081 GCF_000442215.2 Lipotes vexillifer
AAATAAAAAAATAAAAAAATAAAATAAATAAATAAATAAATATATATATATATATATATATATATATATATATATATATAGTAACTCATTTTTAAAGTCAGGCATAGCAAAAGCATGTGAAATTCACTAATATGACAAATATTTATTGGGTACTGGTATAGCGTTAGCTCCCCTGGCTGCAATGGCAAGGAAAAGCTGAGTCCAGCCTTCAAGCCTATTGTAAGGGCACAGGCAAAGAAAGAATGTGATTGCAAAATGGTGTCTATAACACGAGCTCAGTGGAAATACAGATAGTCTCTGACTTAGGATTTTTCGACTTTATAATGGTGTGAAACCGATATGCCTTCAGTAGAGACTGTACTTCCAATTTTGAATTTTGATCTTTTCCTGGGCTAGTGATATGCAGTATGTCATGCTCTTGTGATGCTGGGCAGCGGCAGTGAGCTGCAGCACCTATTCAGCCACGCGATCACAAGGATCCACCATTCTGTTTTTCACTTTTAATACAGGATTCAATAAATTACATAAGATATTTAACACTTTATCATAAAACAGGCTTTGTTTTCCACGACTTTGCCCAACTGTAGGCTAATTAATGTACGTGTTCTGAGCGTGTTTAAGGTAACTAGGGTAAGCTGTGATGTTTGGTAGGTTAGGTGTATTAAATGCATTTTCGACTTACGATATTTCTAATTTATGATGGGCTTATTGGGATGTAACCCTGTCGTAAATCGAGGAAGATCTGTATGCCTGGGGAGTTGCAGTCACCCTCAGGGGGGCAGATGGAGGGGAGGAGTGTTGGGGAGGCTTCCTGGAAGAGGTAGCACTTGAGCTTAGCATTCAAGGGCAAATGGGGGTTACATGTAGAATGTGGGGTTTTATGATGACATAATGGTCCTTCCTCATGACACTAATGTAAGCGGAGCAGCAGTAGCATCTAGTAGGTGCTTGTTACATCTCCAGGGGACCTGAGTTTATTCTGTTCATATCAAAGCCATGCTTTTTTCCCCAGGAGCCACATCACAGTGAAGTGGATTGTTGTGTTGACATGCACCTTAACAATAACTACAAAGCAAAGATATAACATCCTTCAATGCTGTTGGCAGACTTGCTATTATTTAATTATTTGTGATTACATTTTTAAAGTCTGTTTGCTACGTTGTTTGCTGTGTGAGAACCTGGACTGAGTGGCACATTCCCCATCCTGTCTCTGGCAGGTAGTGTAGTTGGCACATAGCAGGGCTGTAAAAAGATGGCTTGCTGATAGGTTTGGATTTGGGCTGGTCCAGAGCACATAAGAACACATTTGACTGATGGCTTCAGGCATGGCTCAAGCTTTTTGTGATGAAACGTATACAGTGAAGCACTCCAGCTGTCCTGTCCCCAGCCCCCACTGCTGTCTGTCTCCTACTTCTGGCCCCAGTCGTGCCAGCTGCCCCACCCTAGCCCTGCCTCCCACAAGTTTGTCCTAGTGACCTGGTGTTTGGAGACTCTTTCTTTGGGTCCACTCCCAGAGGCTTCATGGGGTGAGGTTCTTCTGAGAAGGTCAGAAGCATCTGCCATGGGGTGGGCAGCTCTGACCATTGGACTGCTCTGAGCAAGCTGGGCGTTCTTGGGCCCTAGTTCAAGGACCACTGATGTATATTTTTCCTCCGCCTCTCTTCTCTAGCACTTCTGTATGCCACCATCTTCGGGAATGTGACAACCATTTTCCAGCAGATGTACGCCAACACCAACAGGTATCATGAGATGCTCAACAGCGTCCGGGACTTCCTGAAGCTCTACCAGGTTCCCAAGGGACTGAGCGAGCGCGTTATGGATTACATCGTGTCTACCTGGTCCATGTCCAGAGGCATCGACACAGAGAAGGTAGGGAGGCGACAGGCTCCGGTAAACCACTTGTCTCTCGGTTTTCCCAGGGAGACCTGAGGCTCACCTAGGGCAGTGCTTCTCACACCTGACTGTGCATCTGAATTCTCCTGGGTGTAGTTTTGGAATCCCAGGTCCTACCTCCAAAGATTTTGATTGCTTCCAGATCAGCCTTTCTCAAGAACCGGCAATTAAGAGGTATTATTTTAGAAATTGGAAAGGCAGGGGGGTGTCTCCTGGAGAAGAGACAGACTTGCAATCTAACTATCTAGGACAGGATTTCCCAGGCTGGTATGCTGATAAGAATCAGGGCCACCCAGGGTGAGATGACCAGTGTTGCGGATTTTCCTTTCACCTCGGACTCCAAGATGGCACAGCATTGCTGCTGATCCGCTCTTTATTCAAACTTGCGCTATTTTGTTCATCGTGGATTTTTTGCATGAATTTTGATTTTTCAGAGTATTGCCCTAAACTCTGACTTATCTTGCTGACTGAGTTTTTAACATCTCCTTAAATTTTGTGTCCAAGGCTGTTGCCTTACTCTAGTCTTGTCCCTGCTGAGAATCCCATGATATGGTCATTAAAAACAGATTCCCAGCCACAATCCCAGATCTTTGGAATCAGAATTTTGTGGGGAGGAATGGGGTGGAGCGGGAATTGGAAATCTGCATTTTTAACAAGTGTCCTATTTGTGAGACGAGGCTGGGAGATACTGACCAAGGGCTTGTGCCTTAATAAGCAGTTGACTTAACCAGAGCATCCCTTAGGCTCCTTTTTAGGCATCAGTTTTCCCACCTGTAAAGTGGAAATGGCTGTAAATATCTATCATTCTCCAAGAGTTGCATTATTCTAGATGCATTTCAATAAAGTGAAGAAAATTTGGTGGTACTGGAAAGAATAGGGAAAAGATACAGTGGACTTTCAATTAATCATTTATGAATGATCTCTTTTGTAATATTTTCTATGAGCAAAGATGTAATCCTAGGTTAGTTTTTCTCTGCTTCTCAAGTCTTTTTAATGGCACTTCTCCCTTTAATCACCATTCCTTAAGTACTCAGGGAATACTGATACCTTTCATTGTTAGAATGAGGCAAACAGAACGATATCACGATTGCAAAAATACCTTATGACACCTTCAAAGCCAAATTCAGCTGCCTTAGGGATCAGCTCTCCATGCTCCTGGCCTTTCTCCATTGGAAGAGTCAGTTGAGAGTTGAGAGTTTAATTGGGGAAATTTAACTAAATTTAAGTGATCCCAACTTAAACGGGACAATACCTTGATTCTATTGAATATCTGCCATAATAACAACAATAACCAGCTACCCTGTCTTGAGGGTGCATTAAGAGCAGATGTTTGGGCTTCCCTGGTGGCGCAGTGGTTGGGAGTCCGCCTGCCGATGCGGGGGACGTGGGTTCGTGCCCCGGTCCGGGAGGATCCCGCATGCCGCGGAGCGGCTGGGCCCGTGGGCCGTGGCCACTGGGCCTGCGCGTCCAGGGCCTGTGCTCCGCAGCAGGAGAGGCCACAGCAGTGAGAGGCCCATA
>NW_006777801.1:4167091-4167807 GCF_000442215.2 Lipotes vexillifer
TGTTTACTGCACAACTGCACGTGCCTGGCCCTGCATTCGTGCTTCACTTAGGCTTCATGACAACCCTGGGAGGCATCCGCTCTTATTTCTATTGAAGGGATGAGGACACAGCACCCCAATTAATTTTATTATTGCCCCTGGTCACAGAGTTAAGAATTGCAGAGTCAGCGTTGGAACCCAGTTTTGTCTGACTTCAAAGCTTGTGCTTTTCCTACGATTACTTTGTTGTTGTTGTTTTTACTTCAAAACATGTACTGGAGGGAAGAATGACGAGTACAGGTGCAGATGCACTCATTTCTCAGACAGGCAGGTCATCGGTTGGGTGGGACTTCATCCCTGGCTTTGCTAAGCCCTGGTGCCACTGTGCCTGTTGTTTCTGCTCTGCTGTCTCAACCAGGTCCCTGTAGCTTCTGTGGGTGCCTGGCAGCTGATGGAGCAGAAAGGAACTTTGATCTCTCAGCCCTCGGGCTCCCTTTCCCAGGGGCCAGGATGCCTTTGTAAAGCGGGTTGTTGGGAAAGAAACCCTTTCCTGTCCTCACTGCAGGGCTGGGCTGGGTGGCTGCCCATGGGAGACAGCACCCATCAGCACTGGCCCTCCCTTCCCCTCCCTGCTATCTCCCTGGAGGGCTCTGGGATTTGCCCCACGTCCTGATCCAGATGGAAGAGGGACTATTGTGAGGCTCAGTGCAGAGCCCAGCCCGGCCTGGGGTGGCCGC
>NW_006777801.1:4167817-4172979 GCF_000442215.2 Lipotes vexillifer
ACACAGGGGGGAAAGCCACAAACTAGCAAGCTGCTTAGCAATTCCCTGGTTTCCCTCCCCTCCAATCCAGGTCAGAATGGTCGATGATGACCAGGCGATGTGTGTGCGATGGAAGGGTGGGAGTGCTGGGCAACTCCGGTGTTACCAGTAATTATCTGATGACCTTGAGCACATCATTGGTCCCTCTGAGCCTCAGTTTCCTTGTCTGTGACACATGGAAACTAGATGACTTTTAAGAATAAGGCTGACGTCTAAGGCCCTTTTGGCTCTGACCTCCTGGACTTCAAAGCCTCCCTCAGGCTGACCTGCTGCTCTGCTGTGATAACAGTGTCAGACATGGCAGCTCCCATGCGTTGAGCCCTGTCCCGCGCCAGGCATCGTGCCAGGACTTTCACACAGCAGCTCATGGAATCCTCTGAAGAATTCTATACTCAAGTGAGAAGCAGAAGACTTGGGGAAAGAAGCATAGCTTCAAGTCCACACGACTAGTACATGTGGAAGGCAGGACTTGAATCCAGATCTGCTTGATCCTAAAGCCTGTTCTCGCATCCATGCTTCATCCTAACCCCCACCCCCCCTGTCCCCCAGGGAGACTCCATGAACTTCTGTGGTGACATCTCCTTGGGGCCTTCGAAGCCTCAGAGATCAGCAAGAGTGGTCTCTCCTCAAACCAAGTAGAAGGGCAGGTGGCCCGGGAAGGCTGAAGGGTCTTGAGCTGACACCTGCCCTCAGAGAGGGGCGTTCAGGAGCCCCTGCCAGTGTGAAGCCAACAGAAGAATGATGGAGATGCTGATGGCCGTGAGAGTCTAATTTCTCCACTCCAAGTGCCCTCTCCTCTCCACATGTGCTTTCCCGTGGCTCTGGAACAGTGCCCATGAATAAAGCATTATCTCCACACTCTGCCAGCAAAGCCCAGCCCAAGGGAAAGGAAATATTTAAAGGTGAAATCACCTAGAGAACAAATCTTTGTTTCAAACCACTGGGCACAGTTTTGACATGGCAAGCAAGTGTTCCCCACTCCCTGGTGTTCTGCTTGGAGAGAAGACAGTCCAACTTAAACCTGCATTTCTACAGGAGTCTTGTTTTACTGAACCTGAAGGAGAAGTACTTAGTGAGCGCTCTGCCTAAGCATTGGCTGTCTGAGTTTTCCTCTGCCTCAGTCAGTCCTCCATCCCCACTCCCAGAGAGCATGCTCACTTCCTTGGCATCCTACAGCCCCAGAGCAAGAGCGCAGAGGCACATAGAGGACGGGGACCTGCATTTATTGAGTCCCTTACTGGGGCCAGGTGCTGTCCTGAGGATGTGTACTGGTAGATATACTTTCATTGAATCCTCATAAGGTAACATTAGCAGCATGCTTTTTTACAGACGAAACTGAAGTGTAGAGCAGTTAAGTCACTTGGAGAGGAAGGAACTGGGATTTCAACTGTTTGACCTCCTCTTTCCAGTGCAGAGCATGGGGGCATGCAGAGGGTTGGGATTGGAGCAGAGCTGTCCCGGGCAAGGTGAGATTTGAGCTGGGTTTTGAAGGAGGCTGAGGGACTTCCAAATTCGGAGGTGAGGGCTTCCCTGGTGGCGCAGTGGTTGAGAGTCCGCCTGCCGATGCAGGGGACACGGGTTCGTGCCCCGGTCCGGGAAGATCCCACATGCCGCGGAGCGGCTGGGCCCGTGAGCCATGGCCGCTGAGCCTGCGCGTCTGGAGCCTGTGCTCCGCAACGGGAGAGGCCACGACAGTGAGAGGCCCGCGTACCGCCAAAAAAAAAAAAAAAAAAAAAAATTCGGAAGTGAGCACCAGATGCAGAGGCAAATGGCCTGTGCTGAGGCGGAGAAGCAGGGGTGGGGAGGTAACCAGCACCCCAAGGAAATGTCTTCACTTAACACGTTTGATTTAATGCCCCCAGCTTTGTTCACAGCCTAGGACAGGAGAAAGGATTATTTTAGAAACACTCCGGACTTCTCTGGAAAAGTACACTTGAAGGTGTCCTCTTGTGTTACTTCGTGCTCGCTACGTAAGGAGCTATGAATGATTTCTTGCAAAAATTTAGTCCGGAGAAATATTTATCTCCATAGGAAAGGCTGAGAAATTTTTATTTCTTTGGAATATGAGACCCACATGGCCTCTTACAGTTCCCATTTTGCCTAGAGTTCCTAGACGCTGAGAGTCAAATTACAAGCCGTTTTGTTTTGGGCAGCTTTATCATATAGGAAGCGATTTGTATCTAAACTGGGCTCTGGAGTCAGACTACCTAGTTGGAGAGCCCAGCTCTGCAGTTTCCTGGCTGTGCAACTTTGAGCAAGTTATTGATCTTTCCTGTACTTCAGTTTCCTCATCTGTAAAATGGTACCATAATAGCACTTACATCATAGGGTTTATGTGAGGATTTCAATTAGCTTGAAAACGTAAAATCACAACTCTCCTGACCTTCCCTCTGCTTTCTTTCTTCATTGTTCTCCTTAGCACTTACTGCTAAATGTTACTTATTTTGCTTTTTATTTGCAAAATAGCTCTAACCTCTAAATTTTACTTTTTATTTGTCCCCTCCCACTAGATAGTAAGTCACACAAAGTCAGGGGGTTTTGTTCGCACTATATCCTCAGAGCTTAGAATGATTCCCGGCATACAATAAGGTATTCCATAGATGTGTGTGAAATGAATGAATGACTCCAAAGTGCCTAGCAATGCCTGGCACATAGGAAGTCCTCAGTAAATATTACTTAATATCTTTCTTCAAATCACATCCACCTTCAGTCTATCAGCAGACCATGTCAGCTGTATCTTCAGAATGCATTCGGAATTTGATTACTTCTCACTGGCTTCCCTGCCAGCATCCCAGTCCAAGTCCCCTCACTGCTCACCTGGACACCTGCAGGAGTGAGCTAACTTGATTCCTGGCTCCACTCCTGCCAGCCTACAGTTAGCCCTCTAACTCCATTCTGGGGCTGCAATGATCGTCTTAAAATATAGAGGATGCCCTGTCACTCCCCTGTTTCAGTCCTCCAGTGTGTCCCCATTACACTCAGTATCATAATCAAGATCTTTTCATAGTTTAAAAGTCTCCACATGCTCTCGTGCTTGACGTTCTCCTGAAATCTCATCTCCCATGCCCACCTTTCCCGTCCTTCATACTGGCTATTGCTCAGGTCTCCTCACAGCCTTGGCTGTTCTGCTGGAATGTTCTTCTTTCATAGGGCTCCCTCTGACACGTTATGTAGATGTCAGCTTGTCACCTCAGAGAGGGCTTCCCGGATTCCCTGTCTAAAGGGTCCCAACATACTCCCAGCCCCCGACTCAGGCCCCTGTCCTGAGCATTTAGCAGAGATTTTGGGGTCACTGCGGCTGTCTTGTCCATTGGTGCCTTGAAAAGTACGGTCTAGTCTAGTGGGTGTTGCTTCCGTCCTGTGAAGCAGTGAGCTGGAGGCCACACCGAGGATCCTGACACTTTTTCTCCCCATGCTTGGCCAGGTCCTGCAGATCTGCCCCAAGGACATGAGAGCTGACATCTGCGTGCACCTGAACCGCAAGGTGTTCAAGGAGCACCCAGCCTTCCGGCTGGCCAGCGACGGCTGCCTGCGGGCACTGGCCATGGAGTTCCAGACTGTGCACTGTGCCCCAGGGGACCTCATCTACCACGCAGGAGAGAGTGTCGACAGCCTCTGCTTTGTGGTCTCCGGCTCCCTGGAGGTGATCCAGGATGACGAGGTGGTAGCCATTCTAGGTAGGTGTTGCCTTTGCTGGATGGAAACCTGCTGGTACCTGGGGTTGGTTTAGCTACTGCCTTCAACCAGAAATGGCTCCACAGGGCAGGACCAATGGTTGGCATCCATACATCTATCCAGCAAATATCTGAGTGCCTGTCTTGTGCCAGGCAGTGTTTGAAGCACTTGGGATGTTTCAATGAAAGAAATGGATTTTGTCCTACAGGGGCTCTACTGGGGAGAGGTGAACAAATTGGCAGACATTTGTATACAGTGGAAGGGACATCTAACCCGGGATTCAGGTATTGGGGATGGCTTCCTGGAAGAAATGACATCGAAGTTGAAACCTAAAAACTGAATATGAGTTAACATGGTGAAGGGAAGGGACAAAGGAGTATTCTATGCAGAGGGGAAAGCATGTGTGAAATCACCGCAGAGAGAGAGAGAGAGAGAAGTCATGATTCATTTGTACCAGTGTGTGTACTCAGTGTGGCTGGAACACGCAGAGTAAGGAGGGGTGTGGTGAGAGATGAGTCTGGGAAGGGAGCTCTGAGCACTAGGCAGATCATGGCAGGCTCTGGAAGCCATGTTAAGGGACTTGGATTTTATTTTGGAGAGCCGATGAAGGGTTTAAAGCAAGGGAGAGGCACGATCAGATTTGTACTTTAGAAAGATAATTGTAGTTGCAGAGTTAATTGAAGGGGGAAGGCCCGGGTAGGGAGATGAGCCTGGAGACCTGTTATCTAGGGGTAAGTTGGTGGAGCCCCGAACTAATATTTGTGGTGGGCAGAGGGAGAGAAGCAAATGGAGTTGACATATTTAAGAAGTAGAATCAACAGCACCTGATGATGGTTTGGCTGTGGGAGGAGAGGGAAGTCCATGAGGACTGCAAGATCTCTCACTTGCAAGCTTGGGAGGCGGCGTGCCAGGCTCTGTAATAGGGAGTGTGGAGGGAGGAGGAATGACATGGGGGAACGTGGGTATTTGGTATTTGAGCATCAGTGGCCTTTGAGAGATTCATCTGGTTGCCTGAGGCAGCTGCAGAACAGCTCTTTAGTGGGGGCATGTTTACGTCTCTGAGGGGACAAGCCCTCATAATAATACCCATCATTTATGGTCATCTGTTCTGTATCGGGCATTTCACATACAGATCCTCAGTTCATCTTTACAGTAACCCTATGAAGTTGTTTTATTATCCCCATTTTGTAGATGAGACACTGACAGCTCAGAGAGGTTGAGGAACTTTCCCAAGTCTTCATAGCTGATGAGGTCCATGGAGCCAGCATCCTGGGGTCCCTCTGACTCCAGAACCTCTGCTCTGATCTACTTAGCATTCCTTCATTCCCAGTGTTAGTATGTAGTTTGCTGGCCCATTCAGTTGCCAGACACTGCTAGACATTGTGGACTTCTTTTTTTTTTTTTTTTTTTTTTTTTTTTTTTTTGGGGTGTTTCTTTAGGAAACTGGG
>NW_006777801.1:4172989-4212698 GCF_000442215.2 Lipotes vexillifer
TTTTTTTTTTTTTTTTTTTTTTAATCTTTGGGTGTGCTTTCTTAGGAAACTGAGGCAGGGAGACATTGTTAAACTGAAGTTAGACTTGAGATTCAAACCAAGTATCAAGACATAGATAGTATTTTTTTTTATACTAAAGCCTAATCTTTGTTTCTGCTTGATTTGAGAGTATATGAGAGGCAGCCTCTTTTCTCCCCTGACCCTGAGCCAACTTGCCCTCTTGATTATATTCTTCTCAGGTTAACCCAAGGATGCTTTGTATTCCTTCAGTGTGTGCTGGCAGATGGTGGGAGGGAGGCTGGGATAGAGATTCAGTGGGGGATGGAGGCTGAAACTGTTTGTCAAAATAAGTTTTGGATTCCTAGTGTCCACTGAACTCTACAGACAGGATTATTATTCTGTTCCTTGCCTTTCTTATCCATAGAGACGTGAGATTTGACTGTGTGTAAGGAGCAGCACACATTAAGGGCAAAACCATTGCTTTAGTATCACTGCAGGAAAAGGATACTTATCTCTACCTTTAATACTATCGGTGTCCCCAATAAAGAGGACTTTCCTTTAGTGATAGCTCTCTCAGGACATTTGCCTGGCTGGGAAGGAGAGTCACTAGTGACTAGTGGGCTTTCCTTTGAATTTCAATATGATCCTTTGGTGTAGGGTATCTTTCACCCATTCCCTTCACTGATAGCTCACCACATGCCTTTCCAAGGAGTCTAGCCTCAGACCAGTGCCATCTCCCTTACATATTCACGCTCAGGGCTTCCTAATCGACACCTCACCGCGCTCCCCCCACCCCCGCCCCAAGCTAAATAGCTGCACTATTAGGGGTTGGGTTTGGACACCTAGGCATGGAGGTAGGAAGAGCTGCAGAGGGTGAGGAAGGCAAATGATTACTTCCCAGCCCCGTCTCATTTCTCCTCAGCCTGGGCTTCTAGTGGGGAAGCAACCAGGGCTTGGTTCAATTTTGATTTATTTGGTCAATTGACTACTCCTCCGAGTCCAGCCCTCCGCCTTGGGCCCTCCTGGGCATCCTGCCAGCTCTAGGCAGCAGCGTGGATGGGGCCTCTGAAACAGCTCAGCAGCTTCGGATTCAAAGTGGTTGCTGCCCTCAAGCTGTCCAGGCTTGAAAAGCAGGTATCCCCAGGAACCAGACTGGGTCCAGAAATTAGGTCCAAGCTTGACGTCCTAAAGAATCTTTGACATTTCAAGAGGCTCTTATTCTTTAAAAGGATAACACAGGCCCTTTGAATGAACCTGACCTCTGGGCCAAGAGGTGTAAGAGAGTCCAAGCTCTTTTTCCCTTGGAAACTTCAGAGTTTTGTTGTTGTTGTTTTCCTCTAATTAGAGTACCTTCTGCTCAACGAACTGAGGTCACTTTGTTCTTGTAGAGAGGGTTTAAGCATCCAACAGCTATTAGAACTAGATCTTTAGTGTCCTTTGATGCCTCTCAGTTCAATCCAACTGAAATTTATTGAGGAAACTGCTGTCACAGAGGTACGGATGCATCAGTGGATCAAACATGAGCCCAGCCTTCAAGGAGCTGCTGCAAGGAGTTCCTCAAGGAGGAGACTGACATTATTTAAAAGGCACCAGTCACACTGCTTGGCAACTGTTACCACAGAGAGAATACAGATGATCCTAGAAGGTTATAGGACATGTAACTATTGAGCAGCTACTCTGTACCCAGTGCTCCAATGAGAATAGCCAGGGAATCCTTAGTTACCATAAAACAGGAGGCTTTTGGAAAAAGCCCAGAACTCATCCATCTCATTCCTTTGGTCTCTAGTCTCTTGTTATCAGTTCACTCATTTACACTCTGCTCATTTGTTTCCTCCTTCCAGTTCTAATATTCCACCCCCATTCTCTGTTTCATTTTAGCACAGACTCCAAAAATGAGGAAAAGGGTCAGGACTCATAACTGAGTGTGTTCAGTATGCGTTAAAAATAAAACCCTTTCTAATAAAAGTTTTCTAGAAAAGCGTTTTTCAAACTTTCTTGACTCAATGTATATTGTATTATGAACTAATAAACACGTGTGCACACACACAGTTATACATAAAACTCAGCACTTAACTCTTGCTGCATGAAATGCAACCTCGTGTTTTCTACTAGATTCTGTTCACTTTCATTTAAAAAGAAATTGACTGTCATGACCCACTAAATTACTTACTTGACCTACTCTCAGCCCGCAGTTTAAAAACATGGTCCCACAAACACAGAAAATCTCTCTCCTGGATTGAAAGCCATGCTGTCCCCTGAGGACAGAGAATACACTAGATGATCTCTTGTGTTCTCCTTTCCTTCTGAGGTTCTCTGCCTGATTTTTGAGGTGATACCCTCCTAGTCTCCTTTTGGAATTCTCTTAGAAATCACTTTGTGGCTTCTCTAATTTAGTTTCTTGGCTCTTTGAAATAAATTCAAGCCTTTAGCCTGTGCATTTTATTCATTAGATTTTTTTTTTTTTTTTTTTTTTGCGGTACGCGGGCCTCTCACTCTTGTGGCCTCTCCCATTGCGGAGCACAGGCTCTGGACGCGCAGGCTCAGTGGCCATGGCTCACGGGCCCAGCCGCTCCGCGGCATGTGGGATCTTCCCGGACCGGGGCACGAACCCGTGTCCCCTGCATCGGCAGGCGGACTCTCAACCACTGCGCCACCAGGGAAGCCCTAGATTTTTTGAAAGTAATCTTCTTCTAGTTTTTCATAGATATCAGAATAAAAAGTCACAGGTCCTCATTCTGTCCCTGCCCCAGTGGTACTCTTAGCATCTGCAAGTAAGTTGTTATCTCAGTTCTGTGTTAGTTGACCAATGTAAATGAGGGATGAGCTTTCATCAGGGCTCAGCTTGAGTGTGATCCATCTCTCTGTGTTTCTGTCTTATAAGTGCAGTGTTTAAATGCTCCTGTTTCACTGTGATTTAGAATCCCTGTAATAACTTTTATGGGTTTTGCATTTTAATACTTAATTTATATTTTAATCTCAGATCATCTTGTATCTTTTTGTTTTGTTTTGGTTCATCGTCTTGGGCAAGACAGATGTTTTTGTTGCCAGGCTACACTGAGTAGTGGAAAGAGCCCTGGACCTGGGACTGGAGATGTAACGGTGACCCCAGTTCTGCACTAACTCCCTGCAGGAGTTGCCACTAACTGGTTAAGTCTCCAAGGCCTCCTGTGGTTCTGCTAAGACCATCACACTGCATCAGTTGCATGTCGCCTATGAGCTGAGGTCCTTTGGTTTCATATCTCTGGCATGGCCCAGCACATGGAAGGTACTGGAGGCTGTTTGCTGAATTGAGCTGAATTGAATTGAAAGGCAGAGGCTGGGCTGTGAAGGGCCCCATGGTCCAGAATAAGGGGCTGGACTTTATCTTGGGGGGATGAGGGGCCCAGAGAGGGTTTTAAACATGGGAGTGACATGAAGATTTGGGGCCCACAAATATCGAGGCATGGAAGCTAACAGGGAGGCTCAGGTGAGAAATCATGAGGGCCTGAGGGAGGTGGTGGAAGGGAGATGGGGAAGAAGAGCCAGAGACAGCGGGAGAGGGGGAACCTCCAGGATATGGAGCTGAGAACCCCGAAGGGCAGCAGTGGGACGTGGGCTGGAGAGGCAGATCTGGGCTATAGCCTGTTGACATTTCTAAATGTGAGCCTGAGGAACTAGGTAGTGGGAAACCACCAAGGGTGGTGAGTAAAGTGTGACACTGTTAGAGCTGTGATTTGCAAAAATTAACGAATTTGACATAGAGACAAGGAGACCATTAGGTGACTGCGGCTTATAGTAAGGATGAAAGGTGTTATGGTGTGGGCAGGAGAAACCGAGACAGGAGTCGGGCTGCCAAATAAAACACAGATATCCAGTTAAATTTGAATTTCATATAAACAAAGAATAATTTTTAGCTGAAGCATTTCCTAAATATTGATGGGGCATGTGTATGCTAAAATGTACCCATTTATCTGAAATTCAGATTTAACTGGGTGACCTGTATTTGCTGAAGCTGGCATGGAAGGGTCAGGTGGCTGAGACATTCTGGGAGGAGAATCTGAAAGGCTGTAAATAATAGGATGTGGGGAGCAGATACAGGGAGGTGAGAGGGGACTGACCCCCGGTGGGTGGAGAGATGGAGGCACCGGTAACAGAAGAAGCCAGTCGGGAGGAAGAGGTGGTGAGAGGGAAAGGTGATGAGCTTGGTTTGACTTGTTGCGTTTAAAGGCCAGTGGGGTATCCAAGTGGAGTGTTTAACAGCTACTCAGAAAGGCAGGTCTGGAACTGGGGAAAGAAGCCAGGGCTCAAGACAGAGAGTTAGGATTCAGAGGAAAGAATAGGAACCTGGGGAGAAAAAATAGGTGCAGAGTTAATAGAGCTTTCTAAAGGAAATTCTCATAATTTTAGAGCCCAGACAGAGGGGACTGGTTAAATCAGAAAATATGGTAAATCAAGGCAGTTGTTATGATGATGGTATAAGAAGTTTGATTGGAATGCAAAATGTTTCAAATATAATGTTAAGTGGAGAAAAAAGCAGAATATATAACTATATATGCAGTAACTGTAACTACACAAAAATGAATATGAGTGGAAGAAAGATGGACAGTGTACCAACACGTTCACTGAAGCTTTCTGCATGGTGGTCATAAGAGCCAATATTTTCTACTTTTTCAATATATTTCATTTATTTTATACAATGCACACATATCCTTTTATAAACAAAAGGGGAAAAATCAAGTCAATTTTGAATTCTTATCTGTAGCCATCCTGGAAAATTATCACCTGCTTTCAGTGGAAGATTTGTGATCTGTTCACTTAGTGGAGAAACATTTGGCTAATTTAATTTTATCTAACTGCAGTTGTGAAGAACAGAAGGAGAATTGTCATGATGTTTCTAAGCCACTGCTTTAATGTAACCATTTATGTGTGGGCCCTCCTTCAGATAGCTATGCCAACATTGTTTCCTCATACTCAGTATAGTCTCCAGGAGGAAGGCTGGTGACCCATATTGGGGTGAAATTTTAATTCCTTTAAGGAGAGCATTTGTATCATAGGGTAATTTCTAACATCCATCCTTTTTATTTCTTCTTTTTAAATAGGTTCATAAATTTTCAGCTCAGCATTAAGCTGGATAAGAGGGAATTACAGGAGTTTTTCTGAGCAGGTCAGCAAATTCCTTCTGGAGTCAGGCTGGCAATGTAGCCACCTGAGGACACCAAGGTTCTTGCACTTGGACTGGGGGCCAGTCCTGTCCTCAAAGTCATCCGTCCTAAGTCATTCATAGTCTTTCAAATCCTGTCCCACCTTACATTATTCCACTCAGACCCATCTTTTCATTGATCTGTTGATTAGTTCATTCCATAAAAATGCCAGGTGTAGTGCTGGGTCTTGAAGATACAACAGTGAACCAAACATACACTCCTGGCATAGAACTAACAGTCTCACCAGGGAAACAGACAAGTGAATATGCAGTTTCACGTATAAAATAGAGTGCCAAGAGTTGTAATAAGAGTATGAACAGGATGCTATGGGAGCTTATAAGACAGGCATCTAATTCAGCCAAGCCAGAAGAAATCAAGGAAGGCTTCCTGACAGAGGTGGCATCTGAGCTGAGACTTCCATGATGAACTGAATTCCACCAGGTGCGTGGGAGCAGGGTGTGCTGAGCATGGGGGATTAAAGAGAGAGTGTTCCCTGGCAGAGGGGCAGCATCTACAAAGACTTCAAAAGAGAAGAGTCACAAAATCGCATTTGTGTTTAGAAAGATCATCCTGGCTTCTGTGAAGAGAATGGGTAGCAGGCAGGGAGACCAGTGAGGAGGGCGCTGAGAGAAGAGAGAGGCCTGAACTGACTTAACAACAGTGGGAATGGAGAAAAGTAGACAGATCCAAGAGATATCTGATAAATAAAATTATCAGAGCTTGGTCATTTATTGAATATGGAGACAAGCAAGAGGGTAGAGTCTGCAGTGACTTGGACAACTTTCACAGGGAGGAGAAACGCTGAAGGATGGGCAGGTTTCTCTGGGAGCAGGACCAGTTCCAGTTTTGAATCTGTGGATTTGAGCTAAGTTCAAGTATCCAGTGGGAGATTCTATGGACTCGGAAGAGAGATCGAAGCTCGAGGTATTAACCTGGGGATCATTGAGACCCAGGTGACAACTGAAGCTAAGGGAGAGGCTGAGAAAACTCGAGGGGAGAGAGGAGGGTAAGAAGCAACAAGGTCTAGAGCAGAGCCCCAAGGAATACCAGTTAATATAGGACACATGTAGGAGTCCGAGATGGACCGCCATCAGAGGGGGAGAGACCAGGAGAGTGGGATGTCACAGAAGCCAAGGAGAGGCAGAAAAGGGCATTCTCAAATGCTACAGAACCACATTTAAGTGACTAGAAGATGCCATGGATGATAAGACACACCAGTATTCTATGACCCACTGAGAAACAATGCTGCCAATTAAACTGTGACATATCATTGATTGTAAGGCATCTTCTGATTTCAGAGATAAAAAATGCTAAACAACTTAAGTATATCTTAGAATCAAAGAGCTTTAATATGTTGAGGACTAAAAACTATCTTTTAGGCTGTTATCAGGAAAAGAGTTATTGACCACGGTGAGAGTAATGTTGAGTATAGGGTCAGAAGCAAGATTAGAGGTGCTTGAGAAATGAAGAGGGTGGGAGTTGGGTTCAGGGGTGCTTCGTAATTTGCATACATCTCTCCCAGAGTTCTGAACCAAGAGAGAGATAATAAGTAAGACGGGTATCAGTCAAAATATCACCTTTTATTTTTGTGATAAAGCTAATATCAGAGAATATGCATTATATTTGCATCCAAGAAGGCTTCCCAATATTAAGCCCCAGGATTAGACCCACCCTTGTGTTGCTGACCAGCACAAGCCTACCCCTGTGAGGGTCTGCCCTGTATCTCTGGTGGCAGGAGGGACAGAGAGAACAAGCTCCTGGCAGGCAGATCTCAAGGAGAGCGAAGGGGCTGGCCTGCACACATGCAGGGTCTCCTCCCAAACTCATTAATCAGATGAGGGCACAAGGGAGGCCAGGAGTGTGGTGCACCTGAAGCTGTCTTCTGGGCAGAAAACATCAGGAATAGGAACAAATCATTCCCCCCTTGATAGTCAGAGCATGGAGGCAGTGTAAATAACACAGCCAAGCAATTGAGCCCTGAAAGAAAGGAGAACATAGCCCAAACCAGTTCTCTTCATTCCTGACCATCCAGCTTTCCCCCTGCTGTTTGAAGGGATTTCCCTTCTCTTTCATGTATCTGAATTCTCTTGCCTCACTGTAGAAGGCTAGCTCCGTTCCCTTTTTCTCTATAAAATCTCTCTAGTTCTGCCTAGACTAGCCTCCCACATATCTTGGTATTACATTTTTGTTTGTTTTAACTTCACTGTTACATACATGTAAGTTTTGTCTCATATTGTAAGCCCCTTGAATGTAGAGAGGATGTCCTATCTTTTTGTTCTGTCTCCCTTAATTGCTGGAACACTGCCTGATCCATAATAGGTCAGGCCAAATTGCTGAACTGGTTTGAATTGTGTGCAGAAGGGTGGTGAGACGTAACCCCACCTTTGGGAACTCCCAATCTCATAGCTGCCTGGGAGAATCAGAGGCAGTTCACGTCGCACCTGGTATATGACGTTACAGATTCTCGTGTGGGTTTCATTAACCAGATATGTGGCTGAACCACAGCATGGTCCCATCCCTAATACAAAGATGGTTTGCAGAAGAGCAGAACAATTGTTCTCCTTTGTACCAACTTCAAAAGAAAACAAATGTTTCTTGAACATCTCTGAACTCTCCTACAAAGCCTAACATGAGACCAAACCTTTCTAGAAGGAGACGCCCCTCTGAGAAGTGGGGTGAACTGCACATCTGCGCACCTGGAGCCACGCCTCCTGAGCATCTCCAGTCCCTACTTTCTCTGTCAACAAAAAACATCCAGTAAAACATGTTGGCTCAGCACCTGACATCACAACACAATCCGATATGATCTGGCACTTAAAGCTAAGGCTTTATTCCTAGTAGTAGATCTTCATGGCTTGGATGGGAAGGCAAATGGATGAGATTTCCACCATGTTTGTCTGTCTTTGATGTACAGTCTCATGTCTCTAAACTGCAGCAGATGAAGCAGAGATCACAGACTGCCAGCAGCATTTTTTTTTTTCCCAGTAAGAACAAGAAGGGCTTGGTGGTTTCACTACAGATAAGAGGAGGCAAAATTTATGAGGTGTCAGAACTCTGCTTAGCTACTGTCCCCCATGGTCTCAGATAATGCAAGGGAAATGTCCATAAGCGCATGAGGGAGAGTTAACTATTCCAAAATTAGCTTGAAAGCCAGGACTTTAGCACCTTTGGGGCGAGGTACA
Source organism: Lipotes vexillifer (assembly GCF_000442215.2). Lineage (NCBI taxonomy): Eukaryota > Metazoa > Chordata > Mammalia > Artiodactyla > Lipotidae > Lipotes > Lipotes vexillifer. Next base: position 4,181,352 of record NW_006777801.1, read on the forward strand.
TGGTGGATGCCTGAAGCGGGGTCCCTGGCCAGTGCCTGGCCTCATGCACAGGGACCCCTCAGCAGATCCTGGCCCCCTGTCCATAGTCAGGGCTGGTGTGGGAGGTGGGTCGGTACCACCAAGGTGTTTAGCTCAAGTTGTTGGAGCTTTTGCTCTGAATGTGCTGCCAGAGCCTCCATCGTCATGTCCATCCGATCCTTCAGAGGTGCAGAAGCCCATGCTTTTTCCTGGAGCAGGTGAAGAAAGCAGATGTGTGTATACCTGCCCCCGCAGAACCCAACACACTGTACTGCCCCAGTGGACCATGGACTCCTGAATTGGCTAGGATGTGGATTCAGCTGCTCCAGCAAAACCCCGAAATAATAGAAGCTTACACAAGACAGAAACTTGTTTTTCTCTCATGGAGCCAGCTATCCAGGCATAGAGGGCTAGAGTGGTGACTTCATGGTGTCAGGCACCCAACCTCCTAGCCTGTTGCTTCATCCTAACGAGGTTGTCACCTTGGCTTCCTGGCCCAAGAGAGCTCACATCTTGTTCCAGCCAGGAGGAAGCGGGGAGAGGGGAAGGGCAGGGCATGACCCTAGAGGTGGCACACATCCCTCTGCACCCCTCCCCTTTACCAGAGCTCAGACAAATGGCCACATTTAGCTGTAGTGCAGTCTTTCTTCTGGTCATCTTTGTGCCCAGCTATAAGGCATGGGTTTTATTTCCGTAAGAAGAGAGAATTGGTTCTGGGGAACATGTGGATTCCTAGGCCATGGCTCCTTAAGGTCAAGGCTGTCCCTCATCTATCCTCTTTCCCATCACCTAGCATGGTGCACGCCCCAGGTAGAGCTCCCTAAATGTTGACTGAAGAGGAGGCTGCTTGAGAGAGGGGATGCAGAAGACAACCCACTGGGAGCATTTCGTGGCCTCTCCCAATGAGGAGGCTGCATGGCAGTGGGGGGAAAGCCCATGGGTCATGGACAATCATTTAAACCTCTCTGGAGCTCTCTCTTCTCTTTCAAACGGGGCTGATGATCCCTGTGGGATTTGCTTCGCAGGGCTGTTTTAGAGGACTCTTCTTTTATTGTGGCTACTATATTTTGAGCACCTACTCTGTTCCAAGCACAGTGCTAAGTGCTTTGTTCACATTATTTCATGTAAGCCTTAAAACAGCCCTGTGAGGCGGGTATTATTACCCACATTTTCTAGCTGAGTGAATTGAGACTGGGAGAGGTTAGGAAGATGCCTAGTGCCTTTTCTTTATTTATGCATCCAACAACCATTGAATGCCAGCTGTGTGCCCAAGACCCTGCTGGGGGCCCAGCAATGACAGGGATGAAGAGTGTTTGCAGAGTGCAGGGGCACACGTAATGGGGAGCTGCTCTGGTCAGGGGTCAGGGAGGAGGTGTGGGTGTAGTTCGAGGCATGAGAAGGAGTTATCCAGACCAAGGAGCAGGGCGGAATGTCTGAGGCTGTGCTGAGACGGCCCGGAGGTGAGCCGGGAGCCGGACTTGGAGGGAGTCTGAGAACCCACTGTGACGAGAGGCACAGAGTGAGGGGGAGGGGCTGGCAGGGGCTGCTCCAGCACCCAGCAAGGTGGACCTGAGCTTGAAGCCAGCTTGTCTGGCCCTGAAGCCTGTGTTGAGAGCCTCATCCTCCTCAACTATCCAGTTCAGTGGGTGTGCACAGTCTGCTCAGGAGGGTTTAATCCAGTGGGTGTGCCTGGAGGGTTTAATCCAGCTTCTTTGTTATGTCCCATAAGCAGAATTATCCCAAGGGCCAGGAGAGAGAATGGCTCTCCCTCAGAGCCTCCCTTGACTATGCCAGGATCTCTGCAGCCACATTTCACCGTCCTGATGCAGTGAGCGACAAGGCCCCTCTAGTCTCGAGACGGCTTGAGGGCAGAGGACTTCCTGATGCCCCAGAGAGGAGGAATAAAGGCACTAGGGATGGCCCTCACTGCAGTCTATATTCCTGGCACCTCTCTCAGCACCCTGGGTGGAGCTTTGAGCAGCGTTGGTATCACATGCTCACTGTAGAGTCTGGAAGGTGCTTAGATGAGTTTGCAGCTGAATGAGGAGACCAGGCATTTTCGTCAAAGGATTACAAAATATACTGTCCACACTCATCCCTGCACGCAAGTGAAGGAGCAGATAATCCAAAACCTGGAGAACCCAGAGGCTTCCGAATGGCTTTCAGTCCTGCTAAAGAGACATATCCTGTGCCTCAGGGCCTTTGCACTTGCTGTTCCCTCTCCCTGGAATCATCTCAGTGCTATGTTTTTATGCTGGTTCACTGGAACTTATCCTTTAGGTCTCAGCTCAGACGACACGTCTTCCTGGAAGCCTGAGCTTGAGCCGGATACCCCTCCTGTACTCTCCGCATCATAGCCCCTAACAGGTTAGAATCACCTGAGTCTCTCTCAACTCCACTGCATCTGTCATCCCACTGCTATACCTCAGCACCCAGAACAGTGGCTGCCAAGAATTGCATGAAAAACGGAATCAGTTCTTTCTCAGTGGTGTGGGCCTAGAAATGGCTGATGATTTTAGCAGCATATGATAACTTTAACTGCAGAATTATGTTTTGCTTAGTACAGGATACCACTGTGAGTGCTTTATAAGAGGACATGATAGGGAATAGTGAAGAGAAGCAGCTGGAGTTTCATTTTCGCTCTGACCCCTCTGGTCCGCCAAGCTCACTCACAGCCAGTCTTTTAAAAACGGGGCTTTTTCTGGAGTGTTCTAAACTCGGTTATCCGTTTCTGCAACTCTTTAATATTCAGTAGGCTGTGGATCTTCTCAGGTCCCTGAGCCCCAGCACCTCTTGAATTGTCCCCAATCACCCCTCTTAACCCTCCCAACCCCCCATTCCCATCTTCCTTCCCGCTTCAGCCTCTGCAAGTGGCTGTTCCAGCCTCTGCCCTTCATGACGCCAAATTGTCTACAGGGCGTTTGTTTCCTCCTGTGCTGGACTCCTTGCAGAGATCTCCCCTCCCTCTCTTGGTGCCACCTTAGCCCTGTGTCCCAACTCCCACCTCTGTTTTGTGAATGTTCCTCAGCCCCACCTTTGTACCCAGAGGGCTGTTTATGTCTATGGCAAAAGTGGAGGCTCAGTAAAGACAGCTGCATATAATTGGGGGGTGGGAGGGGAGGAGGATTAATTATCACAGGGATGTTTGCTTGGAGTTTTAATGAGACTGCCTTTCCTTTTTTCCCCCTCCCTTTTTTTCCTTTTTCTTTTCCCCCCAGCTCAGAATATCCACTTAGAATGTCTTTTAGAATCTTAGAACCTTAGGTTTTAACATTCTGCACCCAGTGCCTCAGTGTAATAAATAAATCAATAAGCTGAGGGTCTCAAGAAGTTTGATTGCCAAGTGAATTGGGGTACCTTTTGTTCTTCGGCAAACGATCATTTCACACTAGGGGACAAGAGATGAATGTGGTTATAGAGTTTGTCCTGGCCTCCGATTCCTAACCCTGACCTGGTAAGTCATTATTCCAGCGATGTGTGTAACTTAGAAGCAGCCTGCCAAACGCTCTATGTCCTTCCCTTTGACAGTTTTCCCAAGTTATATGTTGTCATAACTTTATTTCTCATTTGCCAGAATAGTCTTGGGTTTGTTTTGAATCTGACAGGTCCTCTGACACCGCATTCTTAAATCTCACTAACAGGTCATTTATACCAAAAAGGCTGCCTTGACAGCAAGAAAGATTGTATGATTTTCAATTTGGGTTGAAAATCAAATGCAAGTTATGACAACACTGAGACTTCCTAGACCCTACAAGTTAATCATGATGATCTTACCTTGAAATACCTTTTGTAGTAGGAACTAGTCTCCATTTATTGTTTCTGTCAAAACCTTTGATTGGAATACTCTTCACAATGGGAATGTTGTCATTTCTAAAGATGCACTGATTTATTTCCTGGAGTGTTTCAAACACAATATGTTTGCCCTTTGTTGTATGCAGTAGATATGCTTCTGAAGAGTTGTTTATAAACTGAATTTTTACAGATAAACTCATATGTTAAATGCACATGAGGGGCTATTATTTTACTTTATGGGTTCTTTTATAATTAGAAAGACTACTCCTAATTCATTTGAGAATGTTCACATATTGGGCTTTGTTTAAATGAAGTAATATTTTTTCTGATTACAAAATATTACACTTTAATTGAGTAAAAGCATAAATAAGGAAAATCACAATTTGTAAATCCACCTCCCCATCCCCGGGTAACACAGTTAATATTTTGATATATTTCCATTGAGTCTTTTTTTTATGTCCATTCTTATGACATGGGAACATAATGACTACATTGCTAACTTACCCACATTTCCCCACTTTGTGTTTTCAACAATTTTCCCTCATATTTTTTTTCTGTAGCGTTTTTTTTGAACTTTATTTATTTTTTTATACAGCAGGTTCTTATTACTCATCCATTTTATACATATTACTGTATACATGTCAATCCCAATCTCCCAATTCATCACACTACCATCCCCCCCCCCCCCCCCCCCCCCCCCGCCACTTTCCCCCCTTAGTGTCTATACATTTGTTCTCTACATCTGTGTCTCAATTTCTGCCCTGCAAACCGGTTCATCTATACTATTTTTCTAGGTTCCACATATATGCGTTAATATACAATATCTGTTTTTCTCTTTCTGACTTACTTTACTCTGTATGACAGTCTCTAGATCCATCCAAGTCTCTACAAATGACTCAGTTTTGTTCCTTTTTATGGCTGAGTAATATTCCATTGTATATATGTACCACATCTTCTTTATCCATTATTCTGTTGATGGGCATTTAGGTTGCTTCCATGACCTGGCTATTGTAAATAGTGCTGCAATGAACATTGGGGTGCATGTGTCTTTTTGAATTATGGTATTTGCTCTATGCCCAGTAGTGAGATTGCTGGGTCATATGGTAATTCTATTTTTAGTTTTTTCAAGAACCTCCATACTGTTCTCCATAGTGGCTGTAGCAACTTACATTCCCACAACAGTGCAAGAGGGTTCCCTTTTCTCCACACCCTCTCCAGCTTTTATTGTTTGTAGAGTTTCTGATGATGCCCATTCTAACTGGAGTGAGGTGATGCCTCATTTAGTTTTGATTTGCATTTCTCTAATAATTAGTGATGTTGAGCAGCTTTTCTTGTGTTTCTTGGCCATCTGTATGTCTTCTTTGGAGAAATGTCTATTTAGGTCTTCTGCCCATTTTTGGATTGGGTTGTTTGTTTTTTTAATATTGAGCTGCATGAGCTGTTTATATATTTTGGAGATTAATCCTTTGTCCCTTGATTCATTTGCAAATATTTTCTCCCATTCTGAGGGTTGTCTTTTCGTCTTGTTTATACTTTCCTTTGCTGTGCAAAAGCTTTTAAGTTTCATTAGGTCCCATTTGTTTATTTTTGTTTTTATTTCCATTACTCTAGGAGGTGGATCAAAAAAGATCTTGCTGTGATTTATCTCATAGAGTGTTCTTCTTATGTTTTCCTCTAAAAGTTTTATAGTGTCCAGTCTTACATTTAGGTCTGTAATCCATTTTGAATTTATTTTTGTGTATGGTGTTAGGGAGTGTTCTAATTTCATTATTTTACACGCAGCTGTCCAGTTTTCCCAGCACCATTTATTGAAGAGACTGTCTTTTCTGCATTGTATATCCTTCCTCCTTTGTCATAGATTAGTTGACCATAGGTGCATGGGTTTACCTCTGGGCTTTCTATCCTCTTCCATTGATCTCTATGTCTATTTTTGTGCCAGTACCATATTGTCTTGCTTACTGTAGCTTTGTAGTATAGTCTGAAGTCAGGGAGGCTGATTCCTCCAGCTCTGTTTTTTTCCCTCAAGACTGCTTTGGCTATTCAGGGTCTTTTGTGTCTCCATACAAATTAAAAATTTTTTTGTTTCTAGTTCTGTAAAAAATGTCATAGGTAATTTGATAGGAATTGCATTGAATCTGTAGATTGCTTTGGGTAGTAGAGTCATTTTCACAATTTTGATTCTTCCAATCCAAGAACATGGTATATCTCTCCAACTGTTTGTATCATCTTTAATTTCTTTCATCAGTGTCTTACAGTTTTCTGCATACAGATGTTTTGTCTCCCTAGGTAGGTTTATTCCTAGGTATTTTATTTGTTGTGTTGCAATGTAAATGGGAGTGTTTCCTTAATTTCTCTTTCAGATTTTTCATGATTAGTGTATATGAATGCAAGAGATTTCTGTACATTAATTTTGTATCTTGCAACTTTACCAAATTCATTGATGAGCTGTAATAGTTTTCTGGCGGCATCTTTAGGATTCTCTATGTATAGTATCATGCCATCTGCAAACAGTGACAGTTTTACTTCTTCTTTTCCAGTTTGGATTCCTTTTATTTCTTTTTCTTCTCTGATTGCCATGGCTAGGACTTCCAAAACTATCTTGAGTAATAGTGGTGAGAGTGGACATCCTTGTCTTGTTCCTGATCGTAGAGGAAATGCTTTCAGTTTTTCACCTTTGAGAATGATGTTTGCTGTGGGTTTGTTGTATATGGCCTTTATTATGTTGAGGTAGGTTCCCTCTATGCCCACTTTCTGGAGAGTTTTTATCATAAATCGGTGATGAATTTTGTCAAAAGCTTCTTCTGCATCTATTGAGATGATCATATGGTTTTTATTCTCCAGTTTGTTAATATGGTGTATCACATTGATTGATTCACGTATACTGAAGAATCCTTGCATGCCTGGGATAAATCCCACTTGACCATGGTGTATGATCCTTTTAATGTGTTGCTGGATTCTGTTTGCTAGTATTTTGTTGAGGATTTGTGCATCTATATTCATCAGTGATATTGGTCTGTAATTTTCTTTTTTTGTAGTATCTTTGTCTGGTTTTGGTATCAGGGTGATGGTGGCCTTGTAGAATGACTTTGGGAGTGTTGCTTCCTCTTCAGTTTTTTGGAAGAGTTTGAGGAGGGTGGGTGTTAGCTCTTCTCTAAATGTTTGATAGAATTCACCTGTGAAGCCGTCTGTTCCTGGACTTTTTTTTGTTGGAAGATTTTTAATCACAGTTTCAATTTCACTGCTTGTGATTGGTCTATTCATATTTTCTATTTCTTCCTGATTCTGTCTTGGAAGCTTATACCTTTCTGAGAATTTGCCCGTTTCTTCCAGGTTGTCCATTTTATTGGCATAGAGCTGCTTGCAGTAGTCTCTTAGGACGCTTTGTATTTCTACAGTGTCTGTTGTAGCTTCTCCTTTTTCATTTCTAATTTTATTGATTTGAGTCCTCTCCCTCTTTTTCTTGATGAGTCTGCTAATGGTTTATCAATTTTGTTTATCTTCTCAAAGAACCAGCTTTTAGTTTTATTGATCTTTACTATTATTTTCTTTGCTTCTATTTCATTTATTTCTGCTCTGATCTTTATGATTTTTTTCCTTCTACTCACTTTGGGTTTTGTTTGTTCTTCTTTCTCTAGGTTCTTTAGGTGTAAGGTTAGATTGTTTATTTGAGATGTTTGTTTTTTCTTGAGGTAGGCTTGTACTGCTATAAACTTCCCTCTTAGAACTGCTTTTGCTGCATCCCATAGCTTTTGGATCGTCATGTTTTTATTGTATTTTTTGATTTCCTCTTTGATTTCTTCAGTGATCTCTTGCTTATTTAGTAATGTATTGTTTAACCTCCATGTGTTTGTGTTTTTTCCCCTGTAATTGGTTTCTAATCTCATAGCATTGTGGTCAGAAAAGATACTTGATATAATTTCAATTTTCTTAAATTTACTGAGGCTTGATTTGTGACCCAAGATGTGATCTATCCTGGAGAATGTTCCGTGGGCACCTGAGAAGAAAGTGTAATCTGCTGCTTTTGGATGGAGTGTCCTATAAATATCAATTAAATCTATCTGGTCTATTGTGTCCTTTAAAGCTTGTGTTTCCTTATTAATTTTCATTTTGGATGATCTTTCCATTGGTGTAAGTGAGGTGTTAAAGTCCCCCACTATTATTGTGTTACTGTCGATTTCCTCTTTTGTAGCTGTTAGCAGTTGCCTTCTGTGTTGAGGTGGTCCTGTGTTGGGTGCATATATATTTATGATTGTTATATCTTCTTGGATTGATCTCTTGATCATTATGTAGTGTCCTTCCTTGTCTCTTGTAACATTCTTTATTTTGAAGTCTATTTTATCTGATATGGGTATTGCTACCTCAGCTTTCTTTTGATTTCCATGTGCATGGAATATCTTTTTCCATCCCCTCACTTTCAGTCTGTATGTGTCCCTAGGTCTGAAGTGTGTCTCTTGTAGACAGCATATATATGAATCTTGTTTTTGTATCCATTCAGCGAGCTTGTGTCTTTTGATTGGAGCATTTAATCCATTCACGTTTAAGGTAATTATCGATATGCGTGTTCCTATGACCGTTTTCTTAATTGTTCTGGGTTTGTTTTTGTAGGTCCTTTTCTTCTCTTGTGTTTGCCACTTAGAGAAGTTCCTTTAGCATTTGTTGTAGAGCTGGTTTGGTGGTGCTGAATTCTCTTAGCTTTTGCTTGTCTGTAAAGCTTTTGATTTCTCCATCGAATCTGAATGAGATCCTTGCAGGGTAGAGTAATCTTGGTTGTAGATTCTTCCCTTTCATCACTTTAAATATGCCATGCCACTCCCTTCTGCCTTGTAGAGTTTCTGCTGAGAAATCAGCTGTTAACCTTATGGGAGTTCCCTTGTATGTTATTTGTCATTTTCCCTTGCTGCTTTCCATAATTTTTCTTTGTCTCTATGTTTTGCCAGCTTGATTACTATGTGTCCCGGCATGTTTCTGCTTGGGTTTATCCTGTGTGGGATTCTCTGCGATTCCTGAACTTGGGTGGCTATTTCCTTTCCCATGTCAGGGAAGTTTTCAACTCTAATCTCTTCAAATATTTTCTCAGGTCCTTTCTTTCTTCTCCTTCTGGGACCCATATAATGCGAACGTTGTTGCGTTTAATGTTGTCCCAGAGGTCTCTTAGGCCGTCTTCATTTCTTTTCATTGTTTCTTCTTTATTCTGTTCCGCAGCAGTGAATTCCAGCATGCTGTCTTCCAGATCACTTATCCGTTCTTCTGCCTCAGTTATTCTGGTATTGATTCCTTCTGGTGTAGTTTTCATTTCAGTTATGTTATTGTTCATCTCTGTTTGTTTGTTCTTTAATTTTTCTAGGTGTTTGTTCTTTAATTCTTCTAGGTCTTTGTTAAACATTTCTTGCATCTTCTCGATCTTTGCCTCCATTCTTTTTCCGAGGTCCTGGATCATCTTCACTATCATTATTCAGAATTCTTTTTCTGGAAGATTTTCTATCTCCACTTCATTTAGTTGTTTTTCTGGGGTTTTATCTTGTTCCTTCATCTGGTACATAGCCCTCTGCCTTTTCATTTTGTCTGTCTTTCTGTGAATGTGGTTTTTGTTCCACTAGCTGCAGGATTGTAGTTCTTCTTGCTTCTGCTGTCTCTCCTCTGTTGGATGAGGCTATCTGAGAGGCTTGTGCAAGTTTCCTGATGGAAGGGACTGGTGGTGAGTAGAGCTGGCTGTTGCTCTGGTGGGCAGAGCTCAGTAAAACTTTAATCTGCTCTGCTGATGGGTGGGGCTGGGTTCCCTTCCTGTTGGTTGTTTGGACTGAGGTGACCCAACACTGGAGCCTACCAGGCTCTTTGGTGGGGCTAATGGCAGACCCTGGGAGGGCTGATGCCAAGGAGTACTTCCCAGAACTTCTGCTGCCAGTGTCCTTGTCCTCACGGTGAGACAGAGCCAACCCCCGCCTCTGCAGGAGACCAACACTAGCAGGTAGGTCTGGTTCAGTCTCCTATAGGGTCACAGCTCCTTTGCCTTGGTCCTGGTGCACACACAATTTTTGTGTGCCGTCAAAGAGTGGAGTCTCTGTTTCCCCCAGTCCTGTCCAAGTCTTGCAACCAAATCCCACTAGCCTTCAAAGTCTGATTCTGTAGGAATTCCTCCTCCCGTTGCCAGGCCCCCAGGTTGGGAAGCCTGACGTGGGCACAGAATCTTCACTCCAGTGGGTGGACTTCTGTGGTATAAGTGTTCTCCAGTTTGTGAGTTCCCCACCCAGCAGTTATGGGACTTTTATTGTGATTGCGCCCCTCCTACCGTCTCATTGTGGCTTCTTCTTTGTCTTTGGATGTGGGGTATCTCTTTTGTTGCGTTCCAGTGTCTTCCTGTCGATGATTGTTCAGCAGTTAGTTGTGATTCCAGTGCTCTCACACGAGGGAGTGAGAGCACATCCTTCTACTCTGCTACCTTGAACCAATCCTCTATAGCTTTTTAAATTGAAGTACAGTTGACATACTATATTATATGTTATGGGTATACAGAATAGTGATTGACAATTTTTAAAGGTTATATTTCATTTATAGTTATTAGAAAATGTTGGCTATATTCCCCATGTTGTACAGTGTGTCCTTTTAGCTTAGCTTATACCTAATAGTTTGTACCTCTTATTCCCTTACCCCTATATTCCCCCTCCCCCTTCCCTCTCCCCACACTAGTAACCACTAGTTTGTTCTCTGTATCTGTGAGTCTGCTTCTTTTTTGTTTTATTCACTAATTTGTTGTATTGTTTTTAGATTCCACATGTAAGTAATATCATACAGTATTTGTTTTTCTTTGACTTATTTCACTTAGCATAATACCCTCCAAGTCCATCCCTGTTGCTTCAAATGGCAACATTTCATTCTTTTTTATGGCTGGGTAGTATTCCATTGTGTGTTTGTGACATGTATACACACATACACCACATCTTCTTTATTCAGTCATCTGTTGATGGAAGCTTAAGTTGCTTAAAGGAAGTAATCTTAATAAGAATTAGGCAAGATTACCAATGGTCTACTCTCAATAGTTCTGGCTTAGTTATACCACATTTGATCACAGTAGGAGACTGCAGAACTTGTAAATTCCTCATTTTCTCACTGATGGGCAAAACACTCACTTAACAGAACCTGCCCATTAGAGCCACCTCTAGCTCTTTCTCATCTCATTATTTCAGGGAAGGAAGTGGGGGTGCCAATTCAGAGCTGGGATGATTTTCAGTGTTCTGCCGGAATATTAGGTAAACAAGTGATTTCTCATGGGCCTCTCATCCTAGAATTCCATGATTCTGTGTGTTCTGGTTATCTATTTCTGCTTAACAAACAGCTCCTAAATTTAGTGGCTTAAGAAAGTAATTGTTTCTCATGATTCTGTGGGTTGTTTGGCTCAGCTTGCTGGTTCTTCCTTGAACTTCCCACGTGTGGTTTCTGTCCAGCATTGGCTGGGGCTACAGTCATCTGAAGGCTCGATTGGGCTGGATGGCCAAGACGGCTTGCTTACATGACTGACAGAGCCTGGCTGTCCCCAGATCACTTCTGTGTGACCTCTTGTGTGGTGTGTTCTTCTCAAAACATGGTGGTTGGATCCGAGAGGGAGCATCCTGAGAGTAAGTATTCCAAGAGACACAGGCAGAAGCTATAAGGCTTCTTATGACTCTGCCTGAAAATCCTGGAACATCATTTCTGCCACATTCTATTGGTGAAGGCAAGAGACTAAAGTGAGTTCAGATTCAAGGAAAGGGAATTAGGCTTTGCCTCTTGAAGTAAGTTGCAGTATATGTGTAGGGTCCTTTTTTTTTTTTTTTTTAATATTTACCATACTGCATGTCAGAAAAAGAGCATTCTCTAGGGGAATAATTATGAAAGGTGTGAGAGGCACTGCAGAGCAGTAAAGAGGGGTTATAGAATGCTCCATATGTATGAATGAATTGGCCAGCCTTTTTGGTGAGGACTCCATGCTAGAGAGCACACACTGAATGAACCTCTCTCCGTGGAAGCCAGGTGGTATCACACTGAGAGAAACATTACCATCTGCTGGCCCCTGCCCTACATTAGCCCACTCATATAACAGATGGCTGAAAAACACCTGGTAAGGGAATTTAAATAGCACAGTTTTAAAGGCATATTTACCTAAATGCTACCCCAAGCATGTATCCTACTCATATTGAGTTGGTGAAACCGTCTTCATAAAGTAGAACTACACAGTATTTCACAAACACATAGAGTAATGTGTCCAGTATACTTGCTTTTCAGCTCACGTCGTGGAGGTGCTTAGAGAGGGCTGTACCCGTGGAGTACCTTATGTATTTAGAGTGGACACTTTTTGGTGTTTGAGAAAAAGTCAAGTTCTGTCCAGATGCTTAAAACTCTAATTGCCTCCTTAGCCTGAATTAGGAAAACAGTTGCCCTGTAAATCACACTGAGTCACGGGTACCTGGGTTCTAGCTGCAGAGTGTGGCTGATCTGGATGCATGGGCTGACAACTCCCTTGAGAGTTGTTAGATTGGTTTTCACCCTTGTTTCATTGTTTCCTTCCCCCCACCACACACCCCCCAAATACTCCTCTCTGGCTCCCTGGGGATTCAAATTTGTGTTTATCTGTGCTGAAAATTTAAAAGCAAGAGAAACAACATTTCAAGCTATTTATAACCAGAGGCTGTGCCAGGAATGAATTAAGCTTTGCATTAAACATATGTTAAAAACATGGGTTTCTGGGAAAGGTAGGAAGAGTATCCCTAGGTGTGAAAAACAGATATTTAGAGGAGATTGATAGAAGTTTGACCCAGAATATGGCTATGTGGGATGAGTACTCCACTGACTTATTATTAAATATATTGTTAAATATAGTCTTGTGGAATAGTAGGTATAGAGGATCCTGGAGATGCCACTTATATAGGGCCCATCTTTTTATACTGCCATTAGGGCGTTTGGCAAGGGGAGGAACATGGAAGGAGGTATGGGAGAGAGGGTGAGGAATGAGGCGCCATGCAAACATAAACCTCAGGGCAGTGGACAGAGTGTGGGAGAAGAGGAACTCCACTCTTGCCTGACTCCTTCCATGTAGGTCATCCTAAACGGGGGAGACACCGCCTGTTCTTCAGCTTCCAATGAAGAGTCCACACCCTCCCCATCGCAGCCTAGTGTGCACCTCTCAGTCCCACTAATGTAGACCCACCGTTCACCTTCCTTCCTCACTTCTCTTTTGCCAGCAGATATTGTGAGAACTCCTACTGTGTGCCAGACACTGGGTGTTAGTGGAGAGATGAGACACAGGAATGCTCATGTTGGGAGACAGACAAAAAACAAGTAAATAATATAATTTCAGACTATGATTGATGCTTCGGAAAACCGTGGGTGATAAAGAATAACACAGGGCTCCCATTTTGGATAGGGTGTTCAGGAGGTCACAAATGAACCCAAAGTTATTGGTTGAACTTTGACATATATCCTATGGTATTTTAAAGTTTCTTAAATTGCATGTTGCTAAGGTCCAAATTAAAACCATTTTTGCCTTTTCTGAGCCCAAGCCATGGGATGCCAAATGGACAGCAACTCTGGGAGACAGTGGGAAGCCAACCCCGATAGCCAGACACCTCCTACTGATACTTTCCTCATCACCATTTTCTCTCCTCAGGGAAGGGAGATGTGTTTGGAGATGTGTTCTGGAAGGAAGCCACCCTTGCCCAGTCCTGTGCCAACGTCAGGGCCTTGACCTACTGTGACCTGCATGTGATCAAGCGGGACGCCCTGCAGAAAGTGCTGGAATTCTACACAGCTTTCTCCCACTCCTTCTCCCGGAACCTCATTCTCACCTACAACTTGCGGAAGAGGGTGAGCTGGCAATTTCAGTTTCTTTTCTACTAAGAGCAGTCTCTGTACATTTAGGATAACCACATGAGCCAGGAAAGTCCTTTTGCTGTTTATTTAAATGGAGCAATTGGGTCTGTAGGGGTTCTGTTTGTTGCTTGCTCTTTGGAGCTTTTGCTATGAAATGAGAGAGAAAAGGGTGTTGCTAGATTAAAAGATGGATTGATTTTGGTGCAGAAGGGATTTGTTCATGAGTGTGTCTGTGGGCTTTTCCTCAGTAAAATCCTGACCTTCTAGCATTTTGAAAAGATGAATAAAAAATGAGGTTGTTAGTCAATAAAATGGCTGAGTGGGACCACTTAATTAATATAAACTGAATTCTCCCTGGCGACTAGGACCCACTAAATGGTGTGAGGCTATTAGCCAGCTGGTAATAAGAATTTTTTTTAAAGATATGAAAATGATTCAGTTGAGTCCAGAAAATAAGAAAGAGCTGGAATCTGCTTGCCTAGAGAATATTTTGTATACAACTGTCAATTTAACGGACTGAGAAATGATTTGTAGTTTTAAAACGAGAAGATTTCTCATCTGAACTTGTTTCTTTCACCCTCAAATCATTAGAATTGCTCCGTCTGTCTCTGCGAGGATTAAAAAATATGTCTTGTACTCTTGTGATTTTCGTGACTGATTTTCTTGCATTTCATTTATGTCCTTTAGTTAAGAAGTAGCTCCCAACCTATAGACATCATCTGGGAGGATTGTCATAGGAATCTTTCCAGAAATGACCTCACGACCTGTACCCCCTGCCCCCCACCCCCGCACAAACTGTTCCTCTTCTCGTGGCCCCTGTCTCTATTAACATTGTCTGTCTCGCCCCGGGATTCCAGGTTAGAAACACTGCCGTCAACACTGATGCTTCTTCCCTGTCTCCCACGCCTCAGTTTACTCATCAGATCCTGTTGGTTCCACCGATGCTCTCAAACCTGAGTCCACACTTTGCATCCCCCCTCAGGGCTCTTCCTGAGCTCCTGGACCACGGTGCCTCTGACACAGAGTCTCCCCCCTGTCCTGAAGCAAGCATAGGCTCCAAACACACCCTCCTTCCCTGTGTCTCTCCTCAATGCGGTGCTCCCTCCTTGGCCACTTATGTGACCTTAAAGACTAATGGGATGACGTCACTCCCCTCCATAAAGACTTTTTATACCCACCCTAACTACAGGATAATGTCTGCAAACTTCAGCACGGCTTATGTGGTTTTTCACATCTGGCCCAAACTTAACCCCCGAGCTCCAACCCCAGCACTCTTCCCATGCCCACCACGCCCACCAGGAGAATGGCCCACACAGCTCTGCAGACATGCCACACCCTTTCAGAGCACTGTCTCTCTGAATGGGCTTCCTGACCTGGAATTCTTTTCTCTTCTTCTGTGTGTGACAAATTCCTGTTAACCCTTAAGAATCTGCTGAAATGTTTATTTGTTCATCAAATCCAGTACATTCCAACTGAACTAGACTAGATGTATGAAACTGAGTAAAACTCAGTTACCTAGCTTCAGGAAGCTCAAGTCTAATGGAGACAATCCAAGCGGGAAGGCTAAGTGTGGTACACGATGCTAAGTACAATGAGTGTGATTTGTACAAGGTGTTAATGGGATCATAAAGGAGAAGGGCAGATAAAGGGGGAGTCAGGGAGAAAGTATTGGTGGGGGTGGTGATACCTAAGCTGAGTCTTAAAGGATCAGTTTGCCAAACAGAGAAGAGGTTGCACTTGGAGGAGCAGCTTGAGTAAAGGCACAGAGAAAGGAAACAGCGTTTTGCCAAGTTTTTTGTACAAAGTTCCAAATGCCTGTCATTGAGTTACCCCCCAACAATGTGCTTCTACCTATTTTACATTCCTTGAATTGCACTGCCTTGTGAGTCCCTGCTCAGAGAACTGGGAGGGCAAGGGCTTGGTATCCCCAGTGCCTAACCCAGCACGGGGAATTATAAAAACATCCGGGGATGGCATGGAGAAAGAGATGGGATCTCTGGGCCTCAGTATCCACATCATAAGATGTGAGGTTGTGGCCAGATGATTGATGATTTTTATGGTTCTGTGATTGGAAAGCTGGTCGTTTAAATTCCAGTGGGGAATGGGTAGTGGGGGAGAAATGTGCATTCATAGTTCTTCCTTGTTTATCTGCGAACATGGAACGCTTGCTGGTGATAGTTTTAGCCAAGTGGATTCTCTTAAAGTCTATTTTTTGATGGATTCCTTCTTTTTATGAAAGCAAGTTGATTATGATCAGCTTTCAGTGTTGCTGATAATATAAGTTGGAAAAAATGCACAGTTTGGGTTACTTGGAGGACTAATCATCTTGGAAAAATTGTGGATCAAGTAAATCTGTCTTAGAAAAACGAGGACGACAACAAAAACAACAATGTGTCAGCGGTCAGATTGTTCTTGTAAGTGCAGAATGATTGACAGCTCTGCAGAAGAGAAGACTCGGGGACCACGTTTCTGAAGGGCTATGTGGAGGCGCATTTGGCGTAGTCTGTGTGGCCACAAGGCGCAGAGGTGCAACCAAAGCTGTAGACAGTATAAGAAAGACCTCGCAAAAGATCAGAGCTGCCCATTGAATTCAGTAGGTATCTGGTTTCTTGTCCTGGAGGTATTTAGGCATACCCTGGAGACCCCTCAGAGACACTGTGGAGGGGACTTAGCCATCAAATGGAGAGTCAGATCAGTTGATCTTCAAATGTCCTTCCAATCTCAAGTGCCCGTGAGTCTGATACGGATCCGAGAGAATTTTAGTGAGATCTTTTATATAGAGAGAAAAAAAAAAAGAGGCATTTTGGTATATTCATTGTAGTCTCTTATTTTGTCCTTCTGCGAATTAATGCCTAGTTACATAGGGCATAGAAGATGAGAACATTACATGCATGAATCATTCTTGTAGCTATTTTTTTCTGGCCAAATGAAGTGTATTCTTGTGGCTGTTTCTATCTTGGCAAAATCGAGTGTGTTATTTGCAAAGATTCCTGAGAACACAGTGCCTTTGACATCTGTTTGGGGAGTTGTTCGGTCCTGTAGATGTCCTCCAGTGCACAGCAAGAACTCTGTGCTGGAAGGTGCCTCAGTGAACATCCAGTCTCTCCTCCATTTCACCACCACCCTCATTTCACAAATATGACATTTTATAGAAAGGTCATAGTAAAGAAAGAACTGGAGCCAGAAATGACTCATTGACCAGGTCTCTTCCTGCTTCTCACAGCTTCATAGCTGACCCTAGCCTCTGTATTCCAAGTCTCACCCCCTTATCCCTGAACCCATGTGTATGAGCACCACCCAGCCCTTGGCACTGCTCTTGGGACCCAACTCATGGAGGACCTGTTACCTTCCTCCAGAGACACCTGAGGTCACAGGCAAGGATGAAGGAGGCAGAACCTGAAGGCCGATCCAGCATTTTGACCTTTGGTTTTCCTTGTCTGTGGGCTCTGAGCCAGATGAGACTTTAGTCTGCATCCTGCTCTGCCACTTAGTGCTTCTGCAAGCTCTAAATGCTTCCCCGTCTGTAAAATGGGCCTGATGGAAAGGTCTACTTGTAAGATAATTATGAGGATTAAATAAGATAATATTTGCAAAGCTCCTACACACAGGTTCTAGAACACAGTATGTGCTCAATTAAACTGTGAGTTGTTATTATTTTGTTTCATCCACTTGACACTCCCTTCTTTCTTATCTTACGCTTCTGCCTTTGTGTATACAGGGTACTCGCTCTGCAGAATGGCAGGGCACTTGCTCTGCAGAATGTTCTGTGGGGTGGATGTTATCGCAGGGTTCTCTGCACCTCTTGCAGCTAAGGAGGGGCCAGCTGCTCTGGCCTCACTGTCCCTTTAGCTCCTGTCAGTGGCGAGGTCGGCGCACACCCACTCTTGTGGCTAGTTCCATTCAAGGAGGGAAAAACGAGGTTGTTGTGACCTGTTAGGTCAGTCACCAGAGCATCAGTATTTTGCCAAGAGGAAAGCACGGCATCCTCCTCTCTTCTGAGGAGGTGGCGTGTACTTGTTTATGAAAAAAAGGGAAAGTGGGACCTTCCTCATCTCAGACCCTCGGCTTCCTAGGATGTCAGGCTCTCTGGGCATTTTCCTACAGGCAATCGGAGCTTTGTGCACTATTAATAGTAACATTATTACCAACTCCAGATACGTCACAATGTCAGTATATGTTTTATGTCAGCTTATTAAATCCTCAGAACAACCTCATGACATTACAGTACCAACCCCACTTCTCAAAGGAAGCAGCTAGGACCCCATGGAGAAGAGAATCACTTTTCGAAGGCCACCCAGCTCATAAGGGGTAGATTCCAAACCGGCATCTGCCCCCGTCTTCCTGATAAGCAGCATTGCGTCCTGGGGTGGGCCTCGGTTAAGTGTGGCTCTCAGCTTTTCCCATGTTGGCATTCTTCAGCTTCTGCTTTCTACCAGTCTGTTGACTTTTCAGGGGTGGCACAGATTGTCTCCAGAATATCTCCAATGGCCTTTGCTATCCTTCAGGACACTTGGAGGATACTTTATTGTACAGTAAATCCCAGTCATATCCCAGGTTGTGAGACATGAGAGGTTTTCCCGTCAGAGTGACAGCTACACCATTGGTGGGTGTGCTGGGGAGGCATGGCCCAGCAGGTCAGCTTGGCCGTGATGTTAGTGACTTACTAAAAAGAGCACCCGCTTTGGAGTTAAGGACCTGGTTTTGAACCCTTGTGTGACTCCCAATTAGCTGTGTGCCCTTGGCGCAAGTTACTGAACTATTCTAAGCCTCAGTTTCCTCATCTGTGAAAAGGGTCTAATAAAAATCCCTCCTAACTAGGTTTTTTGAGAAGATCATATGCATTAAAACAAAAAATGTTGACATAGTGCCTATAGGAACCACTCGCTACATATTTATTCCCTCTCTTCCCCGCCACCCATCCTCACCTTCCACCTTCAGTCCAGGAGGTTCTGAGTTCATGCTTTGCCCCTCTTTGTTTATAGCCGGACCCTTTCTTGAATCATGTTTCACCTGGGCTCTACTCTCCTTACAACTGGGGAAGAGGTCTCACTTCCCAGGTGCTGGCCAGGAGATTGGTCCTCCTGCTCATTGTTAGGACAGTAGAGGAATCACACCTCAATTAAATGATGTATTGCAGACAAGCAGTTAGGTAATTAGCAGCAGTCAGTGCATGGGATAATTGGCATGTAGGTAGGTAGTAGGGTGGAGCTCATTCTCTGTGTAGGGTGCTTTATTTTTAAAGCCAGTATTTTTATGTTTTTAAGTATGTTTTGCATCGTGTTTGCATATAGTAATTTGTTCCAGGATGGATTTTTCTTAGCTTGATAAGGCCCCAACATAGTGAGTTTGGGAGGGAGTTGGGACTGTAGTTACTGGTGGTTTCAAAGCACCAGTTTTCTAAAACTGAGGTTGCCATAGTGAATTGTCTTGAATACTATACGTACATTTCTAGCCCACTTTAACAAAAGGGCATTTTATTCTGGCGAAGAGGAGGTCAAAGCATTGGAGGTTTGGAGAGAGCTCTGTGTATAAGTGGCGTTGGAAAGCCTTTCAGTTTTCTCCCTCAACAAATTCTTCTGGAAGGCTGGTAAGATGGAAAGAAAGCACCACAGAGCCAGGTGCTTAGAAATACATCCCCTTCCTCACTGAAGAACTAAGTTTTCAAAATGATCTCTGCACAGCCCATATTTTCCTGGTCATTCTTCCACAGTGAGGGCTTCTGTAGAATTAAAATCATCTATTAAACTGTCAAGCTATAAAGATTATTTTAAAATCAGGGTGTTGGAATTAAGGGTGGGAAGGGGACAGATGATGTGAGTGATAAGACCATGATTCTTTCTGGACAGCAAAATATAAACCAAAGCCAAGTCCTTTTTTCATCAAGAGGATCAGAAGTGATGTTAGGGACCTGGGAGGCCTTCCATGGATTTTGGGGGATACTCCTTAGTACCCCCAAAAGCATATAGCAGAACCCCATCATGATCCTGGGGGTGGGAGATAATGAAAGGGCTCCATGCTTCACTATGTATAACTCTCCTTAAACTGCAGGTGGTCAGGCTATATCCAGCCATTTCCAAGGTAGCAATAAAGTTCTACAATAAGTATAGGCTTTAAATGAAGATCTTCACATCTGGGTTCAGCCACTTGTTAGCTGGGGAGGTGTGGGCAGCAGGGGGGTGGAATTTGAACAAGTACAACTATTTCTCTTCTGTGGATTCATCCTGTCTACCCCACTGGGTAGCTGTGGAAGGGTGATCAAGTGCCAGGCACAGTGCCTTACAGGTAGTAGGTACACAGCTGGGTTAGTTCTCTTCCATTATTGGTAGGAGTGGAGGCAGCAGAGCAAAGGAGAGCAGGGACTGTAATAGTTTGGCTCATAGAATAATCATATGGAGGCAAGTCAAGAATACTTGAAATACTTCAAATCCTGGCTCTCCTTTTAGTGACCTTGGGCCAGTTACCTAACCTCTCTGGGCCCCAATTCATTCACGGATAATATAGGAGTGGTAATAGTACCTTAGAAAGGTGCTTTGACGAAGCAAGTTATCAATGTACGTGTTGCTATCATTATTGTTATTGATGAGCTTAGTTTTTCTGGGAATTCAGAGACCTGTCAGGTGCTAAACGTTTTAAAAGGGGAGTAGGGGCTAAACTGTAACACCTGGAAATCTCCCAGACAGATGATTCCAAGATCTGTGCCTGGGCCCCCCAAGTAGCACCAGAGGACCAGGTGACTCATCAGGGAGGTTTGGTAAAGAATGGTGCTGTTGGACTCATCATCACAGATCCGATTTCCTCCTAGGACAGAATAGATGGAGGGACTGGAAGAGCCCGACGTGGAGGCAGTGGTGGGGGAGGGAAGCTGTAATTTATCTTAACTCTTATCATCCTTGATGTCCTGTGACACAGCGTGTTTACCACAAGTTAGAAAGGATCCAGCCTACCTTAGAGAACTGCCGTGCCAATGCAGTCCTTTGGAGAGTGATGTACCTTCCTAATATTTTCTTAGAAGTGTGTGGTTGACTCATAATAAATAGGGTGGTGCTAATGAGTCTCAGACCATGGGCTCAGTCCCTGGGTGAGCAAGTTGGTGTCCCGAAGTCTCAGATGTTTAGCTCAAAATTCTTCACATTTATTTGGCCCCTGAACACTTTTTTGAATTATACCAATAAGTATCTATTATCTGTTTTAATATACTTAACAGCATCCATCAGAGCTAGTGTTTTGCAGAACATCTTTGGGAAACAGGAACTAGATGATCTTTAATTTTTCTTCTGGCTCAAATGGTTAGTGACCTGTAGAATGGACAGGTCTTGTCGGTAAAACATCAAGAAGCCAAAGACACTCAGCAGTGGGAGTGTCCCTCACTGGGTCCTCGGTAAATCCCCAGCAGAGATTGCTGGCGGAGTCTCCCTGCTTTCTGAACATCCTCCTGAACTCAGCCTTCCCTCACCTCCCCACAAGTGCTCAGTAGCCCATTGTTTTCTAGAGGGCAGCCAGCCTTACGTTATCAAAGAGCATTTGGCTGCACATGCGCTAATAGAAGGCTGCTGAGACATGTTTTCGCCCTGGCCTCAAAAGCCCTCCTTGCAAGTTACTTTCTGGTTATTTTATTGGCTCAGTCAGATTTCATGTTCCTACCTCATCTGCCATGTGTCTGAGCTTCCTTGTTCCCATTTAAATGCTCTTCCTACTCTTAAAAGTTTTCTCTTTGGCTATGAGCTCATTCTTATAAATTTTGCCAGTGAGTCATGGAGGTTTTTATTCCAGCCCCTGCCCTTAGTTAGTGGAAAGTCAGGATTTGAACCTAGGCTGCCTGTCATAATGATAACTACCTTCTAAGAGATGTTAGAATAAAGGAATCAAATGTTAGTTCAACCCCTCCAAGGGAGCTTGGGATGCTGGCATCAGCTCACACGCAAATCTATCCCAGCCCAGATGCCTATGTAGATGGTTTCTAGTATAATGTGTGTCATGGAGCTACCCAATTTTGGTGCTTCTCACTGCAAACTTCGTTGGGTGTAACTTACTTGTTACCAGTGTCGCATAATGGTCTTGTCCTGCCCTTCCTTAACTTAAACTTCTAGAGTAAATCCACAGTCAGGTCAGGACTCCATACAGCTTCTCTTCAGTCTCTCTGGTATAGGTGAGGCCCTGTGTCCTTTTGATCCAGTAAGCACTGGTCAACTCCCTGGTAGCTCTCGCTATACTTGCAATGAACTCTGTGTGTCTTTCTTGCTATATAGAAGCTCCTTGAGGGCTGAGCCTTTGTCTGCCTGACTCTCCTCTGTCCTGATCAATTCTCTTAGAGCTTAGTACAAAGTAAGCATTCAATAGTTGAATGAATGAATGAATGAGTGAATGAATGAATGAATGAATGGACTCGCCGACCAACCAACCAACCAACAAATGAACATACAAGTCCATCAACTTATTGGCCATGTGCCTTTCTCTTGTTATTGCTATAGATTTTTGAAGCCTTGACTGTAAGATGGTATCTGTAGAGACACCTCTCCTTTCTCCCTCCTAATCTTTTCCCATATATCCCATACTATCTCTTTCCCATTTTTTCTTCCCCAGGCCCTGGGTATAGAGATCTCTCAGCCTCTGTAGGTACCACTGATGCCAGCAGAAAATAATAACAATCACCCTTATATATTGAGTGTTTCCCAGCCAAGTACACGCTAAAACTTTTATATGCGTTATTATCTCATTTCTGTGCAGAGCAACCTGAGGCCCAATTAGGTTAAATAATTTGCCCCAGATCCAGTAAAAGCTAATTGGAGCTAGAATTTGAGCCCAGGTCTGGCAATCACCAAGACTGTACTCTTGCTTTTGTGCCCCTCGTCTAAATGTGAACCCCATGTCCCGGATCCAGGGATAGCAGCACTGGTCCCTGTGCCCTCAGTTCCCCTGAGGAGCCTGTCAGCCACACAGGGCTTTGGAGGCTGCAGCACGCCCTGCCTGTCTCCTGTGTAATTCCATTAGAGAGCTGTGGCCTAAGGGCATCTCGGCCTCCTGGAAGGCACCACAGGGCTGGATGGTTTGCGGTTTGTTCAGAGAAGGGGGAGGGGGATCCAGGTGAGTCACATAATCTAATGATGGAGTAGAGAAACCAGAAAATCGGAGGCAGAGTGATCCTCCTGACAAGTTCTCTTTGGCACGTGGGTCAGCTCTGGCACCATGGAGGTGGCATAAAATCCTTGTGATGGTCTGTGGCTGGAATATCCAGAGCTGCAGTTTGTCCCAGACCATTATGAAAGGCCAGAGGAATGACCTTCAGCTCTCAAGTGGGTGGCCAGCTGGGCTGGAGATTTGCAGCTGGGCAGGCTGAAGAGCCACGCTGGGGCCCAGAACACAGCCAGGGCTGGGGAAAGGCCTTAACGTCAGAGTGGGCATATGAGAACCATGAGTCTAAGTCCTTTCTAGCTCAGGAGTAGTTAGCAAAGGCTTTGAGGGGGGTAACTTTGAGCTGGATCTTGATGGAGGGGAGGTGGGAATTTACCTGACTGGGAGAGAAATCCAGTCCTATGGGGGTACACTTGTGTCTTATGGAAGGCATCTCTATGCCCCATGGAGGGTACCCCCCCCATGCCTGATGCCAAAAACTCAGCCTCTATGCACTGCTGCTGAATCGAATCTCGGAGACAGAGATTTGGGTGAGGTAGGAAAGAAGAGCTTTATAGCTTTGCCAGGCAAAGGGGGCACAGCGGGCTTGTGCCCTGAAAAATTGTTTGTCCCAACCTGGGAGGATCTGGTGAGGAGTTTTATAGCGATGGTTCAAGGGTGGGCTTGCGGATAAGATCAGAGTATGTGTAGGGCCTGTACTCCTTTAATCTGGCCTCAGGTAATCTCTTGATGAGCTTCTCTGATCCTTTTAATCTGGCCTCAGGTGGTCTTCTCTGGAATGAAGAATGCTGACATCTTCCATTTGTTGGGGGTTTTAGTTCTGCAGAAGAGCTCAAAGATATTGTTATGTGCATCCCTTGAGGGGGAACCAGGACCCTGCCCCAAAGCTGCACTATTGTTTCTTGACTGCTCCCCCCTTGTCTCTGCATCCCCTCCCTTCCCTGATTAGCAACTGTTCAAATCTGCCCTTTGGGACTCAAGGAAGGTCATGGAGGCTGGAGTCTATTCCCTACAAACAAGAAACGGGGGACACAGAAGGGCTTCCTTGCCCAGGAGCCCCACAGGGTCCTGCTTGGTTTCATGCCTCATGGTGGACAGCACGTAGAGATGGCTGGTTAAATGGCTGATACTTAATCAGGAATGTGCCTTTGCATGAATGACGGGAAAATAGTGAATCTAATCAGTAAGAATCTGAGAAGAGAGGGCCTGCTGAGGGAACCACTAGCCAGTCTCCTCACCCCTCAATATTTTTTCTTTTTTTCTAAAACTCCACCTGGTTTTACCTATGAAGAGGTTGCTTGAAGACTTCAAAAGGGCATTTGTCCCAGACTTACAGGCGAGGGCAGCTTCAGGATTCTCCTTTCCTAGAGGTGTCTAGAGACCTCAAGGAGAAGTGGACTAGGATATGATGCTCTCCGGGGTCTAGAGTGAGCTTGCTATCTCTTCTGTACCCAGCAGTGTTACAGGAACCCAGCAGCAACTCAAACCTTTTTACTTTCCAGGCTTTTACATCCACCTGACTGTCCCTGGGCTGCCTATAATAGCAAGAGCCTGCGTATTTTCCAGAACAGATTTAATTTTTAAGAAGCCCCTTGCTACAGGCAGCATGCCGAGGATGGTGCCTTTTTCCTCGGAGATCTATTTGCAGACGGCTCCTGCGTTCTGCTGCTGCATTTCCCAGCACACTCCTCGCAAGTGCTTAAACCAGACATGAAATAGCTTCTGGTTCACAGAGTACGCATTTTTAAAAGAGGGTACTTGCTTGCATTATCGCAGGGAAAATCTTGCACTCCTCCAGCTGGAGCACGTCATACATTTGGCGCCTCCTGTTGGTGAGGTGTGATAGTGCATCTAACCGTGTTGGACCTCTGTAACCAACTGGATGCGTGGAGAAGAGAAGCTGGTCCCAGTAACTGAAACAGAGATAGGGCTTCCCCAGGCCTGGGACAGATCCTATGGCAGATGGCAGCGGGTGGGAGAATGACATGGAAAAAGAAGAGAACACCTGCAGAGTTAGGAATTGGCATAGTTCACTTAAAATCCTTGGTGACCGATGTTAATTGGACTTGCAATGATCATTTCACAATATATACAAACATTGAATCATTATGCTGTACACCTGAAACTAACAGAATGGTACTTGCCAATTATATCTCAATTAAAACAATACTGAAAATCTTGACAAAGTACACTACTCAGGGCTCTAGCTAGCAGCAGGCCATGTAGTAAACTGGTGACATTTCCTTCCCTGAAGTCCCATTCTCAAGCAATTGGAGGAATTTTGCCATAGGAATTTGAACTCGATTTCATAAAAGAGATGATGAAATGATTATGTAAGGCTCGGGGTGGGGGTGGGGTGTGAAGGGTGCTGCTTTCTCCGACATCCTCTCTGTTTGGTTTTCACTTGGCTGTGGGGAGGACTCAGAAAACTTGCTCTGAGTGGAAGCCGCTTCCTTTTGCTCTAGGACAGTGAGGGTGTGGGGAAAGAATTGGGCTAAGGGAAAGAAAGGGGAGAGAGAAATAAAGGCAAAGGATACCTGTGACTGGAGAGTTGCAGGGGGATGAGCGGATTTGGCAGGCATTATTTATTGAAGAGGGGAACCTGGTCCTTGCTGTGCCCAGCTGAAATTTCGCGCAGGGAGGCAGATGCCTTTGCTAACCCTGAACTGTGAGCTGGGCTGGAAGAAAAACCCAGGGCAGAGCCAGCGTTCCAAATTCAATTTTCTCAACCCTTCTGCCTCAAGGCCAGATGAATCCAGCAGCAGAGCGGCTTTGTTTCACTGTTTGTTTCACTGCATGTCGAGGCAGCTGAGAAGCTGCCAGGCTTTTCATCCTGGGCTTTGCGTTTCAGCACCTTCCTAATTCCACTCTGACATTTCTCTCAGGTTAGAACCTGAACAGGGATGCTTTGGGCACAAGGCTTGCTGGCTGGTGCTCCTAATTACGGTCCCAGTGACAAAACTCCTTGGAGTCTATAATCAGTCACTTCAAGCAGTGTTTCTCCATGTCCCCCCGCCCAACTCACCTGACAGCACAGCTGCGTCCCGTGCCATGTGCAGGGGTAGCACCTGCGGCACGCTCTGCTTCTTCCTCCCCGCTCCGCACTGCTGGTGACCGCTCATGTGCTCAGGGCTTACAGAGGGGGCCAGAGCATAAGCAGCTGCCCCTTTGTCACTGTGTGGGCTTTGGCTGCTGTCTCCTTCTGCAGAGCCAGGCACTGTTTGCACGTGGGCATGCGAGCCCTTCTCACACCCAGGGCTAGAGGTTTGCGGGC
This sequence comes from Lipotes vexillifer, assembly GCF_000442215.2. Taxonomy (NCBI): domain Eukaryota; kingdom Metazoa; phylum Chordata; class Mammalia; order Artiodactyla; family Lipotidae; genus Lipotes; species Lipotes vexillifer. The sequence goes on from NW_006777801.1 coordinate 4,207,405, forward strand.
TGTCTGCCAGCAGTGTTGCTGTTGCCTGTGTGTGTGTGTGTGTGTGTGTGTGTGTGTGTGTGTGTACTCACGTGCACACACGCAGCATTTCCTCCTGTCAAATACTAGTCTTAAAGGAAGCAGCCAGGGAGAAGAGAGCTGGATAAACCACCAACCATTCCCTGGATCCAGTCACCCCAAGCATCTTGTTCCTTCACCAGCTGGTGCTGTCGGGTCCGCTGTGCTTGGCCGGGGAAGTATTCTTTTCTTCCTTTGCATTAGCGGTAAAGATTCACCTGACATCTGTAAGCTCAGAAACCCTGTCATGAGCCATGTGGTGATCCATTGTTATTCATCTACATGTGTACTTTACGGAGGATAAATGTCCCCATTTGGGGCTACTTGCTTGAGCCCCAAATCCTTCGTAAGTACAATAGGCTGATTATAGGGCTGGGGAAGGGCCTGGGGAGAATAGGAACCGTGCATGTAAGGCACTCTGGGTGCAGGACCTCCTAGGCCAGGGGCCTTTCATGGCATTTACAAATAATTCATGCCTACAAGCCCCCAGTGGGTTTACTATGGGTTATTTATGATCCTGAGGCTTTGGTTCAGGAAACAAAAGATGCTCCTCCATAGAAACAGTGGGAAGCGTGCGTCCGAGGCCCTGGCCTGAGCCTGACAACAAATGTCTAGGGCACGTGTTGCCGCTTCCTGTCACTGAGGCCAAGGACAGCCCCGCGGAGGAGCCTGGCCTCAGGCTTTCTTAGGCTGTCAGTGGCATTTGGACTTCAAGTTTCAATTGCAGTTGACTTTGTTTCCACGTTATCTGCATGTCTCTACTATTATTTATGACTGTGTCCTGTATGGCCTAGCAGTCTCAGATTTCCTTGGAGCTTCCCAGGGTAAAGAAAACCATCAGACCAGAAGCTTCTCTAGGTTGGCACACTGGTGTCTCCCCACCGTCTCCCAACACGCACTCACACAGGGGATCCCCAAGTGCATTAGTTTGCTGCAGCAGCTGCTGTAACAGATGACCACGCACTGCGGGGCTTAAAACAACAGGAGTTTATTCTCTCACAACTTCTGGAGCCCAGAGGTCAGAAATGGTGTCAGCAGGGCCGAGTTCCCTCTGAAGGCTCTGGGGGAGAATCCTTCCTTGCGTCTTCCAGTGTCTGGTGGCTCCTGGCGTCCCTTGGCTTGTGAAGGCATAACGTCCATCTCTGCCTCTGTATGGCCTTCGCCCTTTGCCTCTGTGCTTCGAACCTCCCTCTCCTTTCACTTATAAAGACACCAGTCATTGGATTTGGGGCCCACCCTAAATCCAGGATGATCACATCTCGGGATCCTTAAGTTAATTACATCTGCCGAGACCCTCTTTCCAAATAAAGTCACATTCACTGGTACTGGGATTTAGGACTTGGATATATTTGATGGGGAAGGGTGTCGTTTAACTCAGTATGCCTCCCTTTCCTCGTCCTCATCTGCCTTCTCTTCTTCCTCTTTCTACTCTTTTCCCTCCTCATCCTTCATTCTTCCTTCCTTCTCCCCTGCTCCCCTTTCCTCCTCTCCCTTCATCTCTTCTTTGAGTACATTTCCAGCACAGGATTTTTTTTTCTCATAAGGAATAGTCTTGTGTAAGTTGTGTTTCTTCTCCTGGATGGTTCATGGTTCTTGGAATAAAGTCCCAGTATTTGGTTAATCCTTCAAGTCCCAGAGTAAAATATCATTTTCCTTTGCGTTCTCTTGAGTAGTGTCTCCTTTGAACCCTGTGGAACTCTCGGTTTGACATCGAGATTCACAAAGCACGGGAAGCATCAGGATCACAGAAAAGAGCTCTGTGTTAGACATTAGAGAGAACTTCCTGCTGGTAAAGGTTATGAGGTGCAGTAAGTAATACCTAAGCGGGTTATGGACTCCCCTTCCCTGCAAATGGTTAAGAACAACCCTTTGTTGATCGTCTAGCTCTGATCTCTGTCGTTTTCTTGTTCTGAAAATCTTTGATGGATTTTTCCAGTCTCAGAATAAAGTCCAGGCCCAGGGATCTCATATAAGCTCATATTCCAGCTGCAATGCACGTTGCGTCTTCATGCTGTTGTCCGATGCCCAGCCCCACAAGTTACAGAACGTGCTGTGTACTTACTTCTGCGTGTGTCCTCTCCCTCAGGATGTCCTTCACCCTTCCTCACCACCTCCCTTCAAACCAATCCAGTCTTCAAACCCAAGCTCGGATTCTTCTTGCCTCAGTCTGTATCCAGCTAGAATCTCTCTCTCCTCTGCTATTTTGTTTGTCCTTTAGAGGAGCTATCACTCATGGTTTCATGTAGGATTAAGCGCATATTTAATTTTTCCTCTGGATTTGGGGGCCTTGTATTTTTATTCCTTGCATTTCTTCCTCCAGGGCCTGGCACTCATTAGACAATACTTTAGGCTACTAGAGTCACAACTAAATTGCCATTCACCCTGCCTTTGTGGCTCAAGTTTTAAGTTCGCAGGTGGGGCCCCGTGTTCTCAGCCAGCTTTCTCGTTCACCTGTCTCCAGCAGGCGCCCTCAGGCCGGGCCGGCTGCTCCCCCCAGGGTGACAAGTCATCTCAACTTGCCTGGGGCCATCCTGGTTTCAGCATTTAAAGCTCCACATCCTCAGAAACTCCTCAGTCCCAGGCAAACTGTTCACCCTACTCCACGCTCACCTTCTCCTGACTCTTGCTGAAAATCTCTGTGAATTGAATTACAAGTCAGCCTCCATCTCTCTCTAGACATTTGTCATATGACCACTAAAAGCGCTTTCCTTACCTGCAGGTGGGTGTCTGTCTGGCCCTGGCCCTGCACAGCCTCCCCAGGGCTTCCCCCAGTGCAGTCTCATAAATGTGACTGTGAACTTCCCACCAGCCAGCAGCGTCCGCATATTCCTGCTCTCTCTTCTGGTCCACCTCAACCCAAACTCACCTGATCCAAGTAGCTGACCCTCCCAGGCAACCGCTCACTTCTCCTCTCCCGCCCAATTCCTTGCCCGTATCCCATCAAAGAGGTCCTGGGAGGATTGATCCCAGTCAGAACCCTCCCCTCTCTGGAGCCGCAACTCAAAGATGCCTCCTCCATAAAGCTCTCCCCAGGAAACTCCTTCCTGCCAGCTTCTCACCCACCGCCCCCCATCATTCTTCCTCTGGGGGCTCCTAAGTGATTGAATGCAGCAGGACCTCTTGGGGAAAGTACCCAGTGGCCTGGACTAGCTGTCGGGACCTGGGTTCTACCACAAGTTTACCATTAGGGCACGTTCTTAACCTCAGTTTTGGTCATTGTAAAATGAGAAAGTTGAGTGAACTCTAATGTTTTTATCAGCCTTACCAAACTTGGATTCTAAGGCTACCTGCCCACCCTGTCTGCTCTGGAGAGCATAGATACTAATGTCCTAAGCAAGGCAGCATTGGCAGGAGGCCTCTGAGATCACATCCCCTATCACCTGTCCCTACTTGAGTTGTAATTCCCATCTTTATCCTTTGATTCCCCATAATCCCATCCTGGCCTGGCTGTGAATAGGACGAAAGAGCTGCCACCTACAGCTTAAGAGGTTTTAAAGTACAGTTCGAAGACCATGATTCCTTTCCCCTGACTTGGCTTTTACAAAACTGAAGATTTAGGAGGAAAGTTTCAAGTCCTGAGCGTTGTCCCTGGCTCAGTTTCCACCAGACCCACAGCTATGTCTGATTTTTCCCTCTGTGCCCCAGATGAACTTGTCAGGACCTACTTGTTGCTGCCCTTGGATGTCCTCCATGTAGTTGAATCTGTTGAGGCAATGGGCTGGGTGACCGTCTGCTTCAAAATCTATCACGTGTGCATGTCTCTGCGTGTGGTGCACATACCGTTTTAACGTCTGCACCCACTTTACTTTCACATATTTTATCTCATCTGATCCTTGCAGTAACTTGGTGAGGTTGACGCTCTTATTTCTCCATGCAAAACCTGAGGTGCAAACAAGTGAAATGTGGGACTATGTGGCAAAATAGAACTTGAACTCAGATCCTCCAACTCCAAATCCCACGTCCTTTGCACTGGGCCACCCTCCCGTGTGTGCCTGCCTCGGATCCCCCCACGTCCAACAAGGGCCCTGAGAACACTGCACTGACACAGGTGGCCGAGGGGAGCTGCTTCCTGCCCAGGTTAGCGCTGTAAACTAGCCCCTCTCAATCTTTAATGCGCACACAGATCAGCTTCAATCTTGCTAAGATGCAGATTCTAATTCAGCGGGTCTGGGGAGGGGTCAGAATTGCATTTCTAACGAGTGCCTGGCTGATGTTGTCGTTGCTGGTTGTAGACACTTTGAGGAACACACTTGAGTGGCAGGGCTGTAGGCAGCTCTGGTTGACACGTGCAGAGGGGAAAGGATGAGGAATCTGCATCTTCCCAGGCCTGTACCCTGGAGTCCACTGTTCTTCCCCAAGTGGTCGAGGATGTTGAGAGACCCAAGAACGCTGATCCCTGGGGTGGAGAGGGAGTGCTTCTGTGTAGAAACAGCTCACGGTTGCCATCAGCCAGGGCTCAGATGGTGAAAACAGGCGGTCTCCCTGGGGCCACAGTCAGGGTGGGGGGTGAGGGCCTGCCGGAGAGATGATGGTGAAGGTCCCTTCTCACCCTGACACTGAGGTTCTGAGCATAGTACTGAGCTATTTCTCTCTGGGGCTCTCTGAGTACTGCCCACACTGTCCTTTCTCTGCTGTTCAATCCCCCTGTACTAGGTATCCTCTCTCGCCCTAGTGAAAACCTGCCCATCCAGTATCATCCCTTCTTATTTAAAAGCCCAGTTGAAAACACTCCCAAAAGCCTTCCCTGGTGCCCTACATCCCGTCTGCCTGTCTGTGTACAGGCGGTGTGCCTGCCTGGGCTCTGAGGTTGCCGTGGGTAACTTTCTTGCCCAGCCAGGTGCACTTGGAGGCCTGTCCTATTTGGGTTCTTCTCGAGGGGCTAAGTGAACCTGGTGGGAACCCTGACGACATTTGAGTGGGACGGGAGACTGGACGGTGTCCAGGGCTGAGCCTCCAGAGCCAGGTGAGACCTGGCTGCCAAAAGCAGTAGAGCCAGAGGGAGAATTCAGTCTCGGGCAGAGCAAGGAGGCCAAAGCAGAGCAAATGCTGGGTGAGGAGAGGCTGTGAACAGGAAATGTTAGAAGGCTGAAGCCAGGGACAGTAGGAACAGGCAGAACAGTATAAGGGTTTCAGGCCTGAGACTTTAAAGAAAGCTGAGGAGGGGCAGGTCTGGCTCAAGGGGTCTAGTGCAGGGAGGCCTCTGGGTGACAGGAGCCATGGGGGGGGGGGGGCAGACA
>NW_006777801.1:4212847-4231109 GCF_000442215.2 Lipotes vexillifer
GGGGGGGGGGGGTCAGACAGCCCAGTCAGGGAAGGGGACAGGTCTCCACAAAGCCAGATCCAGCCTTCCAGTTAGAAAAGCACCTCAGAGTGGATGCCCGCTTGGAGTGGGCCAGGAGGGTCTTTGGTACAAGGGTTTGTACCTCCTCTGGAAGGGCCTGTGTTTGTTGATCTTGGCCTGGGAAGCTCCCCTCCTAGGGGAGCAACATATTTTGGCAGAGTTATGATTATGGTTATCTAATTTACACAATACCATAACATTGTTTTTGTTGTTGGTTGTTTTTATTACCATTCCCCAGTACTGAGTTTCTTCCTAACGTGCTGCCCTGTGCTAGGCACCGTGCTGTCTCTAAAACAAATCTAAGGATTTCAAGGGTGGGGACTGTGTTTGGGGGATTATATGTTCTTCTATACATAATAGCTGCTCAATAGCTCCTCCGTTAACCGAGGATTTCTTTCTCCTTCTGATCTTTTAAAAGTGGCTGTCTGTGAGACACATTGAATGTGGTGTGTGTATGTGTGTTTTTGTTTTGTTTTTGATGGTCAAGGTTGGGCATTAAGGAGTGGAAATCATGCAGTAAGAGAACCCAAATTCCCACCTTTCCCCTCCATCCCCACAGAGTCCAGCTGGACTCAGGAGCATGGCTTGTTGGGTCCTATTAGCCTCCTGTATCTTACACACGATTGCATCGTCCCGGGACCTGGCCTCCTTGCCCTTGCAGCTGTGGCCCCTTGACAGAGTGAAACCAGCTCTGCCCGGGAGCAAAGCCAAGGCATGCTCTAGCATGAATTCCGCCTCGCATCACATTATCCCAGATAGATGGCGTTTAAGTCTGGTGACCGTAGTTTCTCAACTGGCCTACATAGCAAAGGTCTTTTCAGCTGCTTTCAGGAGCAAATGGATATCTGGAAATAGAGTTCGGATATACCAATACCAGAATTTCCATATTTAAAAAAAATGGAGAATATTTAAATCCTGGTTTCCCCAGAAAATGGAGGGGATACAATGCCCCCATAAAGCATTTCCTCCCAGAGACCTCCCCTGACCCTCGTGCTCCCACTGCAAGTTAGTCCTCCTATTGGCTTTTACTCACAGCACCCTTTTTCTCCTTTGTAGCCTTAAACAATTTATCATTTTAAATATACAATCTTTGTTTGATATTTGCTTCTCAGAGTTTTTTCCCCTGCTGTATCCCCAGTAATTAATGGTACCTGTGTGTTACAGGCTGGGTCCCTCTGATCTTTACCTCTCAGGCATTAGGCAGTGGTTCCCAAGGTGTGGTCCCTGGTTGGAAAGGCAAATTCTTGGCCCTACCCTAGATCTATTGACTTAGGATCTCTGGAGCTGGATCCAGAAACCTGTATTTTTCCTGTAGTGATCCTAATGCCTCTAAATCTTCAGAACCATCGCATGCATTAGGGTTTGGGACCAATTTTACAGTGTCACACGGCATGGGTTAAGGAACAGCCTTATGTGGGCTGAAGGTCAGTAAGAGACGAGAGACATCTCAGAGAGAGGTGTCGGGGCCCGTTCCGGGTCTGCGTTCCAGCTGAGGGACCCCACCGCTCGCACATCTTCCCTCTCAGACAGTAAGGGAAGGAGCAGGCCGGCATGAAGGGCCTAGAAGGGCCTCGGCACAGGCAGGCTGGAGCTGGGGAGCCAGCGGATTACGGGAGTAGTCTGAGGAAGCTAGCTGCCTGGCACCCGGAGAGCTCTGGGGCCCAGGAGACGCTGTAGACCCCCCTCCAACAGAATGGAGATCCCCCGCGCCTGGGAAGCGCCGCTTGGGCGCCACCCTGCCCACAGGGAGAAGGGGAAGCTCCCAGTCTCAGCTGGCTCCCGGCCCAAACAGCGCGGGGTGAGATCCCAGGGTCGTCGTCCTGGGGCGGCTCTGCTCACAGCCCTGGCACATAGGAGGCATACGAGCTTTTAGGGGTGAATAAGTAGCGTCACTTCCAACTCTTAAGACTGATTCTGCTTTTCTGAGGTTTGGGTTGGTCACCAGCAGACTCACAACTGCTCTCGATTATTTAAGCTCAATTGTTTAACGATCTCTCTTGATGGGCGGGCCAGAGGCTACATTAGCCCCAGTCCTCACACCTAAAAACAGGTGTTTGTGCTGGATTTCCCAATTCCTCACTCCCAAGCCGGCAGCCTGGCATCCTGCGAGGCCTTGAGGGTTCTCGGTTCCACCCCTCTGGTTGTAACCAGCACCCCCAGGCTGTCAGGCCTACTCAGACCAGTGAACAGTCCCAGTCTCTCTCCCCTAGGACCGCCCATGTAGAAACGGTGACTGGGAGTATTTCTTTCTGCCCCAGTGGGAGAGCTATCTAAAGATCTGACCCCAAAGCCTTTCCATGAGGTGGCCTGGCCCTCCTTGGAAAGCTGATCTTGCCTGTATTCCCACCATTTCTTCCAAAAGCCTCTCCCAGGGCACTCTGATTGACTGTAATTGCTTAATTAGCAGCCTCCGAACAACTGGTGGGGAACCAATTACACAGCGCCTTCCCTGCCACCTACAGGAAATGGCAGGGGCTGTCTGGTGGGCAGGCCCCCAACCCCAGGCTCTCATCTCTTTCCTCTACCCTCCATGCCTCTTGCTTTGGCCAGAGAAGTTCACATTTCCCCCCCATCTTTTGTGAAATAGCATCTTTGTCACATGAAACATTTACAGATGACTCCCTTCCTTGACTCTTAATTTCTTCTCAGTGCTTTAATCTCTATCTTCTTTCTTATTTCCGTCCTGCTGCAATACGTTTTCTGGACCTATAAATAATGCCATTGACAATGCTTTGAAGTATTTTTGTAGTATCCTCCACCCCCGAAAACACAGACCATCAGATACACACAGACACAGACACACCATGAACTGAGCTGCACTGATCTGTTTCTCTAACTTGAATCTCTCAGGTCCATTATTCTTCCTCTTCCTCTGGATTAGGCTCCCAGCAACTCATTAAACCTGCTCCAGGTATGATTACCCTCCAGGCAGCTTCTCTGGGACCTCATCCACAGGTGAGAGCTGGGAGGGTAGGGCGTTAGGGACCTAGCCAGGGCCTTTATTTACTGTCCTTTATCGGGAAAGCGCCTGAGGCAGCAGAAGCAGACTAAGACGTGAACCACAATGCTCCCTCTGTAATTCAGCCCAATCCCGCAAGCGTTGCTGTGTGCCCAGGAAAACTACGAGTGATTCAGGGGTCTGGGTGTTGAGCCCACAGGAAGTGGAGGGTATGGGACTCTCAAATCAGGAATCCCACTTTACCTCTGTTGGACTCCAGCTGGCTCAGGTGGGGACTTAGAGAGAAAAGCCATGGGTACTAGTACATAAGGACTTCTGGTTGAGTGAAGGGAATCCTTTCATGACAACTCTCTTTGGCCAGAGGTCTCCTTGAAGCAATGGTCCCCTTTTGCTAAGATTTACTCCAGCCAAATTCTCAGAAATAAAATAAGATTTGTTCCAGCTAAATTCCCAGAAATAGAATAATGCCTTCAGAATTCATGGTGACTAGGTTTGATCCATTGTCATTTTCTTCGTTGTTTTTGTTCTCTTGGCCTTTCTGCGCCCTAACTTGTTGCTTCTGAGAAGGCCTGCGTCTGTGCAGTGTCATCCCCACTTGCCCTGGGCTCCAGCAGGTGACTTCCTGACTCAGCCCTGGCAGCTCACCCAGTTGTCTTCCTTCCAGGAGTTATAAGGGCACTATCAGTAATCAATTTACCTCGGGCAAATTAAACCAAATCTTGCCTGCCAGGAATCCTGTCTACTCTACTACTTCTTTTTTTCTGCCGTACGCGGGCCTCTCACTGCTGTGGCCTCTCCCATTGTGGAGCACAGGCTCCGGATGCGCAGGCTCAGCGGCCATGGCTCACGGGCCCAGCCGCTCCGCGGCATGTGGGATCTTCCCAGACCGGGGCACGAACCCGCGTCCCCTGCATCGGCAGGTGGACTCTCAACCACTGCGCCACCAGGGAAGCCCCAACAGGTTTTTTTAATGCAGTTCTTTAGAACACTTCCACATTGATGTCAAGTTAATTAACACAGACGGTCACTGCAGGGGTCCCCAAGTGCCCCGGCTGGCTGTCCTTTCAGATTGGCAGGATGTTGACTCTTGCCACTTGGTACCTAAGGCTGGTCTCTGGCGCACAGAATATTGGCTGTACACTCAATGTGTCGCCTGAAAACTGGGCTTGAAACCACACATCTCAGGCTGGGACTCAAACCCCGCCGAAACCCAGACTGGGACTTGAGCCCGTGGTCTTCTAATTAGAATCATTCACCTGGTGTCAGGACTTACTAAGGCTCAGGTTCTTTATGTCTCAGCACAGAAGGAATTCAGCGGGAGGCAAAGTGATAGGCAAGAAGTAGATTTATTTAGAGAGAGACACATTCCATAGAAAGAATGCAGTCCGTCTCAAAAGGCGAGAGCAGCCCCAGGGCATGGGGTCGTCTTGGAAAATGAGAGCAGCCCCAAAATATGGTGCGGTTACTTTTTATGGGCTGGGTAATTTCATAGGCTAATGAGTGGAAGGATCATTCCAACTATTTGGGGTAAGGGGTGGGGATTTCCAGGAACTGGGACCCACCCACTTTTGGGCCTTTTATGGTCGACCATGGAACTGTCATGGTGCCTGAGGGTGTGTCATTTAGCATGCTAACGTATTACAGTGAGCATATAACGAGGCTCAAGTTTTACTGGAAGTCGAGTCTTCTGCCATCTTGGACCTAGTTGGTTCTAACCAGTTTGTGTCATATCCCCAATGGCTGTCATTCTTTTAAAGGTTGCCCCCTTCCCTACTGTTTCAGGTTCACCTCTTGGGTGTCGAGCCAAAAGACACAACCAAGCCAAAGATAGGAGAAGGAAGGATTTATTATTATTTGCAGCAAGTAAGGAGAGCACTGAGGATCATTCCCAAAGCAGTGTCTTGCCCCTCAGCAAAATTGGGGAAGTTTTAGGCTACGGGTACGTGCATATTCATGAAGGGGCTTAAGCGGAGAACTCAGAGTAGAATTGGGACCAAGGTCCACAGAGTCCAAGCTTTAGTTGATTGAAGTCAGGGGTCAACATCATCATTCCATCTTCCACCTGGGTGGGAGCCTTATTTCCTGTAGAACTCAAAGATATATTATTATATACATCCCTTGAGGAGGGATTAGGACTTTGCTTGATCACTGCACTATTGTTTGACTGCCTTTCCTCTGTTCCTGCATTCCTTTGTTCTATTTACTTATTTATTTATTTTATTTTATTTATTTATATTTGGCTACGTTGGCTCTTTGTTGCTGCGTGCGGGCTTTCTCTAGTTGCGTCGAGCGGGGGCTACTCTTCGTTGTGGTGGCAGGCTTCTCATTGCGGTGGCTTCTCTTGTTGCGGAGCATGGACTCTAGGCACACAGGCTTCAGTAGTTGTGGCATGTGGGCTCAGTAGTTGTGGCTCACAGGCTCTAGAGCGCAGGCTCAATAGTAGAGCACACGGGTTTAGTTGCTCCATGGCATGGGGGATCTTCCCAGACCAGGGCTCGAACCCATGTCCCGGGCATTGGCAGGCAGATTCTTAACCACTGCTCCTTTGTTCTTTTAAGATCGTTAATTACTGAGACCTGTTCAAGGGCAAGCATTGTGGCCAAGCTCAGATCACAAAATGGCTTAGGCCAAAATGGGTTCTCTTATGTCAAGAAAACCACTCCTGGTTCTCTTTCTCTGGGCACCCCCAACCTATCTGCTTACAAGTTTGGGATGCACACTCTGTGGGCTAGGGCTCTCTGTGAGGGCCTTGCATTCAGCACTTGTACCTCCATCCTCCTCATGCCTGCTTCCCAGCAGCAGGGCTTGGGTAGAACAATTGCTCAGGTGCAGCTTAGTGTCAAGGCCCAGGGCTTGAAGGCCCAGGAAGGAAGATGGCCTGAATCTTCACTTCTGCCTGGCCCCATCTTTTATAGCTGCTGTGTTTTCCCTGTCCCTCCTCCTTCCTCCTCCCGCACCTGTACAAGAAGTCCTGAGGAACAAGACTGCTAAGGAGGAATCTGTTTGGCCTGGACCCTCTGCACTCTTCGTGCCTTTGGGGATTTTCCTGCACCATTTATAAGGAGCATGTTATATTTACCAGTGTGTTTTGGTTTAGTAATATGAATTCATCCATCCCATTGTTGGTAGGCTCTATGTTTACAGAAGCCAAAGTGAAGAGGAAGTTTGGCAAGATTCTATTATTTTCTACGTCTTCATGATCGTGAGTCATGTGGTGACATGATTCAGAAAGTCCTCCCGGGCTTCCCTGGTGGCGCAGTGGTTGAGAGTCCGCCTGCCGATGCAGGGAACGTGGGTTTGTGCCCCGGTCTGGGAAGATCCCACATGCCACGGAGCAGTTGGGCCCGTGAGCCATGGTCGCTGAGCCTGCGCGTCCAGAGCCTGTGCTCCACAACGGGAGAGGCCCCAACAGTGAGAGGCCCGCGTACCACAAAAAAAAAAAAAAAGAAAGAAAGCCCTCCCGCTCACACTGAGCAACACACCCCCCAGCCATTTGAAGGGCCCCAGTGACAGATGATCAAAGCCCACAGTGGACCAATTTAAATGAGCGCGTGTCCCTTCAGGTGGAAGTTATTTAGTCTCTTTAGACATTTGATCTTATGGGGAGAAAGCAGACACCTTGATCACTCTGATTGGGAGTGACTGAAGGCATTGCTTCAATTCTGGTTTTGAGACAGCTTACATTTCCCAGTCTTGGCCTCTGGAACTGGCTCTGCCTGATGATCTAGGATTCCTCCCTCTCGTCTATTGTTGCAGAAATGCTCTTCATCCCTTGCTCCTCACTCCCTGTCATTACCATATGAAAGAGACATGCTGAGTGTGTTTTGGCTCTCACTAGCCCGAGTTTGGTTCCTCAAAAAGCTCTTGAATAAAGAAAAATAGTTTTTAATCATAAAATTTAATCAGAGACTTTTTCTCCAAGTAGGGAGAAAGGGAGGTGACTATTTCTAATTCGCCTAATTAAATCCCGACAGGTAAATAACAAAGGGCAAAGGAAGTAAGACATTGGCAGCCTGCAAGTAAAATTCTAAAAGCTTTCCAGAAGAGAACAGTTCTGGCAGAGTGTAGGACTGAGGATCTAGGAATAAAGGAAGGAAAAATGCACCCAGAAACAATAGAGCTGAGTAATCAGGAGAGGAACAGCAGCGCTCAAAGTGAGAGGTCTCATAGCATGGCTAATATTTCATCAGGTCTAAATATAGTCACCATTGTTAGAAGGTAAAAGTCCATTTTTAGAAAAAGATAGGAGGGAATGAAAAGAGCTTTATCAGAGAGTTGACTTTGAGCCTATTTGAAGAATATAACTGAATATAATTTGAAGAAGACAGGGTTGGGCATTCTTTTCAGAGATGGTATTTCCTGGTGTGATGGAACACTTCAAATGTATTGACGGAAATCAGTGTGTCGGACTTGATTGTCTGGTTCGTCTTTATCTGTCTGTGCCCTCCTGCCTTGTGTACCCGTCTCTCTATCACACCAAGCTCCTCCCTTCCTTCAAAGCCCTGGGTAGGCCTCTCTTTTCCAGAAAGCTTTACTATCTTTATTTAGCTCTTATCCCTCCAGCAGCCTGATATTTACTCTACGGAGTTGCTGCAGATTTTTTGTTTGTTTGTGTTCATGTGTTTGTTTTTTCTCCTGGTATTCTGGGGTGATCTTGGGGACAGGCACTAAGATGGAACAGCTGGGCTCTTCCACCTGCAGAGTGTAGGACCTGGCCTCCTGGAGCTGGTTTCAGGGGTCCATCGTCTTTGGGCTCATGGAGGACACTGTCCAGGGTGCTGATGAACTGTTTGTCGTTCAGTTAAGATGACTTCTGAACTTCCAGAAATCTTAGACCGAAAATTAATTTTGGCTAAAGGCCCTATGGCTGATTTCAGTTAGAGTTGAGAAATACTATCAGTGGGCACTCATGCCAGACTGTTAAAGAGCTTTTACCAGCATTTCTTTCTCTCTGACCCCTGCTGCTCTCCTTCCAATGAAAACAAGCCTGGTGATGTCAGAGAAATTGTGCAGGATCAGCCCAACGGATAAAGCTCATGGTGGTTTGGGTCCTGCCAGGTGGGTATCATCTCTGAGGATTTTCCATGGCCAGACATGGCCTTGCAAAGGCAAGAAAGCAAACGATGCAGTCCAGTGGAGACCTCAAGCTATTGCTTGCGGGGGCTGTCGAATTCCAGCAACTATGCTTTAGGCGGAAGGGATCAGTCCTAGACACTGTGCGGGGAGATGACTGACTCTCCTGTTCTAGCACTTGCCAGGACTGAGAATGAGCATTTTTGAGCACACAGTTGGCCACTCTCCCTCTCAATTCTGTGTTCTTTCTTTAGCAACCAAGCTCTAAACTCTGGACTCTTTTCACACAATCTGCCACTTCAGTTCTTGGGCTTCCATTTTCTTTTCAGTAAAATGAGGAGTTAACCTACACTTTAGAGCTATAAAGGAATATGGGAGCCTGATAGTATTATTTTTAGTACAAAAGTGACATTTTAGGGGAGAGGAGTTCTTAGAATGTCAATAGCAAGACAACTAAACTAGTCTGACCAGAACTCTCATGGAACGTGTAACACTTCTGCTGAGTGGCTGGGGAACCCAGAACAGGAGAGAACAAGAATCGGGAAATGAGATGACCCGTCAATTAAAGTTGTTAAGTTTTCACACAACAGAAAATGACACTGGCTAATTTCAAAAAGAAAGAGAATTTATTGGAAAGAGGTAGAGTGGCTCACAGAATTGAAGGTATAGATGAAGAGTCAGTCTGAGAAAAAAATGGATCCAGGACAGGCCAGGTATCCAGGCCAAGACTGTCAGGGCACCACTGCTGGGATGGTTACACTCCAGTTGGTGTTTCCTTCCTCCCATCTCTCAGGATTCACAGACCCAGGAGAGAAAGCTCAAATGTCCCAACTTGGATCATATGACTAACTTAGCTAGATTTGCTCATCCTTCAAAAGCATGTAATGAGTGTCTTTGATATGTCAGGCTGTGTTATGTATCAGGCATATATCAATGAACAAAACTGGTGCCTTCACGAATCACTTGATATAGGGTGGTCCGAGAAGCCTTCACACAGATTAGGAAACATTTGAGGAAAGACTCAAATTATATGAGGGAGCAGGCTGTGTAGTTATCTGGGGAAGAGGGTTTACACAGGAGAAACAGCAAGTGCATAGGCCCTGGGGTGTCCAAGAGGAAGCAAAGAGACCAATACTGTTGGGTGGAATAGGTGAGAGAAGAGTGTTTGGAGATGAAATCAGAGAGGTGGAGGTGGGAGACTCACCCCTGTAGGAAAATATGTGGACATTGACCCTCACTCTATGGCAGATGGAACTGTTGGAGGATTTTGAGTAGGAGAGTCATATGCTTTGACTTAGATTTTGAAAACATCAATCTGGTAGCTACTTTGAGAACAGAATAGGACAAGGATGGAAGCAGGGAGATCAGTTAGGAAAACACTGTAATAATTCAGGCAAGAAATAATGGTGACTTGGTGCAGGATGGTAGCAGTGGAGGTGTGAGGAAAAGTGGTTGGATGCTACAACAGATTTTCCTGTGGGAGTATGAGAGAGAGTGGTAGACAACTGCAAGGCCTTTGACCTGATTAAATGGAAGGATGGAGTTGAGACTAAGTTGATGAAAACTTTTAGAGGATGGAGTGTGATGGATGGTGGTGGGAGTGTGGAATAAGGATTTCAGAATCAGAGATCAAAAAGGGACTCGCTATATAAATTTGAGAGCTATCTATCTATCTACCTACCTACCTACCTACCTACCTATCTACCTATCTAATATAAAGCCACAGTACTGGATGAGATATGAGTATGAGATGACCTGGAGAGTAAACACCTATAGAAAAGGGAAGAGGTCAGAGGTCTCCACCCTGAGTAGAGGGGTATAAATATTAACTGACCTAATACTACTTGAGTGAAGGACTAATGTCCGTAATTCTAAATGTCAAGGGGTAAGATAGCAGAGAAGCATGTAATATTTTGTCACTGAAGAGAAACAATCAAAATATTCATTAAGCATACCTTAATG
Organism: Lipotes vexillifer; assembly: GCF_000442215.2. Taxonomy (NCBI): domain Eukaryota; kingdom Metazoa; phylum Chordata; class Mammalia; order Artiodactyla; family Lipotidae; genus Lipotes; species Lipotes vexillifer. Next base: position 4,222,902 of record NW_006777801.1, read on the forward strand.
CATAATGAGAAGCCCACCTTCTCATTATGCAACAGATGACTTTCTTTCTTTCCCTTGGTCTCCTCCCTTTGGCTGTCTCCCCTCATCGTTGCTCTCTCTGTGACTGAACCACTTAGCTGAGACCACTTTCCACCACCATCTTGAGCACAGTTGCTTGTTGCTGTGCCTGCTGGCTGCCCAGTGACCACCCTTCCTCTTTTCCTCCTTCCCACCTTAAATTCTCTGGTAGAAACCCAGATGTTAGGGCATGGGGAGGCTGGAAAGAAAAGATCTGATCACCTCTTGGCTTTGTCCACTCCTTTCTTTCCTTGCTTTGGTCCTGTGTCAGAAAGTGGCTGCAGCGTCCTTTGGGAAGTGCTGAATCATATCATTCAGCATAAATGGTGATGCTTGGGGGGAGGGGATGGAAGGCTCTTGGGTGAGCCTTGCCTAGTGATTGTCCATGCTGTGTGGAAAACCCAGGAAGGAGGTGCGAGTACTTTGAGAATTAGAGCCTAGACAATCTGAGAGGTAGTCGTGACCATTTGAGAAACGGCTTCCCTGACTCTGCCCTGCCTGTCTAACCTCCTCCTTCACTCATCCCCCTGCAACCTGGGTACTGAGGTGCTTGAGACTATTTGGGGCCCATTTTTGTGTGCCTTTTAAGAATTGATATGTCTTCTTTCTCAGGGTTTGTTTCCTGTCTTTACCATTAATCTGGGAATTCCCAAAGGCACAGACTGTATGCAACCGCGGTACCCCGGTCCTGAACAATCTTAGAGCTGCTCCCTTTCCTCAGGAGAATCCCCTTTCTTTTAAATCTAAAGGCTGAAAAAAAAAAAATAGGTAAAATAATGCAAAACAATCATAACTTAGAATGCAGCCTGCAGAAAGCAAAATGGATAAGATAATGAAAATGACTATAATGAAACATGTAAAGCTTTGAAAAAACACCCATGCAGGAGTAAAGAAACAGTTTTGGCAAAACTGAAGTGACAGGAAATGGCTAGTGTCAGGAAAGGCGTGTGTGTGTGTGTGTGTGTGTGTGTGTGTGTGTCCCCCCGTGTGTCCGTCCGTCCCCTGGACCTGTGCACTCAGCTGGTGGGGAGAAGACGGTATTGTTAGACTCATAGGCAAGCAAAAACCCTGTATCCACTGCAGTCGAAATATAGAAACTTTTTGGCAGCCTTCTTATCCTACAGCACTGGGTTGAGGATTGACCAGTCCACTTGTGTAGACGGAAGCCCTACTCTCTGGGTGTGACAGTTCATGTTTACAGGCTGTAGTGCTTGGCAAGTATATCCTTCATCTTCTGTGGCACCCACCACCCCATCCCAGCATTATACATGCTCCCACCCACGTGCCCACATACACACATTTATTCATCAAACATTTGTTGAGTGTCTTCTATGTGCAGAAAATACATAGAGAGCTGAAGTCTTACTCTGCGATGAGCAGGACGTCTGAAAGATGAGATGGACAAATAACAAATAATGGAGGTAGAGCATGATGGGTGCTGCCTCAGGGACACACACTAGGTCCGTGGAGGCTTGAGGGGCTGAGAAGTCTCACAGACAGGGTGCTGCCTCCCCTGGGTCTCATCAGGTGAGGGGGTCACAGGTGGATTGGGAGGCTGTATGGTAGGCGTTCCAGGGAGGGCACTCAGAACATACAAGACCCAGAGGTGTGAAAGACCAGGGAAGTATGGGGACTTTAAATCATTCCAGACTAAATGGTGGAGTCCAAGCATGAGTGACTGGGGGAAAGAAGCAGAAAATGAGGCCAGAGAGTTTGGTGGAGGCCCATTGTGGAGGACCTTGTAGCCTGAGGGGCCTCCAAAGGGCTGTAAATAGGGAAAGGATATGGTCTTTTCTTTTTTTAACTAGATACAAGGAGGAGAGAAATATTAATATTAATAGCTAACATTTCTTGAGTGCCTAGCATGGAGCATTTCATATGTATTACTTCCTTTAATCCTTCAAACAGCCTTATAGGGCAGGTACTATTAAGACTTTGTGTTTAAGTGGGCACCCTCTCCAGGTCCTAAGAGGCCCCAAGGGCAGGCGCGCCATTACAGAGTCAGGGCCTGCAGCTCTCTGGCACAGGGCTTAGCATCTGCCCACATGTGGCTCAGATGGCAAAAAAAGAAGGCTGAGCCACCCGGAGAGGTCCCTGCCTCTGCTCCAAAGAAACTGCTTCCTGGAGCATCCACTGTACCCAGGAATTTCAGAGTCGGGGGAGAATTATGTAAGAATAAAAGCAGATGCTTTATGGAGTAGGATGCAAACTTTGTCTAATTATAAGATAAACGTAAGATAAAAGAAATGTTGCATTTTTGATGGGCCTTGAGCTGGCCCTCTCTTTTCCCTCTTGCTTCCTGCCCTTTCTGGAGCATCTTGGTGGGAAGGTTTAAGAAGCTCAGGAAACCATTGTTCTGACCCCCAAAGAAGAAACAATATCTAGCGAGATCTCTGTAGGTAGGGGCTGCCTGAGAGTAGTTGGGACCAGCTGAGGAGTGGGACATCTGCCACGACTCCCCCAGTTCATCAGCTTTGTAAGTTCATCATTCTTTGGAACTGAGTGCGGTATAAATAATGACAGTCATGTACATTTGAAGGTGTTTGTTTGATTGTTCTTTTAAGTCTATGATTCCTTGTTGCAAGATTTCAGAACCTTGTCTAGTAGCACCATGGACAGCGCTACATGAGCCAGGACTGATTTGTTATTGACTCTAGGGGAGCTGAGTGTGATTTCTGAAATGTGAGAAATAGAAAGATTAGTTGAAGGTGCTCCAGGCACTAACTTTGTGGAGATAAAAGGTGTTTATGACCAGACCCTGCACAGGGCAGAACAGTGAAGCAGCTGACTTGTCCTCCTACCCTCTCCTCCCATGATCGTCCCCTCTTTGTTGTGTCCCTCAAATGAATTTGTATCCCCCAGCCCAGTCTCTCTCTTCACAGCCCTGCCCAAATCTGCTCTCCTCAGAAGCATCTGTGTCCTGTTCCCTGACTGTGAGTCATATGAGGGCTTCCTCTTAGGCAACAAAGTTCAAAATCCCAGGAGAACCCTGGTACATGCTCACGGCTGGTATGGCTTACTTCTCACAGGAGGCAATGCCATTTTACTAACTGTAGTGATATCTTGAATTTGCTCCCATTAAGACATAAATTTTAATGCAGAACCGTATCAATTAATTGTTAATAGTGTGATTTTTTAGTCTTTGTGTGTGGAAAGTAATTGAGGGTGAAGGGGGCCTCTTGGCAGCTGCCAGATCCCCTGCTTCATCTGCACATAACTGGACAAGCACTGTGCTGCTTTAGAGCCGCCCATTATAGTCTGGATTAACCTTCAGGTAAATTCCAACCCTTAGCCAAATTCCCATGAGCTTTGCTGCTTCTTTCCAAGTCAGAACGTTTTCCAAACTTAAGCTCATTTGACTTGAGTTCTACTCAGAAAGTCCGTACACAATTTGCACAGCTTTCTGGGAAGGGGAAGAAGTACATTCTCTCAAAAACTTAAGGCAAAGGGGCTTCCCTGGTGGCGCAGCGGTTGAGAGTCCGCCTGCCGATGCAGGGGACGCGGGTTCGTGCCCCGGTCCGGGAGGATCCCACGTGCCGCGGAGCGGCTGGACCCGTGAGCCATGGCCGCTGAGCCTGCGCGTCCGGAGCCTGGGCTCCGCAACGGGAGAGGCCACAACAGTGAGAGGCCCGCGTACCGCAAAAAAACAAACAAACAAACAAAAAAACTTAAGGCAAGAAAGAAAGGAAAAATTAGGCCCTGTCAAATGATACTTTGTTTTCCATTAGGCTTGCTTCATTTAATTGATAATTTGATCTCCTGGTTCTTCTGTCACCAAAAGCAAGTAGGAAGGAGCTTGTCTGTTCAACTCTGACAGATTGAGGGGTCCTAGGCATCTGAAGGATTCAGCTCAGGGAGCTGCTGCACCCTGGGCTCTGAATGACTCATCACCTAATCCAGAAAGTGTTGGGGCCTCCTGTGTGCTGAAGACTGAAGGAGGTTCTGTCCTAGAAGACAGCTAGAGGGAAGAACTCTGCCCTTGAGCCATGAACACACAATAGATGAGATGGCCAGGCTTGTGGCGGAGTATAAGGCAAGGATGCCCTGCTGTAGGAGCTCTATGAGGGCAGAGGTCAGGGTAGACTCCAGTGGTTGAGAAGAACCCTGGAGCTTGTGCACAAATTGTGCCCCCTTGTTGTCTGACGCGCTGTCTTTCCAGGTACCTCTCCTGCCACGTTGATGGTCTGTCCGTGGACTGCTTGGTTTCTGAATGTGAGGCTACTGGGTTGATACTGGAGCTGGTGGTGAATCCCAGAGGAGCTCCCACAGGGTTACCTCATTCTGCCTGTTGGGAGCAGGGCTTAGAACACAGTTCCTGGAGGGGAATTTATCCTCAGCTAGCTAGCCCTTCTCGGGGCCCTGGCCTCATGGTAGGAGGAGCATCTTCCACTGTTTTCAGTGTTCTGATGGCCACAGCTGGCCTGAGCTCCCTCTGATCTGATGAGCTCCTAAATGATTCTGAGGTGCCCAGGGGCTGCCTCCCTCTTTGGTACTCTGGGCCTCGGGCTACAGGAGAGCACTCATTTGCTTCATTTGTTCCAACCTGACACAAGTCAGCTCTGCACAGAAAATCAGAAGTGGCTGAGAATAAAAGGTGTGATCTCGCCTCTTTGGCGTGGGTGGTGAAGCACCTGCTGAATGAGAGATATGACTGCCACATAGGTAATTAGAGGAAGGTAAAGAGTTGGACATTCTCTAAGATGGAATCAGACAGGGTGCTGAGGAAATTCACAGGAGGGAGCTAGCACCTCTGCAAGGAGACCAGGGAAGACAAACACAGCCCTCAACCATAAGGCCTAGGAAAGCCATGAAAGTGTGCGGACCTCAAGAGGGGCCCTTTTGAGCCAAAGAGAACATCTGTCACACTCATTCACTGGGCAGGAACGCAGTCTCACCTCTTTCATACCAAGTTTTGCACAAATCATACAAAAATAAAAGAAGGGTATACCTATCACAGAAATGTCTGTAAGCAAAAGAAAATGAGGCAAAGTCAGAAAATATGATCAGGTAATCCAGAAAGATAAAAGTAGGGACTCTGGGGACTTCCCTGGTGGCCCAGTGGCAAGACTCCACGCTTCCACTCCAGGGGGCATGGGTTCAATCCCTGGTTGGGGAACTAAGATCCCGCACACCTTGCAGAGCAACCAAAAAAAAAAAAAAAAAAAGAAAGAATCAGGCAGGGCTGACTTTCGTATATTGGTTCTCTCACTTGCCCGGTGTTTGCTCAGGTAATGATTTGTGGGTTTAATAACTGTACCTAGAGCTCTGTTACTTTACCTGAGAAGTCCATCAGAGCCTCCCTAAGACAGCTGTGTATTTGAACAGCAACATATGTGTTTTGGAAAAGGTAATTTAATGTGAATTGACACCGTTCATAGTTTTTCAAAGGGCTTATGGCATTTCCTGAAATCCTACCTCTTTCATAAAATTTCTTCAGTAACTGGAAATAAGGCCTTGAGTTCCTCTCCTTCCAGTAACTCACTTTTTAAGACTCTGTAAATAAATTGTCTATGGAGAGAGAAGGTCTTGTGATAGAATAAAAAGAGAAGTGGGCCCACCATCGTGAGGGGCTGTACATTGATGGTGAAGTATGCAGGCTCTGAAGCCACACCACCTGGGTCCAGATGCTGGCTCTGTCTCTCCTACCTGGTAATGTGATAATGCGGTAATATGTAAACTGTTCTGGGTAGTATTGACATGGGAAAGTCTCTTAATGTCTCTGGGGTAAGTGGCAGAAGAGAGTTGGACCCCAAGAGTAAGAGCTTTTTATAAAATGCGAAGAGCTATGTACACATTATTACTGTAACTACAAATAACATTTCATAGGAAGTTAGGGAAGGTGATGGAAGAGCTAGACATATTTCAGCATCATTTCCGCTCTTAAAAAGCTTGCAGTCTAGCTGGAAAGATAAAACACAAGAAAATAACAGGGCAGAGACAACTCTCAAATCTTCTCTCCCTATTCTCGAATCAGTTGGCCCCCTCTCTGTCATAGATTCAGCTGTCTTGTAAACAACAGAATCCTCATCTTTAATAAGGAAGAGGAGAATTAAAAAGACAGGACAAGTATGCTAAATGTCCAGGTACCTGCCTGGATGGTGTCCAGAGGAGAGGGTTATAATGGTCATTGAATATATTGCAGGTCACAGTTGAAAACAGAAAAGCCACTTGGTTTGATTACGATTGAGCATGAGTAGGCAACATGAGCATTCCAAATTGTTTTTAAGTGTCTTTGGAAAAGTATGAAACACAAGGGTGTGCTGGGCTCGTGCCTGCATAAGAAGCTTGCTGCGGGGCCAGGCAGCCCTTGAGGCCAGGCCAGGAATCCAGACTGTTTGAATACACTTTTGTTGGCTGCCATGTCAGACTTCCTGCCTTCTCAGGAAGTCATCCTGCCCCTACCCACCCCTGACTCTCCTTCAAAGTCATAAGACACCAAAAGAACTGCAGGTTAGAAAAGCATGGGAAATATTGGCAAGTTTCCTCACTGATTACTAGATACACTCAAAATTGGAGGGTGTCAGAGGTAGGGAATGAGACAGGGTTATCACTCACCTGCTTCTCAGCTCAAAGCCATTTGCTATCCTTAAAAAGATGACTTGCCAGGAAGCCACTAGGTACCCAAGGTCACCTGGTGAATGGCTTAGGCCATTTCACTCTTTTTTTATACTTTCCAGTCAAGAGCTCTTTCTGAGTTAGATGAGCCATGCTTTGACACCCAGGGGTTTAGCTCTGACCATGTCCCTTTGGAAACTGGTAACACCTGCCTTTTAGAAAGAAAATAATTTGGACATTAAGTCTAATTTTCCTGCCTAGCCTCAGGCAGTGATGGTTTTCAGCTGTAGCTTTGAGATGTGGTCACCATCATAATAGCAAACACTTATACAGCACTTACTATGGGCCAGGTACAATGCTTAGCACTTTGCAGATGTAACTATTTTAATCTTACCCTTGTGTCATAATTGCTCTGGAAAATAAGACGACTGACCCTTATTTTAGAGTAAGATTTTGGGCTTTACTGAGAGCCGCCTACAGGAATGAATAGGGAGGGCCCAGCCAGAGGCTGGGGCACTCTCCAATCTCCATTCCTTCACTGGGTGGTTTATAAAAGAGGGTGGGGTGGGCAAAAAGACAATGGATAATCTTTAGCTATTCTTTAGCTAATGGATAAGTCTCAAGCTAGGTGATATGCCAACCTACAGCATTACAATGCTCTGGTGTTGACTTAACTCTTCATTTGCAAACTTTGAGAGCTATTTATAGAGCACTGATAATATGCTTTTGAAAGGATATTTATCCAGGGGGAAGGGTCTTCTCAGTTTGCTAGGAATTTTCATTTTTTTCCACACCCTGAGGAACAAGCACTCCATCTATTACTGAGTAAGATAGATTGATTTCTTTTTCCCAATAAGTTATGAGGTGTTTTGCGAGTAATTTATTACCAATGACAATCAACTACAAATGTTTTCAGATGATTTACTTTAAAAGAATTATACTGCATTCAAGATTATACTTATAGTAATGCCATTTCACTCACTTGTATTTCAACTTGCTTTCTTGAGTAGAGAGAAAGGGGGAATTATAGCTCACAAGCTGGGAGGGCCACATGGCAGTGTACAGTGTGTTTGAACATCCCTTGCCACGTGTCAGGGTGACACTATTGCCCAAAGTATTTAATGCTAGATTTGGAGTATTTCCACCTGAAGTTTCTCTTTGATTTTGAAGCATGGGGGAAAGATAGGTGAATTTTTTCTTGATACCCTCTTAACCAAAGTTCAGGCCAGCAGCAGGAAGAATAGGGAACTACAAAATGAAAGGACACCTAAAGGAGAAGCCATTTATTATGATTGATTTGATCTCTTGATTTATAAATGTACCTTGTGCTCTAAATTCCATTCCCCTCTCTATCTGCATGCTGGGGAATTTTAAAATACAGGATGGATTTTAAAATTTCCATTTCCAGCAAGACATTTTCTGGCTCTGTTTATGCCCCTGAGGTTAAGTAGCAAAGCCCTCAAGAAAGGCTGCCTAAGGGTCTTTCTAATCCAAGGCTTCTACCTAAGGGTCTTTCTAATCCAAGGCTGAAGTTTTCCATTGTAAATACATTTGAAGCTGGCTCTTCCTGCTGCGCTGATCACTATTCAATGCGGC
>NW_006777801.1:4231312-4236351 GCF_000442215.2 Lipotes vexillifer
CTTTCCCTATTTCAAGTAAGTGCCTGACATGGAATGTCCAGAGAGAAATTTATTTGTGATTTCTATGTTATCAAGGCAAAAAACTCACCCTAAGTTCATGTTTGGTAATTGCTGTATTGAAATCTATTATTTCTCCAATAGTTTCCATCATTCATTGTTTCATTTATGCAATCACCTGTCCTTCTATGTGATCTCTCTGTATAGTCTATTCACCTACTCCACCCTCCACCATTCATTGAGAATTCATTATGTGCCAAGCGCTGGAAAGAACAGACACAGTCTCTTTCACATGGACTGAGGCTCTGACGCTATCAAAAAAGAAGGCACAAACTCAGTCTGGAAATACAGAGCTCATCAGAACTTGGACAAGGGTGCCAAGAGTCTTCATACCCTTAGGCCTCAGTTCATTATGGTTTGAGAGAAGTTGTCTGCCAACTTTAGTTCCTGAAGAGCTTATTTTAAAATGTAAGCGCTTGTGCCAACCCCCAGAGTAGATTAATTAAGATTCAGGAGATATTGGGTGTTCCCCATGAGTGTGCAATTTTAACAGGTACCAGGTGATTGTGATGCAGGTGGTCTCTGACCATAAAGAATATAGGATTAGAACCTCCAAGCCTCCTTTGCTGTCCTTTAGTGGTCCAGCCACAGTTGCTTCACTTTCCTTTGTGGTTCAGATCAATCTCTTGTTTGGAGGATCACCAAGATCCCTGTGGGATTAGCTGTGAAAATCCCTAGGGACAAGAGATAGGCTTCAAAAGGGTTTTGGTTTTTATTTATTAATTTTTTTTTAAGTTATTTATTTATCTGGCTGTGCCAGGTCTTTAGTTGCAGCACGTGGGATCTTCATTGCTGTATGAGGGATCTTCATTGTGGCATGCAGGATCTTTAGTTGCAGCATGCGGGACATAGTTCCCTGACCAGGGATTGAACCCAGGCCCCCTGCATTGGGAGTGCGGCGCCTTAACCACTCGACCACCAGGGAAGTTCCCAGAAGGGTTTTGTTTTTAAATGTTCTGCTGCTTTCTATCCCATGACAGTCTTCTGTACTCTTTCGAATATTGGAGGGAGGATGAAAATGTGCCTGGCTCTTACATGTCAGCAGAAGCTAGATTCCAGAGAAGGCCTTGTCAAGTCATTTCCAAAGAACCAGACCTTCTCATGCTTTGATTGAAAGGAGCTTGTTTTGTTTGAAGTCAGGATAATTTCTTGTATACCTGGTGGCAGAACATCTAGACATATTTTTTAAAGATTATCAATATCTCAGCTTGCTCCCATGCCTGTAGTTGCACACACCTCTTGCACCATTTTGTCCTCAAAAACGAAAAGTTAACCAGAGGCTGTGCTCCTGTGTCCTACGGACTTCTTGAGTAAGGGAAGCCTCTCTGTGCACGTTGGAACTATCACATACTTACCGTGAAGGAGACCCTGTGGGAATCTGCCTTGGTTTTGCTGATCAAAAATAGGGCTTCAGTATTGAAATATGTACTTCTTTTCCCCCTTTGAAATACACATTTCTCTGTGTTCTGTTGGCCAGAATAGTTTCTTTTGCAGTACAAGCAACTTACAAGAGAGCATGAAAAGACTTTGTGGTCTTCCTAACCACACACAGCATGTGAATTTTTGATGTGTTGCTTTGTTCCTTCATTCCTGCATCAAAAAGAAGGCACTGATATGTCTCCTGTCTACCGAACACTGGGCATGTGAGAATGATTAAGAGGCAGTTCCTGTCCTCTAGAAGCATATAGCCTAGAGAGGCAAACAGATAACTATAATATAATGTCACAAGTGCTGTGATTGCCCAGAGGTGGGGAAATCTTCACAGAGAAGGTAACATTTGTACTGGACCTTGTTGGATTCATAGGAGCTTAGTGGGCCAAGAGGGGTAATGAGCATTCCTGACAAAGAATACAGGCCCAGCAAGAACAGAAATATATGGATGTATTAATATATGACCTGGTTGGGGAACGGTGTGGTATGGGATTCAGCACAGGGGACTGGGAAGGAGAAGGGGCTGGAAAGCCATTTTGTGAAGGGCCTTCAGGGTGGCTTAAAACATTTAAATGAGGCAAATGCAGTCCTGGCTGCCCTACAGCTGGTCATTAAGCTCCTGATCATCTTTGATGCCTCTGTGAAGATTTTCTCCATTCAGATTTCCTTTTGTTCAGGAGGCCTTCCCCAATCACCCTTCATGCCCTCCTCCCCGGCTGAGTTAAGTGATCCATGGGCAGGTCCACCATTTAGCCACCACGTTGGGTTATATTTGCCTTTTATGTATCAGGCTTCCCCGCTGGACTAGAAACTTGCTCAGGTCAGAGGCTGGACCTTACTTGGTGTTTTTCACCCAGAATCTTGGGTCATGTCTAGCACAGGTAGGATGCTCAGTAAATGTACCTTGGATGAATGTATGGAAACTGAATGAGTGCCCTACACTCCCCTGTAAGACGGAACCTAACATGTCACACTGAGGGGCTTAAAAATACTTTCATAAGTAATTCAGACACCAAAACATGTCTGTGGTGTGCGGCTATGAGTAGTGAGAATGGAAGTTGCATGAGATGAACTGTGAGGGATGCCTTAAGGCAGTTATAAGCTATAATCTTATAGGGTAAAGAGGAAAGGTTTAATTAGATGGCAGTGACAGGCTGAAGGCTCTGATTATCCAAGCCTTTATTATACAACCCAAACTAGCTGTCTCAGCTAAAGTGGCCGTGGTGGCTCTCATCCTCAGAAAAACAGGCGCTTTAATATGGAAAATTATTTTCCATCATTTCCTTATGACAGGAAAAGTCAGGGAGGTGGGATGTTCTTCCGTTCCACATGGCAGTCAGCAGAGGATGTTTAAATCCTGATGATTTTGCCCTGGAAAATGAGAGCTATTAACTGAAGCACTCGTTGGAATTGGCAGGCAGGACCTATCTGTCTGAACAGATAAGGTATTGGCATGGGGTGGGCCGTGGATGCCTTGGTGAGTTGAAACACTCACTGTGGGCCCCAAAAGGTAGCATGAGACCCTGAAGTCAATCTCCAGCTCATCTTTCCAGAAGCACATGGTGGAACCGGATGGTAAAATAAAAACATTTTGAATGTCTGAAAATCCTGTTCACAAAGCCCACGGCACGCTGTTGTATGGGAAAGACTCTTAGCCTTCAGCCTGTTTTTTTAATCCTATTTATAAGGAAAGTAAACATGATGTCAAATGGGATTTCCTTTTTTTGAAACCCAGGTCTCCCAGTATGTCCAGTAGGAAAGCCATTTGATGAATTTTTTTTTAATCTCTAGATTATTCCTTCAGGATTGGCAGTATTGCAGAGAAAAGTAAGCAGAGGGCTGGAATCAGATTCAGATCCTACTATTGACTAGATTCGTGGTTATCCAGCCTTGGTTGCACATTGGAATCATCCAGGGAGCTTTAAAAAATACTCTACCCCAGAGATTCTGATTTAATTGGCTGACCGTGTGGTCTGGGCACTGTGATTTGGGGTTCTAAGAGTCAGCCATGGTTGAGAACTACTGCATTTTATAAAAGAATCACCTTGGAAAAGTTACCCAACCTCTGTGGGTCTTATTTTTTCTTGCCTGTAGACTGGGGATTATAATATGAAACTCACAGAATCGTGAGGATGAAATCAGACAAGGTCTGTTCAGTGAGTGATGATTACTGACAGCTATTACCACATTGTTAAAGATGGGATCATGGATGGCCCATGGAAGCTGGTGACCTTGGGCTTCCCATGTGAACAACCCAGGCCACGCTCTTTCCCAGCCATGGTGGGGACCACATGAGAGGCTGTGGATACCCATGTGTGGTGTGTGGCAAGGAGTGTTCAGCTCACTGCATGGACAGATCACAGGCTTTCTTTCCACATGAGGACATCCAATGCTGTCCAACCAACTGTGCTTTGACTCACAAGTGCCCCTTGGTTAACCTTCTGAGGGCTGGACTTTTCCACTCCCATGGCTAACTTCCATTGTTTGTCTTCTTTGTTCTAGAATTATTGATTTCTTGTTTGTTTTTTTCTTTTTAATCTTCAAGAAATCAGAACCTGAAGCCAGAAGAGCCATGGGAACAAAAACACCTCGCTTTTATTTTTCTCTTTGTTGCTTAGCACATGGGCTGACAGTCCCCAGACTGTCATGAGAAGGCCTTTCTGTTTTGGTGAGGTCATCAGGTTACCAATTAGCTTTACTTTAAAGGAAAGATACATTAGGAAAGAGTTTTTTCTGTGATTCCCTGGGGAGGGCTTTCTGGGGGACAGAGTGAACCCTTCCTCCCTTTCTCTCCTCCACTTCTGAGGAGTAGCTGGACCCACAAAGGAGGGCTCCTCTCCCTGAGGGCCACCATCACTCCTAGCACAGAGATGTTAGCATTGACTGCCATGATTGACCATGACCACCATGACCTTCCTCACAAAAGAACATTTTTCTGGTGGCTAAAGGATGAGAGATGTGATATTTTTACTCTGTATAACATAGTTGTTTTCTGTTTGTTTGTGTTACAGAGAAGTGCAAGGCTTTTTATTTTTATTATTTTAAAAAAATTTGTATTGGAGTGTAGTTGACTTAACAATTGTTGTGTTAGTTTCTGCTGTACAGCAAAGTGAATCAGTTACACATATATCCACTCTTTTTTAGATTCTTTTCCCATATAGGTCGTTACAGAGTATTGAGTAGAATTCCCTATGCTATACAGTAGGTCCTTATTATATATAACATAGTTTTTAAATTTTAAGTTTAAAAATGTAAGTTATCTCTGTTTTTTCAGGGAAGAAAGGGATTTGAGAGTTCTTCAGAGATACCCAGTATGGGTGAGGCCAAATGGGTTTCCTGTCTGATCTGCCCTGCTTACTTAAGTACTTTGGTCAAACATCTTTACTGATTAATTTTACCCTTACAGTTGAATGCCCTTCACAAGTCTATTTACATTTCCATAAATTGGTGTTGGTTTTATCAGGATAAGTTATCTCCTTGGAGGCCTGACAGGAACAGGAAGTACATTAACCCCAGCAAGGCTAGTATGAGATATTTCCAGGAATGCCTTT
>NW_006777801.1:4236582-4242892 GCF_000442215.2 Lipotes vexillifer
TGCCTTTGTTCCTCTACCCATATGGGGTTAAAACAAACAGTCCAATTTCTGGGAAGCTGTCCTCTGTTCATCATGTAAACTGAATCTCTCTTCTTCCATCCCTCAGGCTTTAGATTACTATATTTTACTAGACCCAATTATAGGGAATTTCAGAAATTCATAGAGAAGGATAATCATACATTCCATCAACTTGTGTTGAGTCATACACTGTGCCAAGCCAAGAGATGGAAGAGGAATCAGACCCCAGGGAACTCAGGTGGCTATGAGGAATACTATTCCTCTATTATTATTCTGAAGAATAAAGGCGATAAACATGGGGCAGGTGCACACAGAGGCAGGGGTGGTGGAGTGCAGAATTCATCTGCACTATCAACCCAACCAGGCACTTCTCTGCTACCCGCTCCCTGGGCACAGGAAAACTGATCCCTTCGCTCAGGGAGCTCCGGCTTTCCTTCATTCCCTGGCTATTCAGTGGGCTCCTGCTATGTGCCAGGCATTGCTCTCAGCCTTAAGGATAGAGCAGTTAACAAGACAGCCACAGTCTATCTGTGATGGCCAGAATAATGGGGGGAGGTGGGTGCCTCCCTGCAAAATGGGAGAGTAAAATATGAACGTGGTGACTGTGTATAAGCACACGTAACAGCAAACTCTAAAGCCAGAACAGCCCTTGGAGCCCCAGGAACCCTTCTGGGGATAAATCAATAGTCCTTTCTCTCTGTAGAGCTTCATTTTCTGCAAGTATCTTTCCATCCTCACCTTTTTCACTCCACCTCAAGAAGCAGCACAGCCTAGATTGTTATCCCTGTTCACAAGTGGGGTGTGGGGATACTGCTTGGGTTTAAAGTGCAATCTCTTGGCCTCAGAGCAGATTTTCCATTTTATGTTTTTGTGAAGCTCGTGGTCTCTTGTGAGGCTCCAGCTCAGGGCATTAGTCTCCTTATAGAGTCTGGGGCGGGAACCCACTGGAACTTTCTCAGTGCTTGGTCATGGACTGCTGGCATGGAGGGAAGGGTGAGGGTATATGAGAGAGAGGCAATCTTCAGCAGATCATGAGTCAGCTTAGAAACCTAAGGACAAAAAGGTGGGCCAGGTTTGTGTTCTCCCCTGGAGCCACAGGGAAAAGGACAGCTCAGATGTAGCAACTGGCTTCTGGCAGCTTCTGTCTGCAGCTTCTGACATGTCTCAGAAAGCAAGGAGGAGCTGAGACAGAGTCTTCTCTGTGCCTTGTTGCCTGGGGGCAATTGTGTTCATCCACGGAGTCTAAATTTTATTCCAGCCATCCACTTCTACGCACTTAAATCTCAGAGTCATATCAGAGATCTCATTATTATAAAAAACAAACAAAAAAACAAACAAACAAACAAAAAATACACCTCGGGCTTCCCTGGTGGCGCAGTGGTTGGGAGTCTGCCTGCCGATGCAGGGGACGCGGGTTCGTGCCCCGGTCCGGGAGGATCCCACACGCCGCGGAGCGGCTGGGCCCGTGAGCCGTGGCCGCTGAGCCTGCGCGTCCGGAGCCTGTGCTCCGCCACGGGAGAGGCCACAACAGCGAGGGGCCCGCGTCCCGCAAAAAATAAAAAAATTAAAAAAAAAAAAAAAAACACCTCAAGAGAAAAGGCATTTTATAAGAGCTAAACAATTTATTAACCCAAACCACCAAGTGCTTATACAGCTGGTCACAGCCTTTGTGAGCCTGAGCTCTTGCATTCAAGAATTTTCATTAGAATTAAAAATCACTCTGATGACCAGGCTGGTGGTCAGAGCCAGGACAGCAGGACCTGGGTCATGCTGGTTAAATTTAGGTGCTTTTAGTCACCAGAGCATCAGGTATGTATTGTGTGTGCAAATCCAGTGGCAGGTGGGAAAGCCACAAGATCCAGTGGAGAGAGCTCTTGAGCTGAGCCAGGAGGATTGGCCTGGCTTCCCCACCTTAGCTCAAGGCACCTGTGAACAGCCAGCGCTTCCCTCCTGCTCTCTGGGCCACTGAGTCCTAGGTATAAAAAAGCATGTTGAACTTGGGTCCCTTCGGGTCCTCCTAGCTCTAAGGCACCAGGGGCAGTAGTATGGCTTGTGCAAGAATGATACAGGAAGCAGCTGCAGAAGGGCAAGATGACAGCAGTGTCAGGGCTTATCCTTGTTCTGTGACACCCAGTTTTTGTTGACTCTGTTCTCCCACTAGCCCCTGAGGAGGCCCAACTTTCTGGACAAACAGTGAGGGGCAGAGAGAACATCTCAGCTGCTCTCATTGCTCCTCTGCTTGGTCAGGAGCGAGATCTGCCGCCTCTTCCCAGCCAGGGTCCCTCTAGGCAGGGATTCAGCCAAGGAGAACAGGTGAGACAGTGTGGCGATGCCACTACATGTTTTATTACACACGCCATTTTTGGCCAGAGTTGGTGAGAAAAACAATAGATCTATATTGTTCCCAGCTCTTTTGAACAATCAGGTTCAAGTGAACCCATTTAGATGTAATTAAAATTATAACCCTTATGACTTTTCCCTTTTCTTTAGCACAGATTGTTCTGTGTTCTTCCCCAGACTGCCCTCCAGCTAACCTGCCCTTGAGTGACTCCACCTTCTTTACTGTTTAAATGCAGCTGCTTATTCTCACTTTGATATCACTGCCTATAAGATGGGGGTTTCATGGTCTAGACAAGCCAGTGCAGTGTCAGCCTTCATGAAATGCTATTTGGTTAAACCCTGATGTCTTCTTGGTTCACCTCATTTTTTAGTCAAAAGAATGCCAAGAATTCCTCAATTCTCTCCCCTCCCCAATTCTTCCTTCCCACACATTTTTATTTTCTTGTACTCTCTCCAGAAGTTCTGGCTCACCATACTAATTTTACGGCTTCTACAAATCCCTGATGCTCTTTCTACCTTCTATAAAGTGGTTTTCTCCTGTTAATTCTACCTACTTGGCAGTTTGCAAATTGCCTTCTCACAAGTCCTGTTTGGCCATAGCATGGCCCTCCTGCTATGGGGGCTTCAGGGTAGGGCAGTGGTGTGGCCCTCGCTTTCAGAGAGCTGAAAATCTGCCCACTCCCCCATTCAAGAGGAGTGGAGGAAAGGGGATGGAGAAATGCGCGCGCACACACACACACACACACACACACACACACACACACACACACACACACACACACACACAGCCCGAGGAGATGAAGGGAGGGAAGGGAGCCCAATGTGCCAGGCCTTGGGTTGGGGATTTAACCTTTTTTGTCTCATCTGATCCTCATAACATCTTGTGAGGCAGTATTGGACTGCTTTCCAAATTTACAAATGAAGCAACGTGCTCCAAGAGTTAAAAAGAGTGTCTATTAAAAGTTAAAAGAATTATGCATCTCATTCCACAGATTCAGTTAGGCAAGAAAAATGACCTTATTTTTCTGTAAATCAATTTAGGTTTTATTTCAAGCCCCCATAACTACAAGTGGCAGCATGTTCAACTCAGGAGATTTGGGGCCACTCCCCCATTTCTCAGGGAGTGATCCAAGTTCTGGCCAGCACTGTTCATTTAGAACTTTCTGTGATGATGGAAACGTATTTGCACTGCTCCATGCACCTAGCTCCTAGCCATAGGTGACTGTTGAGCATTTGAAATGTGGTTAATGTAACTGAGCTAATGACTTTTCAGTTTTATTTAAATTAATTTAAATTTAAAGAGCCGTGTATGAATGCCTATCATACTAGACAATGCAGTTGTGGGCAAAATCACATGGTGCAAAGGCATTTGGTGGGTCTTAGCTGAGGGCTTATGTGGGAATCGTCATTTACCATGCTGGGAACCCTGAAAATGATTTTGTTTCTATTGAAATGTCCAAGGTGTTGGTCCCTGCAGGCTCCTGGGTCCCTTTTATTCCTGACCCTGGGCCTCTTTAGGACTGGCTCCCTCTTCGCCACCTCTTCACAGTTCATTGGCTCTAGGATGACACTGTGTAACATGGGGCCACTAGCCATGTGCACATGTTGAGCACTTGAAATACAGATGGTGAAGACTGATAGAAGGAAGATACAATTGCAGACCTGGGGACTGAATGCCTTGACTGGTGGTCACACCCAGAGCTGGGACATGTCGGGGATGTGATGGGATTCATCAGTCAAACCCTGATGGGTCAGGATATGTAGTGTAAAAAGTACAATGGAGGGCTTCCCTGGTGGCGCAGTGGTTGAGAGTCCTCCTGCCAATGCAGGCAGGGGACACGGGTTTGTGCCCAGGTCCGGGAGGATCCCACATGCCGCAGAGCGGCTGGGCCCGTGAGCCATGGCCGCTGAGCCTGCATGTCCGGAGCCTGTGCCCCGCTATGGGAGAGGCCACAGCAGTGAGAGGCCCGCGAACCGCAAAAAAAAAAAAAAAAAAAAAAAAACAATGGAGTTTGAAGACTTAGTTTAAAAAAAAGGAATATCACATGTCATTATTT
Source organism: Lipotes vexillifer (assembly GCF_000442215.2). NCBI lineage: Eukaryota > Metazoa > Chordata > Mammalia > Artiodactyla > Lipotidae > Lipotes > Lipotes vexillifer. The sequence goes on from NW_006777801.1 coordinate 4,240,998, forward strand.
TATTTTAGATTCCATATATATGTGTTAATGTACGGTATTTGTTTTTCTCTTTCTGACTTACTTCGTAAAAAAAAAAACAAAAAACACATTCTTAAGAACCTAAGGGCAGGACAGGAATAAAGACACAGATGTAGAGAATGGACTTGAGGACACGGGGAGGGGGAAGGGGAAGCTGGGACGAAGTGAGAGAGCGGTATGGACATATATACGCTACCAAATGTAAAATAGATAGCTAGTGGGAAGCAGCCGCATAGCACAGGGAGATCAGCTCAGTGCTTTGTGACCACCTAGAGGGGTGGGATAGGGAGGGTGGGAGGGAGACACAAGAAGGAGGAGATATGGGGATATATGTATATGTATAGCTGATTCAGTTTGTTATAAAGCAGAAACTAACACACCATTGTAAAGCAGTTATACTCCAATAAAGATGTTAAAAAATGATCGTATTTTAGACATATAAGGCTAAATTGCATATTATTAAAATTAGTGGGGGGGGTTTTGTTTAGTTTCCATTGTTTTATTCTTCCTTATTCTTTTTATAAACTTGTTTAAATTTTTTTATCTTTATATAATCTCTAAAGGTTACTTTCCATTTACAGTTATTACAAAATATTGGCTATATTCCCCATGTTGTACAATACGTCCTTGAACCTATCTTATAGCCAATAGTTTATACCTCCCACTCCCCCACCCCTATATATTTTATACATATAATATATAAAATTAGTTTTATCTCTATCTTTTTACTTTTTTAATATAGTTCTAGAAAATTCACACGTGTGACATCTGTGGCTTGGCTTAAATTTCTGTTGGAGAGCACTGATCAAGGGAATCACCGTGCTACTCCAAGTCTCCTGAGGGAGATGCAAATCCATTTCCTGAGAGTCTGGCCTCCAAGATGGGGAAGGGTCAAGGCAGAACTGGAAATACACATTTCACAGTGTTACTCCCCCCACCCCAGCGCCTGGGCTCTCCGGTGAATTCTAAAAGAGAAGAGGGTTCCCAGCCTGGAGCTGGACCTCCCTACAGGCTGAGGGTCTGTCCGGGAGTGAAGTGAGGCCCAGGAGGGAGGGAGAAAGTACAGTCAGCCTCAGCCTAGGGCAGGGCCCGCCTCACCTTGTCAAAAGCTGAATCCCTGAGGAGAGGGAACAGCAGGGGCCTGCTGAGGGCAGTCTGGGGACTAAAGTGCATTCATATGCTGACCCATCAGGGTTTGACTGATGCATCCCATCACATCCCCAGGATGTCCCACCTCTGGATGTGACCACCAGTCAAGGCATTCAGTCCCCAGGTCCACAATTGGATCCTCCCTCTCTTACCCCAGACCCTAGCTGAGGGCCTGGCCCTTCGAACTCCTTTGGGGAATGCTTGTAGAACACACTGGGCAAATGAGGACAGTGTCTCACCTAATCCCAGAGGCTCCCTGGGAGGCAAAGAGGAGCCACTTATAAAGCAATTTAGAAATGAATTAGTGTGTGGTCAAATAGAAGACAAAACTCAAACCAAAGATGTGAACTCATCTTTTTTGTTGTTCTCAGTCTGTCAATCAACTTGTGTGCCCAGCACCTCCTCCTTGCAGAGCCCTAATGATCTCCATGGCTGGAATGGGGAGAATAGGAGCCCTCAGGGAGCTTGGTTGTAGAGGGCGTGGGTCACTGTGCCCATGGAGCACATAAACACCTGGAGGTGGGGAACGGAGGCCTCAGTGAACGTAGTAGACATGTTGGGGAAGGTAAACTTCCATGCAAGTTGGAGTTCAGAAATCAAATTCCATTTTAAATGCCTGTAAGGGAGGCCCCACTGTTTGAAGAAACCTGCAGCAAATCATTCCACAATGTAAATCCTTCAATAGTAGCATACAGTTGTTGGGGGGGGGGGGGTTCCGAAAAACCTGG
>NW_006777801.1:4243049-4244929 GCF_000442215.2 Lipotes vexillifer
GGGGGGGGGGGGGTTCAGAAAAATCTGGATTTTTTTTGTGGGTCACACACTTTCCCAAATCAAAACCCACCTGAGCGTTGCAAACAGAACATCTTTAAGCAGGGATGGGGGTGCTTAGAAAACAGATGCCAGGAAACATGGTGCGTCAACTTGCCGGTGGCCTCCTCTGAGGGACTATTCCCATTGTCCCAGGATTGGCTTCCCTTTGGATCCCTGAGACCAGGGCAGCAGGGCTCCTGCAGCGTCTTCTGAAGTTCTGTCTGGAGAACTGTCCTGCTACCCTGGTCTCAGAGCCTTTGCTGAGGCTAGAAAGACCCCACCGAGGACCCCTCCTGTCCCAGGGCCCCCAAAGGCTGTGTTATTTGGCTGTATACCTCAGAGAGCATGTCTCCTCCAGCCCCCACAGAGAGTCACACATGGGCTGGTGTTTATGATTATTGTTGCTGACGTTGGGTTAGAACCTCAAGCCCCTTTTTCTCAGCCCTGAAAAATTACAGTGACTCATGGCTGTCTATAGCAATTAACTCTTTTTTTTTTTTTTTTTTTTTTTTTTCTTTTTTTTTTGCGGCACGTGGGCCTCTCACTGCTGTGGCCTCTCCCGTCGCAGAGCACAGGCTCCGGACTTGCAGGCTCAGCGGCCGTGGCTCACTGGCCCAGCCTGGGATCTTCCCGAAACGGGGCATGAACCCGCGTCTCCTGCATTGGCAGGCGGACTCTCAAGCATTGCGCCACCAGGGAAGCCCTATAGCAATTAACTCTTGATAGATCACTATGCCCTAGTGATTATGGTGCAAAATCCTGGGGAGGTTGTCATGAGAGATCAGTGATACAAACTCGAACCAAGTCAAACTAATCCCATTAAGATTTTTATTGTGAGCTGTGTAAATCTGGCTGTTGACAGTCTGAGGCTCAGCAAAAGAAAACTCGGCTCCGCATCCCTCCTGGTCCACAGGCAGGGAGCGGCCAGAGGCGTGCTCAGTGCCTGGGCGTGAGTCATCTGGTGCAGTCAGCACATCTGTTCTTCCAGAAATGGTCCTGAGCCTGTCAGAGTGGGTGGAGGCCTGTCCTGGCCCCTGATGGAGGACAGCTGGGAGCTTCTATTCTGGAACTTTCACTGAGTCATTACTGGTCTTTCCTGCTATTGGGCCTTCCCGTGAAGGCAGATCTTTTCCGTGGACTTGATCTGAAGTCTTCCTGCTCCGAGGTCTGGCTTCTCCACGCCCTCCTTCCAGGACTAACACAGTCCTCCGACGGAGAGTCTGTGCTGGTCAGATATCACCATGGAGCATCCCTTTGGGAACCAGTCCTCTGTCTGAGGAGACAGCGTGCACCCCAGAACATTCCAAGGGACTCCTCTTAGAGCAGTGCCGCTGGCAAGTGGGATCATGCATCAGCCTCATACGGGTACTGCCTGAATTAAGTACCCGCATTCATTTCTTACTTTCTGGGTTGTTCCCCCCAAAGGAGAGACTCCTAGATAGGCAAATGGCATAGAGAGGAGCTGGAATGCATAACAGATGAAGACAAAAAGGATACAGACCACATCCACTCTGAGGACAGGAACGGTGTGGTGATCCTCATTGTGTCTCCAGAATATAGCCTAGAACACTGGAGCCACGGGGCTACATATTTGAGTGAATGGATGAATTAAGACCATAATTCATGAATTAGCGTGTGCATGTATATTGACCCCTGTAATAAACATGTAATACTGACCCCTTGTGTAATGCAGCAAACTCATTGCATGAATCATCACGTTTAGTCCTCGATGGCCCATTTTGCTGATGAGTACACTGAGTTTTGGGTTGAGAAATTTGCCTAAAGTCATATGGTAAGTAAGAAACAGAGGGCCCCAACCCCAGGTAAAGGCTGGCGGCGGG
>NW_006777801.1:4245152-4257378 GCF_000442215.2 Lipotes vexillifer
GGGGGGGGGGAAGGACAGAAAAAAATGTTTAACAAGCACCTATCCCGAACCAGGTTTCATTTAAAACCCTTTCATCTACCTTATAACGTTTGTCGTAAAGTTCCACGAGATAGATTTTACTCTTATGGACAGATGAGAAACTGAGAGTCAAAGAGGTTAAGTGTTGTACACTAAGCACACACAGCCATCAGCCATTGCACAGAGATGCTGTATCACAGTTCACATGCAGTTCCACAGCCCAGAGCTCCTTCTGTGAACTTCGTGCCTCCCCACTGCACCCGACACAAGACAAAGGCCTCTTCACTTCTCACATCAGGAGCAGTGCAGGCAGCACACTGATCTGTAGGTTGGAGAAAGTTATCAATATTCACACCCTTTTGTTTAGGACAATCAAGAGAAGCCACCCCCCTGAGTGGTGGGAGAATGGTTGAGCCCTTCGAGGTCACTGAGGCTCCAGCACACCGGTCTGCTTTGTTGGTGCTGAATTCCTGCTAGTTCCACCCAGAGCCACCTTGGTCCTGAATGAAGTTAACTTCTGTGTATTTGACCTCTGAACTTTCCACTTCGTGAAAACAGATTATCTTTAAGGCAATGCAAGCAGGTGTATACTGATTACTGCTTATGGGCCTGGCCCTGGGCTGTGTCCTGAAAATTCAGACAAGAATAGGACAGGCCAGAGGGAAAGGCAGAAAAGTCTATGTCAGAAGGAAAAATGAATAAATGCTAAATTGAAGCAATTGTCATGAACTGTGGGAACAATTACTTTAGCCTGGAAATATATAAGAAGGCTTCCTGGAGGAGGTGGCATTCGAGTTGGACTTGAAGGAGGAGAAGTTCTCTGGGCATAGAATGAAGGGCCAGACGTTGCAGGCTGAGAAGAGAGTAAAGCTGAGACAGAAGGTCTGTTCTTCCCCCAACCACTTCCCTAACTCCCACACCTCTGGGCAAAAACTCACCACCCGAAGCCAAGGATAATTGGGTAGGCAAATCTATTTCTTTAAGAAGATCAGGGAAAGGGATCACATCTTGATATATATTTTACCCCCAGAGCCTACAGACCTGGCAATTAGAAGATGCTCATTTAACGTTTATGGAAGAAAGAGAGAATGGATTGCATTCCCCAAAGCCAGAACAGAACTGCATCTTTAGTGCTGAAAGTGTGATTTGGGACTTTGATGATCTCTTTGTGAGTTAAGGGCTGGAAACTTCCAATCCTGTGCCTGGTCCTATTGCCATCTTTGCTTTGGCCTCTAGGAGACACAGAACTAGATTGATGGCATCTGTTAGAACTTGGTGTTCGGTTTTCAGCTATACCTCGTTTGCTACCTTTGTTTTCTTTCTCTCCTCATTTTCTTGCTAATGTTATCATTTATCTTCTCTTTTATGCATTTAAAAAAGCACCTCCGATTCCGTTGGTTTTTGAATTGAGTTGGAGAAAAGGTTTTTTAAAGGTGAGTGAAATCAATTGGCAAACACAGGAGCAAACCAAAGTAAAGGATTATTGCCTGCATAAGAGCAACCCTCCCGATGAAGGAGGGGGAGCGAAAAGGATGCATGGAGCTCTCTGAACAAGTGCCGGGTGAGCCAGGCAGAAGGGAGGCCACCAGCTCTGCGGCTGGGACGCGGAGGGAGGAGACTGTTCACAGCTTCTCCAAGGCCTTGGCACTGGACGGGGGCTCACAGGCTAGCATTCTGGGGGCTCGCAGATTCCTGTTCATGTGGATATGCAACTCTCAGACCCTTTAGTGAACTTAAGACAAAAGCATGAGGGCCCCAGGCATTAAGAGAAAGCGAAAATGAGTCTTCTGAAAAGTTGGAAGCCAGATTATTTATGGCAGCAGCAACACAGTTGGAGATCTCCTGCTTTCTTCAGCATTGTTTTTAGGTGAATGGACAGCCAAGCTAGTAGAGGAAAAAGTCAAAACGAAGTAGGTCTAGCATCGAATCTTCACTCACCATACTGCCAAGGACAGATTCTGGGCCAAACAGATCTGGAAAGAGGAGGAAGACACTCACTCTCTCTCTCTCTCTCTCTCTCATCTATCTGTCTATCTCTATCTCCTTCTCTCCCTCTCTCCTTCCTCCTCCTGTGAGAGGCCTGGGAATGGGAGTGCAGTTTGGGGAGATGATGGGGAAGCCAGGCCTGGGCCCTGAAGAGGGTACCTCCACCAGTCCCCGCAGCTCCTCAAGACTTTAAGGTTTACTCACATCTTAGCAGCGTCCCAGGTAGCAACCCCGGTGTGATGGCCCAGCAAGATTTCTTACTGCAAAGTAGGATGACATTTGCATCAACCACAGTGTCTTGCTTCTTCCTCTCGCTTCCCCATGGAGGGGCCAGGGCTAGCCAGGGAGAGGCTGGCGGCTAGGAGTGGACCAGGGGTGAGTTCCACAGGTAAAAGGAAACTCTGGGACCAGAGAGGAGGACTGAGCTGGAACCTCTGCAGAAGAGCAGAATCCAGGAGGGGCCAGATGGGCAGCGGGTTTAGAGCTGGCACTTTGAAGGGAAGCAGGTTGGAATTTTGGAGCAGAGGGCAGGGGCCTCATGATGACCCCTGATCATCCTCTGTTGCTGCAGAAGTGAGGATGGGCTGACCTGGATTATACAGAGTAAAGACAAAACCTTCCCTTTTTTTAAAAAAAATTTTTATTTATTTTTGGCTGCATTGGGTCTTCATTGCTACGTGCGGGCTTTCTCTAGTTGTGGCGAGCGGGGGCTACTCTTCATTACAGTGCGCGGGCTTTTCGTTGTGGTGGCTTCTCTTTTTGCGGAGCATGGGCTCTAGGCACGCGGGCTTCAGTAGTTGTGACTCACGGGCTCTAGAGCTCAGTAGTTGTGGCACACGGGTTTAGCTGCTCCACGGCATGTGGGATCTTCCCGGACCAGGGCTCGAACCCATGTCCCCTGCATTGGCAGGCAGATTCTTACCCACTGCGCCACCAGAGAAGTCCCTAACCTTCCTTTTCTAGGTCACTCTGCACCCCTGGCTGAGTCTGCTGAGCTCCCTTATAGGCAGATTCTTAACCACTGCGCCACCAGAGAAGTCCCTAACCTTCCTTTTCTAGGTCACTCTGCACCCCTGGCTGAGTCTGCTGAGCTCCCTTATTTTAACATGGTATCCATGAGGGCAGGGTTTGTACAAAGCAGCAGGTGTGACAAAAGAGCCTATGTTTGAGGCCAGGCAGACTTGAGAATGAATCCCAGCCCTGCCACTTACTAGCCGTGTGGTGTTAGACAAAAGATTTAACCTCTCTGAGCTTCATCTTTCTATTCTATAAAATGGGGATAAGAATATCTATACCACAGTGTGTTCAGGAGGACCAATTGACATAGTGATTGTGCAGCGTAGAGCCCATTGTCTCCGTGTGTGATGCATCCCCAAGCAGCGGGACAGTCTCTCCCAGCCCCATGTGGGAGAGCTACTGAGCTGGGGAGGGCCCAGTCACAGTGCCTGTATAGCTGTTGGATCCATTTATCTATCTATCTATCATCTATCTATCTACCTATCCATCCATCCATCTATCCATCCATCCATCTCTAGCTTCTGAATGTATGTGTGTATATATCTCTATCTCTATATCTATCTCTGTATCTGTATTTTAAACTAATAGGATTGTGGCTCTGACCCTTCGTTAACTTAGCTTCACGATGGCACCATCAGCACAAATGGTCTGTCTTAAGACTCTATGTTAATGTGCTAAAGCTGCCGTAACAAAGTACCACAGCTAGGATGGCTTAAGCAGCAGGCATTTATTGTCTCACAGTCCCAAAGGCTTGAAGTCTGAGATTAAGGTGTCAGCAGGATTGGCTCCTTTTGAGCTCTGTGAAGAAGAGGCTGCTCCAGGCCTGTCCCCAGGCTTGTGGTGGCTTGTGGCATCCTTTGGTGTTCCTCAGCTTCTGCTGCACCATCCTGATCTCTGCCTTCATGTTCGCATGGCATTCTCCCTGTGTGTGTGTCTATCTCTGTGTCCAAAGTTTCCCTTTTTATAAGGACACCTGTCATATTGGATTAGAGGCCCGTCCTACTCCAGCAGGACCTCATCTTAACTAATTACATCTGCAATGATCCTATTTCCAAATAAGCCTGCATTCTGAGGTTCTAGGGGTTAGGATTTCAACAGATGAATTTTGGAAGACAAAGTTCAACCCATAATGGTCTCCCACTCTTTTATCCAACTGCCCTTGCATTTACGACACGGCCGTGTAGGGTCATGGCCATGAAATGAAGTGGAGTTTGGGGGATTTGAGTCAAATGAGAATCTAGAACTTGAATCCACAACCTTGATTTGCTAGGACCTAAAAAGTGGGTGGTTAATGTTATCTCTTGGACCTCATCATCTTGAGTTATTTATGCCTGTCTCCCCCACGTGTAAAAGAGAGAGAAGTACCAGGGTACCCTTAGTCCCTACACCCCTCCCAGGTACTGCAGCCCCTGATCTTAGGCCTCAAACACAGATACCGCCCCCAGCTTGTCCTTCCTCCCAGGGAAATGCTGGTGGGAGGAGTTTGGAGACTGTTAAAGTAACCAAACGGAGACTTTTCACTTTGGAATTGGGAATCTGAATGTTGCAATAAGACCAAACGTTCTAGCCTTGCAGGAAGCCTTCTCACAAATTATCCTGATCCCGTTCAAATCCCTTCTTATTTCAGCCTGTAGCCTCAGCACTTGTTCCTGAGTGGGTGAGTACACTTGGGAATGAGTGTGAGGGGACCCTTCCCCTTGGTGAACTCCAGTAATCCTGCAAAAGTAAAGGAACTCTGTCTAATCTGGGAGTGATCAGCAAGTTTAAAGAGTTAATTTGTGGAGCCAGTAAATATGAAACTGTCTATCACCTGTAACTGTGTCCATGGAAGATCTAGGGATGTTTACTGTTTCATTACACACCCAGGCACAGAAAGGATATGTCCTACTTTAGAGACTCAGGTTTCCTAGACGGTGAAAGTTTCCGTGAATGGAGGAAACCTCACGGGTCCTCGTGTGTGATGTGTGCTCTGGGTGCTATAAGGTGTGGAGGCCTCTGCACTGTGCATCACTGCAGGAAGGGGCACAGCTCCACAGCCCCTGTCGGCTCCAGGGTAATGCGGTCTTAGTGCCAGACACTTAGGAGCTCACAGGAGGTCTAATGCCTTCCTACCTATCTCTCCATCACTGTGCATGTGGAGGCCGCCTCTGGAGAGCTCCATTGGTTGGGGAGATCCTTCTCTCAGCCACCCACCCGTCCCCCGGCCTTTTCCAACCGCACCATCCTCTCAAGAGTCCTGGCTCTTTCCTCAAAGAATCACAGTGGACCTTTTAGTCCCTCTGAGGGAGCGGACGGCTGACTTTTCAAGCCTTGAGAAGGCAGCATCTACTGGACTCCCAGACAACAATCTTCCTTTTTGCTAATGCCAGCTACCACTCACTGCACAAATTTGAAATGAAATTCATCGATTCATTGGAGAAAACGAAAACAGAAACAAAATTCTTCTACCAGGGGTGAACAGGAAAAGGAGTGAAATAGGTGAGGGTAACTGAAAAAGCTTCCTGCTCTCCTTGTGTGCTCTTCATGTGTATCGTGTAAGAAGGTTGTGTTCATTCACTCAAGAGACAGTTCCTGAGCTCCTGCCATGTGCCAAGCATTGTGCTGAGCTCTGTGGGGATGCTGAGGTGAATCAGCCATGAACCCTGCCCTGAGGGGCTGATGAGTTAGTGGGGGAATTTGGACATTTACACAAAAGGCTAATTCAGGGTAGAAAGTGTTGCTTATAATCAGAGCAGAACGGAGATGGAGCTATGTTGAGAAAAGAGTTGAGCACTTCTGGCTGGGAGGCTCAAGGAAGGCTTCCTGGAAGAAGTGGCATTCCTCAGGCCTTTGCTGCAGGGATAGCATTTGAACCAGTGGAAATGGGCATGGGGGAAGGAGAGAGCAATCCAGTCTGAAGGCAGCATGAACAGCTTCTGGAGTGGGGTGGATGGTGGGCACGCAGCACTGGTGTCCTTTGCCTGGAGAGTAAGGGCTTTAGTAAACACATGTGATGCAGCTCCACGCGTTGCATTGTGTTTACGCATCTGTGCTACATGCACCGGTGTGTTCGTGTTTGCATTGTGTCCAGTCTCATCATGTGCCCCAATTACATGCCTGTAAGGTAGCTGGAGCGCACTTCAGACTGGGTGGCAGGCCAAAAGGAAGGCCTCGTTGGCAGTTCTCTGAAAATTGTGTCTGCTTGAATAGATTCACTTGACATTTCCAGGGAGCACAGGGAAGGCCCCTTTTATTTGTTCTGTCCCCAGGACCAGATGCACTGATTGCCCTTTTATAGGCTCTGAAGGGGAAAGAATGGCCAGGCTGTAGGAGTTTTCATCTTTGTTAGCACGGAGGGGCTTCTTAGAAAATGCTCCTACAGACAGGCCACATCTGGAGCCCATGGCCCGCCCCTGGGCTCGGGCATGAACCCAGCTGCCTGGGGAAGATGGTCAATTTTCCCCTGCACAGCCAGCATCTTCCTGGCTGTTCCACTCACACCTAAGGACTTTGCCAAGAACCCGGCTCGGGTGGCCACTTCACTGACCATATAAAACACGCACAGGGGAGTGGAGCAGAGCTGGGCTTGGGTTTTACTGCCAGTAATTGCTTGTGCTGTCCCTGTCCTTGAACAGTTCTTGATGTAAGTAGTTCTCTCTGGGAGCAAAGTCTGGGTCAAGCCAGAGTGGAAGCCTGCCACCTCATTACGGGAAGATTCTCTGCGCGCCCTGCGGAGGCTAAGGCCTCGGTCCTGGGAGCACAAGGATGGACGCTTCACTTCTGGCATGGGGGACCCTGCTTGGCCACTGATTACCTGGCATTCCCTCCTGCCCCTTCTAGGCATGGCTGCCCTTGCCCACACCTACCAGACTCCTCTGAGATATTGGTCCAACAACAGTGTAAATGGAGAGCGGACCTCAGTGCCCTCTTGTACCTATCCCTGCAAGTATTCCCTCCCCACTCCCCTAACACCTGCTGTTCTCTGGGACCTTGAATTCCCAGAGAGGAGGGACCATGCTTTCTGCCTCACACCCAACCTTCTGTGTGGTCCTGACATCACTCGGGTTTAGTACCGTTTGTCAGATGAGAGGTAAGAGAGGGAAGAGAGCAAGCGCCCATCAGGGACACCCCCCCCCCCGCCACTCCCCAACCATGCTCAGGCTCTTCCATTAGTGCTGATGTGTCCTTGAGCCTCAGTCTTCTCATCTGTGAAATGAAAACAATCGTATCTACCTGGGCATTGTGGTAAGAATTAGCCACTGTGCTTAGCACATATTACCAGTAAGCACTCTTATTGCCTTTCACCCACCTGATAAGACAGACAATCTGAGACTTAGGAGAGCTGGCCGGTCCCCAGTTCAGGCTGCTGTTTCCTGGCTGTGGAGCCTGTAGAACATGCCTACCCCTCTCTGGGCCTCAGTTTCCTCATTTGTGACACAGAGAAGTTGAACAAAGTGAGAACTGAGGTCCTTTCCAGCCTTGACAGTTTGTGGTTCTAATTAGATCATTCGGCGGCAACCACCCACGTTCTGAGTCATCAGCCATGGCTCACATAATCCCAAGTAGTGACTAAAGCAAAGGTCATTTTTGTTTGACTTTCAAATATTTTGCTTATTTTATGGTAGATTTTACTTTCCACGTTGCATTTTGCTCAGGCAAATACTAAAGGTTGTTTGCTTTGTTTGCATCCCCTGAGTACACCCGTGACTTTGGGTAAGGAAGGGGCGTCATCATGCCCTCTGGGGAACATTCTCCGCCTGACACGGTCCTGGCTGTGAGTGGTGGTGTCTGAATTTTGTGAAGCTGATGGCGGCAAAGGCTGAGTGAGTCTGGAAGAGGCTTTACCTCTTCCTGTTTCTACAGAAGGCTTCATCGAAAAGGGGAGATTTTCAGGATGAATGAAAATAGTGACAATGAGGAGTAGAATTAATTTGTGAAAAGACAGGATCTGGGGCCCAGTTCTCTGGATATGAATCTCAATGATACCACTTAACCTCTCCAAGTCTCAGTTTCTTCATCTGTGAAATGGGGCTAGTGATAGTACCTACCTTAGGGTTATTGTAAGGATTAAATAAAATATAACATGCAAAGAGTAGATGGCATATCTTCTGGCTCTCAGTAAGCATTCAGTAATGCTGCTGGTGATTATGATTATTGTGGGGGGAGCATTGTTTAGGGGTGGCATGGCATAGGGACAGGCTGGAATTGGAATTAGGAGCCTCCAGCATAGGGGAGAGATGCAGTATAGCCTGGGAGGGAGGATGTAAGGAGGGGCGATCATAAGGGGGTGAGTGTGGGCAGGGAAAAGGACCCTGACTCAGAACTACAGGGCAAGGGGATCCCCCAGGGGAGGACCACCGAGGAGAGGCAATGAAGCCTCAGAGTTGGGAGGCCTGAGATTTGTCTTCTGATCACTTTCCTTCTCTTATATTGAATATCTTCAGAGCAATCAAATTAGGGTGTTTTAGCCTTTTTTTTTTTTTTTTTTTTTTGTTATGGAAATTGCAGCCAAATGGACTCTGTCTGGGCCTCAGTTCCCCGGGTACACCTCTGGCTCAAGTGGCACTAGAATTTGGCTTTTCAGCTCCCAAAAGCCCCAAGACTCCGTCACTGTCCCTCTGATGGATGCTGCTTGGTTAACCAAAAATCCACACCCCAAGAAGTTCGTTTTCTCTGTCTGGCCTGTGACCTCCATGCATTTCTTGAGGTGAAGGTTAAACCCCCAGGGAAGAGAGACTTGAGAGGCCTGTAATTCTTCTCTGCCAGCTTTGTTAGCTCCTCAGCTGGAGATGAGTCTGCCAGCTGCAGGAGACTTCAGATTGGAAGCTTAGAAGAAAGGGTTTTTTCACCAAAGGCCTGAGCTGACAGTTCCTTGCCCCAGAGAGGCTGGCAGGTCTTGCTTATTTCGGGTCCTTCTCAGCAGACGCCCTCTATTTTTCCCTCCACCGTGGGCTGGCAGGGAGGCAGAGGGGAGGGATGTTGATGTCTGTGGTTTTCTCCAAAATTGTCAGTGCCGATGAGATAAATTCCCATCTCCAGACCAGGCGCCGCCCCACCTCCCTGCTTTCCCCCTCCTCTCACTTCCACCTGGGAAACCCCAGGCCAAGCCCCTCCCCGACCTACTTTCAGCCCCACAGACCTCTGCTCACTGGGGAGGGAAGGAGAGCTTGAGTTTGCAGCCTAGCAAGAAGAAGGCTTCCGAATGAATCATTTGCTGTCCTTGACTTTGCAATGTATGTATAGGAAGAAAGGGTCCTGACAAGGTGCTCTCCATGTCTGAGAAGGAATGAGCAAGTGGAACTGGATTTAAATAAAAGCAGACAAACCTGTGTGTGTAAATGAAATTGACCATTGGATGATTAAATACAGAATTGACTCTATGGCCCTTTAAGAACAAAAGTAGCATTTAGGGTTGGAAGAGCCAGGGACCTTGCTTCTCCCAGCCTCCGTCCTCATCTACAGAAAGTAAGAATACTTGGCCCACATACACTGCGGGGCCACTGTGATCCCAGAGGAGACACTGTGTGTGCCAGCTTTCTGTCAACCGTAAACAGGGAGCAAATGTCAGTTGTCATATTGTTAATAATGCCAGGCGTGATGCCCGTTGCATTGAATGTTTGAGAAGGTCACTGGCCTGAAGACGAAGGACTGGACCAGGTGACCTCCTGAGGTCCCTCTGACTCTAGCACTGCTCTCCAGGCTCCTCTGCCTTTGTTGTCAGAGGAGCCCCGGCTACTGGGAAACAAAAGAGGAGGAATGGGAGTGAGTCTGGCGGAAAGGCTGTGTGTGTGTGTTTGGGGGGGTCCGAGGTCTCTTATCTGTGAGGTTTAGTGATTGTTATTAGAAAAGAGGATGATAATCTAAACATTGAAATGGCCAGGAAGCCAAGAATCCTGCTACTCCTCGCCCCTCCCTTCCCTTAGCCTTCCCAGCAGGGGGCAGGAAGGGCCCCTGCCATTGAGACTTGTTCTCAGGTGGCACCAGAAGCTCCCCTCATCCTTGACCCAGGGAGATTGCATTGTGGTGTCTGTCCTGGCTCAGGGCACCTCTCCCTGCCCTGGCGTTGCCTCCTTAAGCTGAAAGCTGGGCATCAGTGATTGGCATTCTTGGCAGTGGCACAGTGATGGGCCTCATCTCTCACAGGGCTGTCTGCTGATGGGGGAGTGCTCTGCACTGCAGCCCTGGAGCTCCATCTCTGAACATGACCCTCCTGCCGGGCTCCTGCATTCCTGTTGTTCATCTTAGCTGCTGGCCTATGCCTTCCTGCTTTGGAGCTGGACCGTTTCACAGCAAAATGAGAAACTAAGAGCACAAGCCCAGGATTACAGGTTTAGCCGAAGAATAGACTGGTATACATCAAAATCAGATGCTGTGTGCCCTGCATTACGCCTGGAACTGAGAGAGACACAGAAGTATGAGACATGGTCTCTGTCCTCAGACATCTCATTAGAGAATTAGGAAGGCAGCATTTAATCTTATCTTTTGTAGCAGCATCAGTGAAGAAAAACAAAAGGACATGATCAAGTATATGTTAATAATATTAATAGGTAATATTCATTAAGTGTGTGTTATGTATGTGCTATGCACTTTACATACATTATTTCTTTTAATCCTTATAATTATTCTATAAAGTAGGTAGGCACTATTATTAGCTCCATTTTACAGATGAGGAAAGTAATATTCAAAGACATTAAAAACTTTGCCAGCAATATATGAGAATGCTGGCTTCCCCACACCCTTATCAACAACGTGGATTGCCGAACTTCTGAATTTTTACCTCTCTGATAATTAAAAAAAAAAGTATCTCAGGATAGTTTAAATTTACACTTCTCTTATTACGAGTGAGAATTGGCTTTTTTTCATATGCTTAGAGTCATTTAAATTTCCTTTTCTGTGACCTCTCTTCATATCCTTGTCCATTCTGAAAATTGGAATTTTTTAAATCAATTTTTAGATGCTAGTTTTTGTAATAATATAAATCACAGATATTCTCCCATTTTGTCATTTGTCTCTAATTTTGCATAAGTTGTCTTCTGTCATGCAGAGGGTTTTTTATGTAACCAAATCTACTATTTTAATTTATAGCTTCTGGTTTCCAAGTTAGTTAGAAAGGGCTGCCAGTGGTCTCTTTAAAAATTAAAATAGTAAAATTATGTTAAACAGGGGGCACTGGACATAGGCATTTATTTTTTCTTCTTTCTCCTGAAAACCCAATGAAATTATGCTAAAGAAATTTTAAAAAAAATAGAAACCCATAAGGACAAAAAAAATTGAGATAAATTTTTAGCAGATAGATAGTGGATGGAGGAATGGAAACTGATTTAGTAAAACGGAGGAAGCTGCAGCCCAGATGCAAAAGGGGCTGAAGATGAGAAAGGAGTCTTTTTTTTTTTTTTTTTCTCTTGTGAAACCCTAGAAAAGCTCTGGTCTTAGAAGTTCAAATCACCATGGGGGTGGGGAGAGATAAACTGCAGCACTAAAACCAGGCGGTTGATTTAAAGTCTTTATCTGGTCACAGTAAGCTCTCTAGCTCTATATCTCAACCTCATGCCACCATAGCTGTAGAGTAAGTGCAGGGATCAAAAAGAAAATGCTATAAAAAAGCAGTTATCAAAAGGTAAATAATACCGGCTCGGTGCTTTGTGACCGCCTGGAGGGGTGGGATAGGGAGGGTGGGAGGGAGGGAGACGCAAGAGAGAAGAGATATGGGAACATATGTATATGTATAACTGATTCTCTCTGTTATACAGCAGAAACTAACACACCATTGTAAAGCAATTATACCGCAATAAAGATGTTAAAAAAAAAAAAAGGTAAATAAGAACTTTTGAGTCTTAAAATATAGGGTAGCAGAAAATTTTAAACAAAATAAGTCTGGAAGGTGAAGTAAGGAAATCTTTCAGAAGGTAAAAGAAGAAAACAGTGAGAAAAAAGGGGATGGGGGGAAGGTGATAAAATTGAACCATCAATCCCACATTTCAACTCATAGGAGTTCCACAAAGAAAGAAGATTAAAAAATGGAGGAGAGAGGGCTTCGCTGGTGGCGCAGTGGTTGAGAGTCCGCCTGCCGACGCAGGGGACGCGGGTTCGTGCCCCGGTCCGGGGGGATCCCGCGTGCTATGGAGCGGCTGGGCCCGTGAGCCATGGCCGCTGAGCCTGCGTGTCCGGAGCCTGTTGCTCCGCAACGGGAGAGACCGCAACAGTGAGAGGCCCGCGTACCGCAAAA
>NW_006777801.1:4261585-4296228 GCF_000442215.2 Lipotes vexillifer
TGAGTGAACTGATGAGGATGATTATAATTTTTGTGACTTTCTGTTTGAATTAAAAAACAAAAAAAAAAAAAAAAAAAAAAAAAAAAAAAAAAATGGAGGCGAGAAAAACTATTGAAGAAAATAATATAATAATACTTTTCGGAACTGAAGAAGAAGAACCCTCAGGTTTCAAGGTCATCAGGTGTCCAGCTCTTTGAGGAAGGAAGCTCTTTGTCCACATCAAAGCATACTGTGAAATTGTACAACTTCAAGGGATTGAAAAATAAATCCTAAAAACCTACAGAGGGATGTAACAGGTTACTTTCAGAAGACTGTTAATCAGAGTGGATATCTCAATAGCAACGCTGACATGCAAAAGCTAGTGGAGCAATACTTTCAAAATTCTGATGGAAAATATCTTATCCCAGAATTCTGTACCCAAACTGTTAGTCAAGGGTGAAGATAAAGACATTTTTAGGAATGCAGGGATTCAAATGACTTTCAGGACATTTTTCCCATGTGGAGCCACTAGTGGCTCCTACAAAATGAAGAGGAAAGTAAAAAAGAGAAAATCTAGCCATAGGACAGCAGTGGAGGGAGATCCTAGGACTGGAAAGATCAGCCAGACCAAACTGGAGCAAAGGGACTGAGGGTTCCAGAGATCGTGTCTCCAAGGGTAAAAAATGGAACTAATGTACTTAAATACATGGGATATGTTATTAATGGGCATAAAATGGAGGTATTAGAACATAGGAAATAAATTAGTGATGGGTTCATGGACAACGCGGCCAATTAAAAAGTGTGAGATAATAATTAACTCTAGGAAGAAGAAAGGGTTGTATTTCAAAAACAAAAACAAAGGAAACCTTGGCTAAGTGGCAAAATTCGAAGCTAAGACTGTTTGATCCCAAAGTTGGTGCCTTAGGATCTTTTTTTTTTCTTAAGATTTTTTTTTTTTTTAATGTGGACCATTTTTAAAGTCTTTATTGAATTTGTTACAATCTTGCTTCTGTTTTATGTTTTTTGTTTTTTTGGCCGCGAGGCATGTGGGATCTCAGCTCTAGACCAGGGATTGAACCCGCACCCACTGCGTTGGAAGGTGAAGTCTTAACCACTGGACTGCCAGGGAAGTCCCTGGTGCCTTTGGATCTTACAGGAGAAGAAAGCTCCCCCTGCTGCAGAGTAACTATGTGACCTTAGTAAGCCAGCTCTCCCTCTCCGGGCCTTAGTTTCCTTACCTGTACAGTGAATGGATTACACAAAAAGGCCAAACTGTACATGAAAAAAATGGAAAATTTTGATCACGTCAAAGTGAAAAATATTGGTATGACAAGAAACCACAGAAAACGATTAAAAGACAAAGTTATGGACCAGGACAGCAGTTAGCAAACCAGACTCAAATCCAGCCCACCACTTGCTTTTGTAAATAAGGTTTTATTGGAATACATCCACTCCCATTCATTTACGTTTTGTCTGGCTGCTTTTGCACTACAATAGCAGAGTTGCACAGTTGCAACAGAGACAGTACGGCCCGCAAAGCAGAACATATTTACTGTCTGGTCTTTTACAGAAAAAAGTTTGCCAACCAGTGAACACGGAGATTTTTATAACATATGTAAACAGCAACAAATTAAGACCTGCCTATGTGATATGATAGATGTGTCCTGTGAGCGGTATCTTCGGCGGCTTGCCACCCCCAACTTGCCTTCACTGGCTCACATGTTGGCTGGCTGATTTTCAAGGGGCAGCAGCAGGGAGGGGGCTCCTCCTAGGTACCCCCCAGGAGGGGTACCTGGGACCATCAGGGAGTCACCACTGAGGAGTGGCTGTGTCCTTGGCAGCTGGGCAGGAGGGAAGCGAAGTAAGGCTGGCTTTGTGGGCTCACACCTAGGTTTGAATCCCAGCTCCACTAATTATCAACCAAATAACCTCTGAGCCTCGGTGTACACACTTACGAAATAGATGATGAGCGTTGAAACCCAACTGCTGACTCTACTCATCTGGTAAGATTGACTTTTTTTTTTAAATCCAGAAAAAAAAGCATGTGTAGAATGTGGTGTACTGATGAAATACTTTTGAAATATCCCTGGAAACTGGGGATGGGTGAGAGGCGCAGAGGAAGGCACGTAGGAGTTTGTGGATCCTGCCTGTGGTGGGCAGTAAAACTCTTTGGCCACCTCCCATCCTAACCTCTCTGGTTCCCACGTTTCTCCTTTGGTCATGCAGAGTGACTTCCCCTGCTGCCTGCGGATTGGCCAACCCCAGGCAGGGAGTGCTGCAGGAAGGGGGATCAAAAGCCCCCAGAGTGGGCTCTTGTCTAATTCTTGGAAATGAGTTGTCCAAGGAGCAAAAGACTTTATTGGGAAGGGGCGCCTGGGAAGAGAGCAGCAGGGTAATGGAACCCAGGAGAACTGCTCAGCCACGTGGTTTGCAGTCTCAGGTTTTATGGTAATGGAGTTAGTTTCTGGGTTGTCTCTGGCCAGTCATCTTGTTTGTGCCCATATTTGGTCTGACTCAGCATCCTTCCCGGTGGCGCACGCATCTCTCGGCCAAGATGGATTCCAGTGCAACAGATTCTGGAATGTTGGCAGGACAATATGATGGGCTAGCGTCTCCTCCCTCCTTTTGGCCCCTCCTGAGTTCTCCTGGTTAGTTTTTGGTGGCGGCACCCTGCTCCTTATTGGGGCCTCCTGTTGTGAGACAACTCAGGCAAGTGGTTTTCATCATGCCTGGCCAAGGCGGGTGGTTTCAGTCATCAGTTCCCTAACAGGAGGGTGGGGGGATTCTACTCCTGCCCCAAAGATGGCGTATGGAAGTTTCTCCTCCACCAAGTGGGGCTCTCTCTTGGCCATTCCCACAGTCACATCACAAAGGTATTCCTCTGCCAGTCTCGATCTGAGCAGCTCTGTGTCCACACAGTACCCAGGTCTGACCGCACACAGCTCCTTTGGCCCCGGTGGCAGGACTGCCCTTCCCACCGAATCAGTGACACAGGAGGACCACATTCACGGAATGAGGAAGGTGAGACCTTCAATCCAGGGGGACTCAGGGCAGGAACTGCACTTGTTACTGGGCGTCACGAGGGCCACGCCGCGTGCTGTATTAGATCTCCCGTAATCCACATGTCCACCCCAGGGAGCACACTCTTCTCTTTATACTGGCTATAAATATGTCAGAGAGACCCGCTTTGGGGAGAAGGTCCAAAATACAGAGGCAGAGAGCACAGGTGGAGATTTGGCCTGGAGGCTATCGACTGAAAACAATGCACAACCTAAAAGTCGAGAGTAATGTTTTATTTGGCAGACAAAACTGAGCCCGGGATGCAGCTCAGATAGCTCTAAGGGGCTGCTCAGAAGAGGCAAAGGAGGAGCCAGGATATATAGGAGTTTTTGCAGCAAAGACCAGGTATCAAAAGGTTACTGTTAATTAAAGAAAACCAGACATCTCAAATTAATGAATTTAGCGCTTTACTATGTAAGGGAAGATGCCAAAGTCTGGGCTCACTGAAATCATTCCTTGGATATGCACCTCAGCTATCTGGGGCCAGTGCTTTCTCATCCAAGTGTCCTCAGGGTATACCATTGGCGGGCATCCTGCTTCTATCCTGAGTTCCCTCAGGGCTCACCGTGGAGGCAGCTATAGTGGCTGATGGCTCAGGGCTGTAACATCCTTTGTCTACTGATATGGCAGGCAACATTTTTTCATTGACAAGACATAAGCTTACCCACGTGGGTCTGTTACACAGTAGGCTAGGGGAAAGACTGGCGAGAAGGAAAGTGAGTCCCATTTTCAAATAAAGGTGTTTCCTACTCCCAGTGAGAACCAAGGAGGAGGGAGCAGCTGTACATGCCTCCTGGAGGGGGCTTAAGCTGGAAGGCACGTAGATACTACAGCCCACAGCCTCGGGTGTCAGACAAGCCTGAGCTTGGCCCCTCACTCACTGTGTACCCTCGCTTGGCCTCAGCTTTCTCATCTGTATAATGGGATGACAACAACAGCCAGCTTCTACCTTGTCTGGATTCATTGAAATCACGTGTGCACAGTGTTAGACCAAGGCCTGATGCACAGGGAGTGCACAGCACCTGGCAGCCGCTGTCATCAAATGATTCCGGGTCCCCTCTGAGGGTGCAGCCCCTGCTTCTCCCCTTCCGTGGTTTGGGTTTAATGTCTCTGTGCCCTCTCTTCCCTGCCGTTTCTCTTGCTGTTTCTTATTTTATCCTCTCTGTGAGGCTCTTCTGCAAAGGCTTCTTCTCTTTCTCTTCTCTCCCTCTTGCTATGCTCTGTTCTGTCTATCGTCTCTTAGGGCCTCTGTCCCTCTAGGATGCCTGATTCCCCCTAAGCGGGAGCAGGCATCCTCCAGGCCCACTTCTCCTGCTTCCTCCTGACCCTGTGGCCCATCTCTTGCTCACGGAGGATTTCCCACAGGCTAAGCTGGGGGAGGCACCAGCCCTCGGTGGTCAGAACAGACAAGTGGGGCCAGTTTGCAGCACTTGTGCTCCCATCGCCTCCTCTCCCTGAGGAAAGCCAAGAATACTGCAGGCATCCCTGCTTCAAGTTTGTGGGCTGATATAGACGTGGGATGGGAATGACAAATTGTCCAGACGTTCAGCTTCTGGGTCAGCTCAGACGCCAAAAGTTGTTCCTACAGTGAAAGCTTCATCAGAGAAATGTTGAAAAACTGAAGGCCAGATTCTGCAACCCAACAAACCAGCCTTCCTATCCTGTGTGGGATTCAGGACCAACTTCTGCCATCTGGATATCAAAAGGAGGACAGAAATACAATCTGTAAGCTGCCTATCCGTGCACCATGTGCTTATAATGATATCGTGTGAAACACATGCAGAGGAAAAGGAGGTGGAAGTGATGTCGCCACTTGATATGCACCACAAGCCCCCTAATTTTGCATTACCTGCTTCCTGAAAATTAAAACATCACTTTCCCAGACGCATTGATGTGCGTTACTCAACTGGAAACAGGCTTGTCTGGTGGGTGTGTCTGATGGAAGCAAGATGAAAGTCCTTGGAAAAGATCGCCTTTGGCAGATTGCATGGCCAGGCCCCTTTAGCAAGGAGCTGGTCCCTGAGCTCAGCACAGATGCATGGGCCAGAAGGAGGGCAAACCCCCTCCCTCTGTGTCAGTGAGTGGCCGCGGAACCAGTGTACAGTCTGTAATTTTGTGTGAATGTGCAGTTTGGGACACAAATTATTGCATTTGCTCCCTAGGAATGAGGAGTCATCTGGGATTGAAATAAACACACCCTATGTCTGCATTTGGCTAAAGGGTCTTAGGGGGCTGCAAGAGAAGCAGAGGAGCACTCCTGAGGCCTGAATTGACTTCTCAGCCCCCAGGCCTGGAGCCTGATCCCAGTGTAGGAGGCAGCACACGGTCTGGGTAATTGACATTGGTCCTACTTTATCATTATCTCAGTAATCCTCAGGGGTGTTCAGTGCTTAGCCCAGGACATGCTCCAAGCCCAGTGCAAGTAGGTATCCTGCCATGTTTCTAGTGTTCAGTCTACCAGAAAAGTCCTACTAGCCCCCACGTGCTCAGCTCTCTCCAGAGCCCTGGTGACCCTCCCAGCACATCTTCCGGAGCAGGGAAGCATGAACCTCTGCCCTACCCAAGGTCCCTTCACCCTGGAATCTGCAGGGATCTCGGCTCTGATGACAGAGCTTGGATATCAGCCCACTTGGGCTCTGGTCATGGTTCTGCAGACTAATTGAGTGAACTGTCAGCAGAGGACTTACAGTCTCTGAGCCTGAGTCCCTCACCTTTTACAGAGGGGTGATAATAGTTCCAACTTGATGGGCTTGTGGTTGAGAGTTAAGATAAGGCTTGTAAAGGCGTAGCATTGGGCTGGGCTCAGCAGATGGCTGTGAATGACACTGTTTCTCCCAAGGTCACAGCTGGCCAGTGGATGATTCCTCTAAAGACGGAGTATTTCTAAGACAAGACTTGGGTAAAAATCTGCCTCTGTCTTCCCCGCACAGGCCTCTGTGCACACTGTTCTCTGGAAGCTTTAGAAACAACAGGTCCTTTAAATGACGAGAATAGACGGAGCACAGAGGAGGGAGGGAGGGGACCCTCAGTTCTCGTAGCCAAGAGAACAAGGAAAAAAGTCAAGGCCTTGACTGTAGCCCTCACAGGCTCCAGAGAGAGACTAAAGTGCTAATGACACCAGCAAAGGTGACATTAGCCAGGGCCCCTGCCCCAGCCCCCAGTGGCAGCCTGTGGTGAATAAAACAGGGGCTGTGGGTCACCATGTGGCGGTTCAAGCTCCTCTCCTCATATGTGGTGAGGTTTCCACTGGAACCTTATTCCTTCAAGGCCCCCCTCAGCGATAGTCCAATCAGGAAAACGGAAATTGAAGCTACACTAATTGTTTTCTTTTCTTTTTTGCTGAGGATATAACATTCATGTTTAATACTGCTGCTTGCTTTAACATCTTTTTGTCTGACATTAGTATTGCCACATTAGCTTTCTTTATTGTTTACACAGTATATCTCTTTCCATCCTTTTCCTTTCATCTTTATGTGACATCATTGTATTTAAAATATGTCTTTTGGAAGCAACATATAATTAAGTGTTGTTTGCTTGTTTTTGAAACTGCACTAACTTTTTTTTTTGGCGCGATACACAGGCCTCTCACCGTTGTGGCCTCTCCCGTTGCGGAGCACAGGCTCCGGACGCGCAGGCCCAGCGGCCATGGCTCACGGGCCCAGCTGCTCCGCGGCATGTGGGATCCTCCCGGACCGGGGCACGAACCCGTGCCCCCTGCATCGGCAGGCGGACTCTCAACCACTGCGCCACCAGGGAAGCCCAAAACTACACTAATTTAAAAAAAATTTTTATTGGGGTATAATTGACTTACAACGTTATGTTGGTTTCAGGTGTACAGCAAAGTGAATCTGTTATATAAATACATACATTCACTCTTTTTTAGATTCTTTTCCCATATAGGCCATTACGGAGTACTGAGTAGAGTTCCCTGTGGTATACAACAGGTCCATATTAGTTGTCTATTTTATATATAGTAGTGTGTATGTGTCAATCCCGATCTCCCAATTTATCCTTCCCCCACCCCTTCCCCCCCAGTAACCATAAGTTTATTTTCTACATCTGTAACTCTGTTTCAGTTTTTGTAGATAAGTTCATCTGTAGCCTTTTTTTAGATTCCACATACAAGCAGTATCACATGATATTTGTCTTTCTCTGTCTGACTTACTTCACTCAGTATGAGAATCTCTAGGTCCATTCATGGTGCTGCAAATGGCATTATTTTGTTCTTTTTATGGCTGAGTAATATTCCATTGTATATATGTACCACATCTTCTTTATCCGTTCCTCTGTTGATAAGGTTGCTTCCATGTCCTGCTATTGCGAATAGAAACTACACTGATTTTTTAAGAGAGGATTTAAATAAGGGAATTGGTGAAAGAGCAAAAAGGAAAGGTTGAGGATGCCCAGAGATTAATAATTAGTAGAAGCAGCACCACCTCCCAGGGATGGGGGCAGAAAGAAGTGGCATCATTAAATCCTGGCAGGCCAGAAGACGGCCCCAGTTTCTGGAAGGGGCGCTCCGTGCAGCTGGTGTCAGACCTCTGAGGAAGAGTGCTGCACGTTTGGTGCTGGGACACCTGAGGAAGAGATACCCCAGGGCGTGTCCCCAGAGCTCTGCGGGCAGAGCTTGGCTTCGGGATGCTCAGTTCACGAGGAAAGCCATAGAGCTGTACTGTGACTGCACTGTGCACACAGCTGGGCTGCTGCCTGGGCCTTGGAGGAAGCATGGCAAAGCTTGTGCAGGGAGCACCACGGACGCTGCTGGAGGGTGGGGCCGAAGCTAACCACTGCTGCTGGTGCCATAAATATAGGAGCAGAAAGCAAGGAGGGAGTCTCTTCTCCTGCCTTTCACTCCTGCCAGGGCCTGCCATTGGTAGAACCTAACTGGAAGCCAGCTGGCAGGGAGTCTGGCAAACATGGCTGGCTGGCTCTCAGTGCAAGCATTTCCAAGCAGAGTATGGAGGGTGGATTTGGTGCTGATCAACAATAATGACTAATACACACACACACACACACACACACACACCCTGGGGTGCACTGTCTAATTTCACCCTCCTGGTGTTCATATATAGATTGTAGTAAAGAGTTTTATTCCCAAGTTAGAAAGACAAAACCAAAGACCAGAGAAGTTCACTGATTTGCCCAAGTCAGTCAGTCAGTCACCAAATAGTCCTTGAATGCCTACTGTGTGCCAGGCATTGTTCTAGCTTTAGGACCACAACAGTGAACAAAACAGAGCTTGTTTCAGTAAGGACACTTGTATTATAACTGGGGGAGTGGAGACAATGGGATGGGGAGCTAATCAAAGCACACATATAGACAGGTAAATACATCAATACTCTCACGTACCAAAAGCAAATAGGTGCTATGGGAGGTTAGAAGAGGTCCAGGTTTCAGGGGACAGGTATGTCCTAAATACCAAGAACCCAAGTGAATGGCCAGTGGCCATTCTGAGTCACCCGCCACATCTGTGAACTGAGAGCTTTGCTCTCAGGTGTGGAAAGGTTCTTCATCAAAGCAGATTCTGCAGAGCAGCAGATCAGGGGGCACCTCATCATGGTGAAGCTGGATGAGGTAAGCAAAGGCCTTGAGCCCTCAGTGGCAAGGCCAGAGCTGCTCTCAGGAACTGTTAGTTGCCCCCTCTCGTTAGGAGAGTGGCTCAATCC
Source organism: Lipotes vexillifer (assembly GCF_000442215.2). Lineage (NCBI taxonomy): Eukaryota > Metazoa > Chordata > Mammalia > Artiodactyla > Lipotidae > Lipotes > Lipotes vexillifer. The sequence continues at coordinate 4,270,291 of NW_006777801.1, forward strand.
ACGGCTCAGGAACACAGCAGCGCCGACCTGTAAAGAGTGCCAGCATCATAAAAAGGTGGGCTGCTCTGGATGGTGCGAGTAGGATAAAGGCACACAGGGTCTAAACCATCTCCAGGATTCTAAGGAGAAGCCCCTGGCCTGGCCTCCCTCCCAATATTTCTCGTTCTCCGTGGGTCCTTCTGTAAAATGCAGCTGCTTCAGATCAGCTCAGGCCAGGAAAGCATTGGACCATCAGCTCCCGAGGGGAGGGTTCTTTTTGCTTTCCGTAAATGTGGACCAGCCACCTCGCCCATCATATTCAGTGGGCACTGCATGAAGACTTTTTGAATGGCTGATCAGAGCTGTTTCCTTGTGGAATGAGGTTTTGGGAGGGTGTCATTTCTCTGTAAGACAGAACGTGAGGTTTAAAACCAGCGCGAAGGATTCAGGATGGGTCTAAGAAAGGAAGTACTGAGCACAGAGGGCCCCGCTGCTCTCCTGACAGGGTCTGGGGCGGGGGTGGGGGCCAGATGGAGTGGTCCAACTCCATGGGTGATTCACTGGGGCCTCTCTGGTGTCAGAGGAATGGGCTATATGATCCAGGCCCCATTCCATCCCTAGGATGGAATGCATTCTAGGGTGCCTACAGCTGCAGACCCCTGAGAGCTCCTCCCTACCTGGGGGACAGGGCATGGCTCTTCACCCCAACTGCACATGCCCTGCAGGCAGAGGGCTCAGACAGTACAGACATAAATCACCCTGGCAGAGTTATTTTTGCCTTCAGATTCAGCATCTCAGGGCTCTGTCCAAGATGGAACTTGGGACTGGGAAGTGGGGATAGGGATGCCTGGTGTCCAGGAGGGAAGCACAGAGGGAGAAAGGGCTGGTGTAGTCAGCAGGGTCAGGGGCTACATGTGTGCAGCTGGTACACAGGCACTGAGCAGGGACATCTTGTCTTCTGAGCGTGTGTGTGTGTGTCTGTGTGTCTGTGTGTACACGTGCATGACCTCTAAACAAGAGTGAAATATATGCCTACGTGGCAGTCTTGCTGTATTTCCCAGTATATGTCTATTTTTAGGTCACTGGTTCTCAAATAGAGGTGAAGTTTGGGGCAGGGGGTAGGATGCACAGACATTTTAATTTCATTTTTTAACTATATAATTCAGTGCCATTAATTACATGTACAAGATTGTGCAACCATCACATCATCCATTTCCAAAACTTTTTCATGATTACAAACAGAAACTCAGTAACCGTTAAGCAATAACTCCCATTCCCCATTCCCCAAAACTCTCATAGCATCTAATGTACTTTTTGTCTGTATAAATTTGCTTATACTAGATATAGTGGATCTTATAAGTGGAATCATATAATATCTGTCTTTTTGTACCTGGCTAATTTCACTTAGCATGATGTCTTCACGATTCAGCCATGTTTTAGAAGGAGTCAGGACTTCATTCCTTTTAATGATTGAATAATATTCCATTTTATGTATATAACACATTTTGTTTAACCATTAATCTGTTGATTGACATTTGGGTTGTTTCCACCCTTTGGCTATGGTGAATAATACTGCTTTTTTTTTTTTTGCGGTACGCGGGCCTCTCACCGTTGTGGCCTCTCCTGTTGCAGAGCACAGGCTCCGGACGCGCAGGCTCAGTGGCCATGGCTCACGGGCCCAGCCGCTCCACGGCATGTGGGATCCTCCCGGACCGGGTCACGAACCCGCGTCCCCTGCATCGGCAGGCGGATTCTCAACCACTGCGCCACCAGGGAAGCCCATAATACTGCTTTTGAGCACTGGTGTACAAGTATCTGTTCAAGTGCCTGCTTTCAATCCCTCTAGGTATATATCTAGGAGTGGAATTGCTGGAATACATAGTAATTCTGTGTTAGCTTTTTGAGGAACTGCCAAACAGTTTTCCATAGAGGCTGCAGCATTTTATATTGCCGCCAGCAATGTATGAGAGTTCCAATTTCTCCATACCCTGTCAAAATTAGTTATTTTCTGTTTTTGTTTTTTTATTAAAAACCATCCTAAAGGGTGTAAAGTAGTATCTCATTATGGTTTTGGTTTGCATTTCCTACGACATGTATTGTTGAGTATCTTTTCATGTGCTTTTTGGCCATTTGTATGTTTTCTTTGAGAAATGTCTGTTCAAGTTATTTACCCATTTTTTAGTTGGATGGCTTGTATTTTGTTGTTGAGTTGTAGGAGTTCTTTATATATTTCTGGTTATGAAATCCTCATCAGATATTTTCTCCCATTCTGTGGGTTGTCTTTTCACTCTCTTGATTATATCCTTTGATGCACAAAAGTGTTTAATTTTCATGAAGTCTAATCTACCTATTTTTCTTCTATTCCATATGCTTTCAGTTTCATAGATAAGAAATCGTTGCCAAATCAATATTACAAACATTTCTCCATATGTTTTCTTCCAACATAAAATTCAGTTTTATGGTTTTACCTCTTACATTTAGATCTTTGATCCTCTGTGAGTTAATTTTTGTATGCAGTGTAAGGAAAGGATCCAGCTTTGTTCTTTTGCATATGGATAGCCAGGTCTCCCAGCATCATATGATGAAAAGACTGTCCTTCCTTGGAACCTTTGTCAGAAATAATTAACTGTATAGGTTTAGGGTTTATTTCTGGATTCTTTATTCCATTCACTGTTCTGTAAGTCTGTCCTATGCCAGTACCACTCTATTTTGATTACTGTAGCTCTGTAGTAAGATTTTATATCAGGAAGTATGAGACATCCAACTTTGTTCTCCTTTTTCAAGATAGTTTTGTCTACTCAAAATCCCTTGAGAATATATATGAAATTTAGGATGTATTATTTTATGTGTGTAGCAATGCCATTGGGATTGTACTGAATCTGTAGATTGCATTCACCAGAATTGTCATATTTTTTAAATTAAAGTATAATTGACATACAACATTCCATTAGTTTCAGCTGTACAACATAATGATTTGACATTTGTGTACATTGTGCAGCGATCACCACAATAAGTCTAGTTACCATCTGTCACCATAGAAAGTTACAGAATTTTTTTGGTGTGTGTGATGAGAGCAACTTTAATATTTGTAATACAGTATTATTGACTGTAGTCACCACGCTGCACATTATATCCCCATGACTGATTTATTTTATAACTAAAAATTTGTATCTCTTGATCCCCTTAACCTGTTTCACCCACTCCCCGATACCCTCCCCTTGGCAACTACCAATCTGTTCTCTGCATCTATGAGTTTTATTTTGTTTGTTCATTTGTTTTGTTTTTTAGATTTCCACATATAAGTGAATTCATGAAGTATTTGTTTTCCTCTGTCTGGTTTATTTCATTTAGCATAATACCCTCAAGGTCCATCCATGTTGTCAAAAATGGCAATATTTCATTCTTTTTTATGGCTGAGTAGTATTCCATTTTGTGTGTGTGTGTGTGTGTGTGTGTGTGTGTGTGTGTGTGTGTGTGTATCTCCTGCACCTTCTTTATCCATTCATCCATCAATGGGCACTTAGTCTGCTTCCATGTCTTGGCTATTGTAAATAACGCTGCTACAAACATTGGAAGTGCATATATCTTTTCAAACAAGTTTTTTCATTTTCTTTGGCTAAATATTCAGAAGTGGAATTCCTAGGTCATATTGTAGTTCTATTTTGAAATTTTTGAGGAACCTCCATATTGTTTCCATAGTGACTGCACTAATTTACATTCCCACCAACAGAGCACAAGGGTTCCCTTTTCTCCACATCATCGCTAACACATGTTATTTCTTGTCCTTTTGATAATAGCCATTCTGACAGGTGTGAGATGATAGCTCACTGTGGTTTTGATTTGCATTTCTCTGATGATTAGTGATGTTGAAGATCTTTTCATGTGCCTGATGGCCATCTGTATGTGTCTTCTTTGGAAAAATGTCTATTCAGGTCCTCTGCCTACTTTTTAATTGGATTGTTTGCTTTGTTGTTATTGAGCTGTATGAGTTCTTTATATGTTTTGGATGTTAACTCCTTTTTAGATATATGATTTGCAAATATGTTCTCCAGTGCAGTAGGTTTCCTTTTTATTTTGTTGATCTTTTCCTTTGCTGTGCATAAGCTTTTTAGTTTGATGTAGTCCCATTTGTTTATTTTTGCTTTTGTGGCCATTGCCTTTGGAGTCAGATTCAAAAAAATATCACCAAGTGTGATGTCAAGGAGCTTACTACCTATGTTTTCTTCTAGGAATTTTATGGTTTCTGGTCTTACATTCAAGTCTTTAATTCATTTTGAGTTAATTTTTGTGTATGGTGTAAGATAGTGGTCCAGTTTAATTCTTTTGCATGTAGCTGTCCAATTTTCCCAACACCAGTTATTGAAGAGGATATCCTTCTCCATTTTTGCCTCCTTTGTCATAAATTAGTTAGCCATATATGTGTGAGTTTATTTCTGGGCTTTCTATTCTGTTCCATTGATCTGTGTGTCTCTTTTTATGCTAATACCGTACTGTTTTGATTACTGTAGCTTTGTAATATAGTTTGAGGTCTGGAAACGTGATGCTTCCAGATTATAGTTCTTTCTCCAGATTGCTTTGGTTATTTGAGATCTTCAGTGGTTCCATATAAATTTTAAGACTTTTTGTTCTATTTCTGTGAAAAATGCCATTGGAATTTTGGTTGGGATTACATTGATACTGTAGATTGCTTTGGGTAATATGGGCATTTTTACAATATTATTTCTTCCAATGCATGAGCATGGTATGGCATATCTTTCCATTTTTTTGTCTTCTTCAATTTCTTTCATTAATATCTTATAGTTTTCAGTGTACAGATCTTTCACCTTCTTAAATTTATTCCTAGGTACTTTATTTTTTTAACAGTTGTAAATGAGATTGTTTTCTTAATTTTAGTTTATGATGGTTCATTATTAGTGTATAAAAATGGGACAGATTTTTATATGTTGATTTTGTACCCTGAAACTTAACTGAATTCATTTATTAGTTCTAACGGTTTTTTTGGTGGATTCTTTAGGGTTTTCTATATATAAAATCATGTTATCCACAAACAAATAGTGACAGTTTTGCCTCTTCCTTTCCAATTTGGATGACTTTTATTTCTTTTTCCTGCCTAATTGCTCTGGCTAGGACTTCCAATTCCATGTTGAATAAAAATGGCAAAAATGGGCATCCTCGTCTTCTTTCTAACCTTAAGGAAAAAGCTTCCAGCTTTTCACATTTGAGTAGGATGTTAGCTGTGGGTTTGTCATATATGGACTTTATTATGTTGAGGTACATTCCATGTATAACCACTTTGTTCAGAGTTTTATCATAAATGGATATTGAGTTTTTCCAAATTCTTTTTCTGCGTCTACTGAGATGAGCCTATGATTTTTATTCTCCATTTTGTTAATGTGGTGTATCACGTTGATTGTTGTGAATATTGAACCATCCTTGCACCCCTAGAATAAATCCCAGTTGATCATGGTGTCTGATCCTTTTAATGTGTTGTTGAGTTCAGTTTGCTAATATTTTGTTGAGGATTTTTGCACCTATGTTCATCAGGGATTTTGGCCTGTAATTTCCCTTTTGTGTGGTGTCCTTCTCTGGTTTTGGTATCAGTGTAATGCTGGTCTAGTAAAAACTTTTCAGAAGAGTTTGAGAAGGATAGGTATTTAATCTTCTTTGAGTGTTTGTAGAATTCACCTGTAAAGTCATCTGGTCCTGGACTTTTGTTTGTTGGGAGTTTTTTTTTGTTTGTTTGTTTTTTTAAATTACTGACTCAATCTCCTTACTAATAATTGGTCTATTCAGATTATATTTCTTCATGATTCAGTCTTGGAAGATGGTATGTGTCTAAGAATTTATCCATTTCTCATAGACATCTATTTTTGAAAAGATCCTCAGGTGATTCTGGCCCTCTTCCCGGATGATAACCACTGCTGGGACAGGGGAGGTGGGTGATTCTAGGCTTCCTCCCACAAGGTATTGCCAAAGTGAAGGAGCTCTGAGTTACACAGTTGGGCCGTGTGCTTCAAGGATGGAGCTTTTGATGAGAAGTGGGGAGAGGTTAAAAGCTCTTCAGTCTCTAAGAGGTGCCATTTAGGACTGGTCTCCCCAAGTTTTCTTCTACTCTAATGATTTCTTCTGAGAATAGGGCCACTGTGACCCTTCTCCCTGAAAGGCCAGTGGGGCGAGTGGGGGCCCCTGGGAGTGGAGGCATGGATAGGCAGGCTACTAAAACTGCCTCTGATAGGACTAAAGGTAGCCTCATGACTTACAGATGGTTTCATCCGGCTTCCTAGGGTGGGAGACAACAGAGGAATTGGTAGCATGTGTTTCTTGGAGATGTGTCCACAGTGCTGCAAATGCCCCTTGGGAACATGGTGTAGGTGAGGCCACAGGTTGAGATTCAGAGTTTTCAGATCATGTCCATTTCTCTCATACCATGACCTGGCATGCCTGTCTAGAAGCAAGCCATGTTTCATTTCATCTGCCCTTTCCTCTGCTTCCCTGGGTCACTCCCTCCATACCTGTCGTTAGCAAGAGTCACTGCTTTCTACCTGGTCTCCCTCCCTTCAATTGTCCAAACACCCTCACCCCCCTTACCCAGTCATTTCTTTTTTTTTTTTTTTTTTTTTTTTTTTTTTGCTGTACGCGGGCCTCCAACTGTTGTGGCCTCTCCCGTTGTGGAGCACAGGCTCCAGACGCGCAGGGTCAGCGGCCGGGGCACGAACCTGTGTCCCCTGCATTGGCAGGTGGACTCTCAACCACTGCGCCACCAGGGAAGCCCTACCCAGTCATTTCTTAAACCTTGCTGCCCTTTGTGCTTTGCACAAAGAGAAAGGTTCTTGTGGCCTCTGGGGCAAAGCTGGGAGATGGCCACCCCTGCTGGGAGGTTACAGGGGAATAATTGAAATGTAGCTCTGATGTAGCTTGTGTGTACAGCAGTCTACCTTGCAAGAGCGCTGCCTGAGAGCCAAAGCAAGCATTAGTGTCTTCAGCTTGCAAATGAGGAAAATAAGGCTGAGTGAGGAAAGTTTCTCAGCTAGTTGTGGCTGGGATATGACTCAGACGTGGTTAGCTGGCTCTACATACAGTGCTGGAAGAGGATTCTGTGAGAAAACAGAACACAGACTCAAGCTCTGGCCTCCTCTACTTCTGATGGTGTTTGCAGAGAAGGCTGCTTGAGCCCTTGGGTGGGCTCACCTTGCTACTTGGTCCAGGCTGCTCCCTCCTGTGCACCCTTCCTGAGTGAGCCCCGACTCTTCGGTGGTCATTGTGGGACCAGGCGTGACTCTAGAGCTGGGGTATGGTGCCCACACTTTAGCAGGGACAGGGAGACCTCTGTCCTGGCCTAGGAAGGCAGTGGAGCTACTGGGGCAGAGACCCCGCTGTAATGCAGTGCTGCAGGGGCAGAGAATGCAAGTGTGAGGATGGAGGAGACCCCCTCTAGTCACCACTCTTACACATGCACCCCATATTCCGTAGGGGAGGGGACTAGGCCTCAAAAGGAAAAGCTCAGGGAGCCAATAACCCTCTCCCTTATCATTAAGAGCCCTCCACCTCCGAGGAGCCCGTCTCCAGACCACTCTTTCTACTCCCCACCCCCACCCAGGCGCTCTTGCTTCTGCACGGCCCTGTGGGGAATGCAAGATCCCTCCCAACTGGGCTCCCACTTCCTCCCCACCGCATCCCCATCACTGAAACACCCCCCAGGGATAGGGGCAAATGGGACTAGCTCTCCAGACGAGTCCCATCGCTTCGTTCAGGGCTGCTCTGCTGAGAGCTCGCGAGAAGGCACATGTACCCGAGTGCACATCAGGGAGAGAACTGGTCCTCACTCTGGGATTCTCCCACACCACCTCTCACCTCTCCCCGTGAGGGGGGTGGGAGACTTCACCGTATAGCCCAGGTGTGATGAATGTCTGGAGTTCAGATGTGAGTGGGACGGTAGTGGATACTTTCTCAAGGAGGGCAGAACCGGCAAGTTTCCTTGGCAGCTGAGCGGCTGTGCCCTGATGGAGCAGTGGGAAGGCACCCCACTTGGGGTCCTGCATTTGATGGCTCTGAAAGTCAGCATCCTAGTATGAGAAATGGGAATTTTAACAGTGCAACAGAAAATTATTTATTGGGAGAGTCAAACCCTAGAATAATCCAGTGAAATTATTATAACCATCATGTTTCAAAACTAGACAATTGCTTGAATCGAATTCAAGCAATTCGATTTGTGCTTTGTGCGTGGGACGGTATGATCTGCTGGCTGAAACGATGAGTGTCACAGTAGCCCAGTCACATGCCACAGGGTGGCACAGATCACAAGGGACAGTGACAGTGATGTCAGAGCCAACTCTTCAGTAACATACAAGTTCTCAGAATTCTCAGCTGTTTGTCCATTTCGGTAGAAAGCGACAATTGTTAAGAGTGGAATTACAACTATGCAAATATATGCTTTGTATCCGATTCTTTAATCCAGAAAAAATTAAGAGAATGCAGCCAACCAGAAGATGTTGGGGGTGGGAGGTGGATGGATCTTTCCTTAATTATTGTCCTCTTGGCGGTGAGAAGTACAAACTGCAGAGGTAAAATCCAGAGTACGTCAGGTGCAGGCTTGCCTGGGTGAATGACTTCCGTATCCACTTCACCGGGTGGCTGTGAGGAGTGAGTCACAGATGTGTGCCAAGTGCTTAGCCCAATATCTGGTCCTTTGTTGAATGCCTGGTTGGTGTTAGCCGCTACTTGCGTTGAAGGCTCAGCTGAGGAAGGGAGAAGCGCTGGAGAGTGACTCGGATGTAAGGTGGTGATGAAACGTCAAGTTTCAGCGCTCGCCTGTCTCTCCCGACGCTGGGCTCCCCTTGCTGCTGTTTTCAGGACAGACCCTTTCCCCTGTTTTCCAGGCCGGAAGGCAAAAGGAATATTCAGAAGACTATGCCTAGGGTGGAGATAAACCTGGTCCCAACTTTCCAAAGCCATGATAAGCAGGATTGTGCAGGAGTAGAAGGTTGAAGGGGGTGGAGGGCAATGACAGGGGAGTATTTGGTGGGTTCGATTTCTGCAAGTCGCAGTTCCTCTTCACCTTTTTTAAAATTCTTATAGTTGATTTACAATATTGTGTTAGTTTCAGGTGCACAGCAAAGTGATTCAGATGTGTGTGTGTGTGTATATATATATATATATATATATATATATATATATATATAATTTTCCATTCTAGGTTACTACAACATATTGAATATAGTTGCCTGTGCTACACAGTAAATCCTTGTTGCTTATCTATTTTATGTGTAGTAGTTTGTATCTGTTAATCCCATACTCCTAATTTCTCCCTCCCACTCTCTTTCCCCTTTAGTAACCAACCGTAAGTTTGTTTTCTGTCTGTGAGTCTGTTTCTATTTTGTATATAGATTCATTTGTATCATTTTTTAGATTCCACATGTAAGTGATATCATATATTTGTCTTTCTCTGACTTACTTCACTTAGTATGATATTCTCTAGATCCATCCATGTTACTGCAAATGGGAATATTTCATTCTTTTTAATGGAGTAATATTCCATTGTGCGTGTGTGTGTGTGTGTGTGTGTGTGTGTGTGTGTGTGTGTGTGTGTGCCACATCTTCTTAAACCAGTCATCTGTTGATGGGCACTTGGGTTGTTTCCATGTCTTGGCTAGTGTAAATAGTGCTGCTATGAACACTGGGGTGCATGTATCTTTTTGAATTATGGTTTTCTCAGGGTATATGCCCAGGAGCGGGATTGCTGGATCATATGATAGCTCTGTTTTTAATTTTTTGAGGAACCTCCATACTGTTTTCCATAGTGGCTGCACCAATTTACATTCCCACCAAAAGTGTAGGAGGGCTCCCTTTTCTGCACACCCTCTCCAGCATTTATAACTTGGAGACTTTTTGATGAAGTCATTCTGACAGGTGTGAGGTGGTACCTCGTTGTGGTTTTGATTTGCACTTCTCTGATAATGATGTTGAATATCTTTTCATGTGCCTGTTGGCCATCTGTCCTCTTTGGAGAAATGTCTGTTTAGGTCTTCTGCCCATTTTTTGATGGGTTGAGGTTTTTTTTCTTTTATTATTATAATGAGTTGTATGAGCTGTTTGTATTCTTTGGATATTAAGCCCTTGTGGGTCACCTCGTTTGCAAATATTTTCTCCTATTCTGTAGGTTGTCTTTTCGTTTCGTTGATGGTCTCCTTTAATGGGAAAAGGTTTTAAGTTTGATTAGGTCCCATTTGTTTATTTTTGCTCTTATTTCTTTTGCCTTGGGAGACTTATCTAAGAAAATATTGCTACAATTTATGTCCCAAGAATGTTTTGTCTGTGTTCTCACTAGGAGTTTTATGATGTCATGTGTTATATTTAGGTCTTTAAACCACTTTGAGTTTATTTTTATATATGGTGTTAGAGAACATTCTAATTTTATTGATTTACGTGTAGCTGTCCAGCTTTCCCAACGCCACTTGCTGAAGAGCCTGTCTTTTCTCCATTGTATATTCTTGCCTCCTCTGTTGTAGATTAATTGACTGTAGGTGTGTGGGTTTGTTTCTGGGCTCTCTATTCTGTTCCGTTGATCTACATGTATGTTTTTGTGCCCACACCACGATTACTGTAGCTTTGTAGCATTGTCTCAAGTCCGGAAGGGCTGTGCTTCCAGCTTTGCTCTTTTTCCTCAGGATTGCTTTGACAATTCTGGGTCTTTTGTGGTTCCATATAAATTTTAGGATTCTTTGTCCCAGTTCTTTGCATCTTCCACTTTCTTAAGTTCTCCTGTGGAATCATGAGACAGCATAGTGTTAGCCTGATTTCAAAGGTCACGATTAGTGCTTCCCTAGACAGCGGGGAGGTGTTGTTGAGGGAGAGTTGGAGGCTGAACGCTGGCCTACCTGTCTTAGCACTGGAGCAACTCTGATGGGGGAGGCGTGTCACCAGCTCCACATTTGGCCCCATTTCTTCCTGCTTGATTGGTGACTTGGCTCACACTGAGGAAAGACGGGTGGGAAGAGGGACTGCTCTGGCTGGGAGAGGTTGAAAGGTCTACGAGACGTCGATGTAGCCATGCTGTGTGTGGGAAAATTCAGGTTTAGAGCTGGGGCTGGAGTGAAAAGCAACATTACTTTGTGAATGTGAAGGGAGGGAGAGGTTTCTCACAAGTGTCACTTCACTGCATCACTGCAGCAAGGTTGGAAGTAGGAATTTTTGTTGAGACGACAACTGAGGCTTAGAAAGATCAAGAAATTTCTTCAGGGTCGCAGCAGGGTGGGCATCTGTACCAGTCTTGTCAGCACCTCTGTTGGCTCTTAGCTGCATGAAGGTGAGGTGAGCATTGAAGCAGAAAGACCTCATGGAGCACAGAGAGCAAAGGGCAGGGCTTTGGGGGAGGACCGCATTTAGGGGATGGGAGGAGGAAGACGCCGTAAAGGAACCGAGTCCTAGGGCTGCCGTTACAAATTATCTCCATCTGGGTGGCTTAAAACAAGAGAAATTTATTCTCTCACAGTTGTGGAGGACAGAAGTCTGAAACCAAGTTGTCTGTAGGGTTGGCTCCTTCCGGAGGCTCTGAGAAAGAATCGTTCCATGCCTCTCTCCTAGCTTTTGGTTGCTGTCAGCAATCCTTGGAATTTCTTGGCTTGTAGCTACAAAACTCCAGCATCTACCTCTGTCTTCACATGACCTTTTGCTCTGTGTTTCGTGTCTTCTCTTTTCTGTCTCTAAGAAGGACACTTATCTTTGGATTTAGGGCCCACCCTGATGCAGAATGATCGCACCTTAAGATTCTTACCTTGTTACATCTACAAAGACCCTTATGCCAAGTAACATCCCATTTTGAGGTTCGGGTGGACGTATCTTTTGGTGTCTGTAATTCAGTCTCCTACACTGAGGGAGCACAAAGCAAGGAAGAGAGTGGCAAATACGGCCCTAGTGAAAGGCCAGAGGCCAGTGGCTCCCACACAGCAGTGCCATCTCTTCTCTGAGCAGCAAACAAGGGATGTATCTCCTTCACTTGGTGGCGTTGAGAAGGAGAGATCCTCATTCCTCTTGGGTTTGAACCTTCCTGAAGACAGGAACAGGTGCATCTGTAGGAGTCTTTCAGACACCGGCCAGTCTGTCAACAAAAGACCTTGCTGATCCTCTCGTTGTCAGTGGGGGCCCTTACAAGAGTGAATGAGATGATGCCACTCCTCATGGGATGTCACTAAGGGATGACGGTCATGGTCCCTAAGGGACAAGGTCATTCTTGATTAATGCCAGAAGAAAGTGCAGATGTTGCATGGTGGTGGGAGGGACTGGCCTGTGAGCCTCACTCTGAGAGCCACTGGACCAGGCCACTTGAGAGCAGAGGACCTCTAACCTCTAGATTCTTCATGGTTAAAGTCCACTGGGACCTCTGCATTCCTGTTCCTCCTACCCGGTGCCGTGCCCTGAGGGTAACTGGTGACCTCACCGCTGTGCAAGGAGGCAAGATCTTCCCAGTAACCAAAACACTCAGCTCATGTGTCTTACAGCTCCTCTTTCTTGCCTTGCCCAATCAAAGCCTGACTCTCACGCTCAGTCACACCCCCATCCCGATAAATTAAAGGACCACACTAACAGGTCCTAATGTACCTAGTGAGTCCTCTCCTTAAAAGCTCTGGGAGCCTTGGCTTCATGGCCTCTCCCCTCACCTTGGCCCGATCTCTCTGCTTCACAGTTCTGTCCCTGGATTCTTTAGAGAACTTGCTGATGGACTGGGAGTAAGAGAAACTAGTGGAGAGAGGTGGTGGGGCAGGGATGGAGGTTATCAACGTACGTGAGAGAAAATCACCCTTTTCCCTAAAACCAAGGCATTTTCCTAGCAGAATGGCTTAGAACATGGGCATGGATGGGGGCTCAGATGGCTGAGGTTTGAATCTTAGCTCCACTATCTGAGTATCCTTAGGTGGTCACCTACCCTTTCTAAGCTTGGTTTCTTCATTTGATAAATGGGGATAATGACTTTCCCCACCTGCTGGGGCTGCTATGAGGATGTCATGAGATAGCACACATTTAACAAAGTCAAAAATTTAACAAAGTCAGCCCCTCCCACTGGGACTACTACCACAAAGACATCTTTCTCTGGTGGGTGGCCTTTCTGCCTTTGTGTCATTACATGTGCTTTTCCCTGTGTGAGCACCTTTGCCCAAATCTTTCACCTTTTATTCCCAATTCCAGCTCATCCTTCTAGTATCATCGCACGGGTCATCCCCACAAAGAATGATACATAATACATTTACTCGGCAACTATTAAATGTCAGGTACTCTTCTTAAGAGTTTACTTATATTATCCAACCTTATCCTCATGATAGCCCTATGAAATCAGTAGCTTTATCTGCTTTTACAGAGGGAGAAACTGAGGCTTGGGGACCGTGATCCCAAGTCTGTCTGGGATCCAAAGCTTGTGCTCACGTTGCACGTGACTCCACTGACTCCGCCCTCCCCCTCCCCACTCCGGGCACATTTAGCACCTTGTGCTTCAGCATGTGCCCACACGGAGGACAGCAGAGTGGCAGTGGTCTCACCAGTCATCAGCCCTGGGGTTCTGGGTCCCTGGTCAGCAGATCTGGCCTGGGCTGCCTGGGTCAGAATCACCTGGGAGCTTGTTGCAAATGACAGTTTCTGACCCTGCCACGGGAAATTCTCCCTCAGTAGATAACACCACCTCCTCCAGGTGGTTCTGAAGTGCAGCTAGATTTGAGAACTGTTGTTCTGGTCCAGCCAAGCGAGGACATGACTTGCCCAAGGTCATATAGCAGCCAGTCAGCAGCAGAGTTGGGACCGCTCTAAGCCTGTGTTCTTTCTACTATTCTCTGTGTGTTTCAGATTTGGGCCATGTGTCTGAATTCAATTAAAACCAAAATAAATCCCTTTTGGTTTATCTGTGGTTTTCTGTGATTCACACGTCAGTCTCTATTTATGCAAACCACTGAGAACTGACATTATGTACATCTTTTTACTCCCCAGTCTAAGCCCTTTTAAGCAACTGGACTCTCTCTCTCTGTGCTGTCAGAACTCTAGGTGGTCCATTTCCCTCCCAGGGCTGTCTTCCCCCTACATGTGCTGCAGGGACCCTGTTGCTCAGTGACCCTGAGGGGACTCCTCCCCTTGGTCTGGTCTTAAGGGGGCTTAAGAGGGACTGGGCCCTCCTCAAATGCAACCCAGAAGAGGCAATCGATGGTCCTGACTCACCTCAGCTTCCAGTGGGATTACTTTTTCAGACAAACTTGAAAATAACTGCTCAGGAAGCCCTGCAGATTGAAGAGCCGGGTGTCAATTCAGTTCAGCTCAACAACTGTTTGTTAACGGCCTCCCAGGCTCTAGGCCATTGCTTGCTGAGCCTTCAGAGGAATGTGGAGCTCGATGAGTGAGGCACGGCAGCCACCTCTGCCCTGGGGCATTCCCTGTCTCCCCATACACAGTCAGTCACGAGCTGCTCAGCATTCAGCATGGGCCTCCCATGCCCAACACAGCAGGCACCCCTGTGGGCTGGCAGGACTCTGTCTGGCTAGGGAGGATCCAGACCTATCCCATCAGTGGTGCCTGGACCAGTGTTAGCCTGTGTCTAGGGCTGGACCTCCCCGGTGGGTGATTAGTGGGGGTCCCTGGTAAGAACCTCTCCAGAGAGACCCTGGCACCTCTCTGTTGATGTGGCCCCTGTCTACGGGCTGCTGAGGTGAAGAAAGGTGATGTCAAGTCAAGAGCACTGGCCAGTACCCTGAAGTTCTGTCTCTGCTTAGCTGTGTGACCTTGAGCAGGCCACCCTACCAACTAAACCCCAGTCTCCTCCACTGTCAGATTGTGGAGGAAGTCCCTGCACACCTCCCAGGAGCTTTAGCTTAAATGAGATGATGCACTTGAGTATGTGGAATATGCTATAAAACACAACACAAAGTACTGTATTATTAAAATCATTAATTGTTCATTCTCAAGGGGACGTTAGAGATGATCTCATCCAGTGGTTTTCATAATGATGGCTCAGGCCACAGAATCCTTTCCTGGGATGAAATCTTACATTGAAGCCCAATACGTAACAGGAAAATGGAAAGAAAGAAAACCTGGCACAACTCTGCTGGGAGCTGAGGGAGGAGGCTGTCCCGCTGGTGAGGGTGGGTGCGAAGGGGCGGCTTGCTCAGGGCCCAGCAGGGCTGAAATGAGCACTCCCGTCTTCCAATTCCTAGTCCAGGCTCTTCCCATTGACATCGGATTGTCTTCCACAGGGAGATCCAAGTTTACATAAAAGAAAAATTCAAGAGCAGTTGTCCTTAGATCTAAAATACTTGGTCAAACGCCTGGTCACAGCTGCCTCTGGAGATGAAGATTCCATGACTAACTTCTCCAAGACATCAGCTGAAGCTAGTAAGCAGAGGCCTAGACCTCGGACTAGAAACGCTGTTAGACCACATCAGCTCTGGTCCCCTAGGGGAAATGCTAATTTGACTTGCTGATTCTCTAAAGGCAGGCTCAGGCATTTCTGCAGGGCAGAAAGATGTTCCCTAGTTTACTTGCCCATTGGATGAGCCGGTGATGTTCAGGTGGGGCTACCCCAGGCACACAGGATGACCCTTTAGGAAAAGCCAAGAAGCTTCAGAAGAGTCGGCACAGACCCAGACACCCACGTCCCCTCCCCAGGAGAGCCCCAGCCCGTGAGTGCTGAACTGACCCCACTGATGATGTGGCCACAACATCTGAATATGCTGCCCAGGCCAGGCCCCTGGGCCCTGGTCCAGGACTCTGACCCCCATGAGGCATTTGGTTGAAGAGCCCAGTGTTTCCACACCCTCAAGGAAGAGCTACCATTTCCCGTCACAAATATCCACCGTGGATGCATATTAAGCATTTGTAAGCCTACTGGTATACTTCGTACTCACCGTACAACCTCTTGGTATAAGGAGTCTGGGGTCGACTCCTCAGTATCGGAAGAAGTATTTCCTTTTCTTTAGCCTTAAAACATCTCATTTCCGGTCTCAAGGGCCGCCTGACCTTTGATGTTGAGAGAGCTGTTAAGAGGACCCTGTGTGTTCCGAGTCAATCCCTTCCTTCTAATCAACATTATGACCTCTGTGATTTCATCTTTCCAGGTTAAGACATTCTCACATTGATTCATTAGCTCATATTTACCTGTTTTTCATCCATTCTGCAAATATTTATCGAGGACCCCCTAGGTGTCAGGTACTTTCTAAGTGCTGGAAATAGTGAACAGCGTGTACTTTTCACAGCCAACTGCATTCACTTAGGGTCCAGATCTGCAGATGACAAGGGCAGTCTTAGCCGTCACCCTGCCTGGGAACTCGGCTGAACTTTCTTGCCCTGGACTGTGGTGTAGAACTTCAGTGCATCAGAATCACCGGGGGAGCCTTCTAAGTTACAGATTCAAGGGCTTGCCATCTGGTGACTTTTAGTGCAGTAGGTCTGAGGTGGGGTCAGAGAAATGATTTTTGAAAAGCTTACCAGGTGATACTGAATTGCAGGCCAGAATGGGTTAAAGGGGACCCAGGCTCAGAGGCCAGGACAGCCTCCTGGGAGGAGGCCACTTGGCATCTCCAACCTCCAGGCCTGTAGAGATGGAGAGGTTGGGGGTTTGTTTCTGTTGAAGAGGATGACAGCAGGAGTCAGTTCCTTGCTGTTGGAGAGGTGGGAACAAGGGTCAGCAAAGGAAAGTGATGGCAGCCACTGAACAAGGACCCGGAGGCCTTGCAGAGATGCGACTGGACTGTGAGCCCCCTCCCTTAGGGCTGGGGCTGGACACCAGGCCTGTGATGGGCAGAGGGGCCGAGCTTCGCTGATGCCACAGCTGGGTTAACAGGACGTGTCATTCTGTCTCCCTCCAGATCGTGTTCCGGAAGATCAGCGATGTGAAACGGGAGGAGGAAGAGCGCATGAAACGGAAGAACGAGGCCCCCCTGATCTTGCCGCCGGACCACCCTGTCCGGCGGCTCTTCCAGAGGTTCCGACAGCAGAAGGAGGCCAGGCTGGCTGCGGAGAGGGGCGGCCGGGACCTGGACGACCTGGATGTGGAGAAGGGCAGCATCCTCACCGAGCACACCCACCACGGCCTGGTGAAGGCCAGCGTCGTCACCGTCCGCGAGAGCCCTGCCACGCCCGTGGCCTTCCCTGCGGCCGCCGCATCCACAGGGCTGGACCACGCCAGGCTGCAGGCGCCGCCGGGGGCCGAGTGCCTGGGCCCCAGGGCCGGCGGGGGTGACTGGGCCAAGCGCAAGGGCTGGGCCCGCTTCAAGGACTCCTGCGGGAAGGCTGAGGACTGGAGCAAGGTGTCCAAGGCCGAGTCCATGGAGACGCTCCCCGAGAGGACAAAGGCGGGCGGTGAGGCCACGCTCAAGAAGACAGACTCGTGTGACAGCGGCATCACCAAGAGCGACCTGCGTCTGGACAGCGTCGGCGAGGCCAGGAGCCCCCAGGACCGGAGCCCCATCTTGGCCGAGGTCAAGCATTCGTTCTACCCCATCCCCGAGCAGACACTGCAGGCCACCGTCCTGGAGGTGAAACACGAGCTGAAGGAGGACATCAAGGCCTTGAACACCAAAATGACGAACATTGAGAACCAGCTCTCTGAGATACTCAGGATATTAACTTCCAGAAGATCCTCTCAGTCTCCTCAGGAGCTGTTTGAAGTATCGAGGCCCCAGTCCCCGGAATCAGAGAGGGACATTTTTGGAGCGAGCTGAGAGGTCTGCTGAAAAAAACAAGTCGAAGACAAAACACCCTATACCCTCCTGCCCTATAGACATCACCTCTACTACACACACCTACATGACCAACAACTTTCAAAGTAGCCTCTTCCCGACAGAAAATCCAAGGGGGACCAGTCGCTTAGGCACGCTCTCTCCTTTTCTCTGTCTGGGGGAAGATCCGGGAAGAGGAGTGTGCCACCACCCTGCAGGATGGCAGCTGCATCTGAACTGTCCTTGCACAATTTTGGAAGAGGAGGCGCACCGTCTAAAGGGTATTTTCCCTCATTTTTAATTTTTTACTGCCACGATATTTGTAAAAGATGAAAACTACCAGGAAAGAAAGAACAGCAGCCATTGGGGATTGGTGGGAGAGCACCGAGAACCCCTCGTGTATATTACCATGCTGGGCTCCTTCGCCAGGCCCGCCGGAGACTGTGGTGGGCACAGGGAGTTCCCAGCATTCCCTGCCCTTGGACAGCCTGTGTCTGAGCTCACCGTCTATTTCCCTACCGTAGTCATTTGTAACAAGCTCGGGACAGGGGGAGCTTGAGGGACAGGGAGGGGAGGGAGGGTAGAGCCTTTCGACTTTCTGTCTCTAATGGTTAAGGTCGAAAAGCAGCTGAGGTGCTTTGGGTGCCTCCTGTAGACACTTAGAGCCGGGAATCTTCAGGTCTCCTTTCCCCAAAGAAATGAGCCAAGTGTAAGAGCCGGAGAGGGGCGGTGGCGATCCAGAGATTCTCTGGGCTATGGTCGGCACCCTGCTCCCACGGGATAGTGGAAGGGGAGGGCCCCGGAGGCCCCGGATGCATCTCTGGCCCGGCTCCATGCCCCTGGCCTCATCACACAGGCCCTTTGCTTCTTTTCCTTCTTGACCTCTTCCCAAGTGCTCCTGTGGCATTCCTCAGGGTAATGGGGCATCGGCAGGAAGGGTGATGAGCCCAGATTTGCTTTATTAGCAAAGCAGACACACACACATGACCTCAGAAAAATGATTGTAGCGAGTGCTGTGTTTCTATTATGACTTTTGTTGGGATTGCCCTTAGAGAAGTTTGTATTTTGTCCATGGCATGGGTTCATTCTAGGACACTCGGGAGCTGTGCTTGGCCTTATTTTTAAGCTAATCTCTTTATCTCATACTAAAGTCAGCAGGACTTCAAGAGAAACCATGAGACTGCAGGGCTGTGATGGTAGTGGCTTCAGGAGCTGGAAAAAGAGAAAGAGGCAGGAGTTTCCAGACTGTGTCTGTCAAGTGATGGAGAGAGGTGGCTCCGGGGCAGTGGTCCACGAGGAAGGTCTGAGCTTAGAATGATGATCACGGAGCCACCTATGGGCCACCTATGCCATGATGCTCGGGACCGTCCACTGCCTCACAGTCCCCTGGGTTCAGGTTATTTGTGTGCTTGGGCTCCTTTCAGTGGTGTCTGAGAAAGGAAAGAGATCTCTCCCAGACAAAGTAGAGAGAAGAGGGGTCAGGACCCTAAAAGTTGCTAAGTAAGATTGGAAGTTCAGCTCTAAAAACTCAGCTTTGAGAGAGTGAAATTAGGAGTGCAGGTGACCTGGATGGTTAGTGACAGCATGGAATCGTCTAGGGCACTGACCTTCTGCACATGTGATGCTGTGGCAATCCCGTCCTTAGCACCTCTGCCTGGCATTGCTTTGCAGCAGAGATTCTGGATCCCAAAGTTGACGTCCCTCAGTACTGAAGGGAACCTGACAGGTCAGGGCCTGCCCTACCAAAGATACCCAGTGTTTCTGAGAGCCTCCTGTCTGAGCCTACCCACTCTCTCTAGTCCTGCTCAGCGGCCATGGCATGACCCAGGACTTGGACCTCAGTTGTCTGTGCAGAGTGGGGCTGTCCTCTCCTGGCTGCCAGGGTTGGCACAGACAGCCTTGGGGAGCAGAGTCTGAAAGGTCAACGTGAGGGTCCTTCCCCAGAGGCCCCACACACTCGTGCAGCTTCTTCCGTGAGGCTTACGGGGGTGCCCCGATGCTCCCCGAGGCTGAGACGTTATTGGATCCAGCCTCAGATGGCAGCATACAAAGAAGTGAAATTTCCCAGGGCCGAGAGTCATGACTGTTAATGACGCTGGGTAAGCCGTGGGGCTTTCAGCCTCTTTAACTTGAGAAGCTGCCAACTAGTCTTCGGGGCTGAGGCTCCAAAATATCTGGAATCCCATCTGCTGGCTGCCGCTGAATCGTTCCGGTTTGCCATTCCTTAAACATGCTCATCAACCTGCTTCCAGAGTTTAGGACTCACCACTTGTAAGGCAGGGCGAGGGCCCCGATAACTGCCACATCCAACTTCAGAAGCACCTGCCCAGCACCCTGCAGGCCCTTCCCTCCAGCTCTGCCTGAGGGGTACAGGTGTCTATTAAGAAATGACTCCCCAGCTGGTTCTGAGGGGCAAAGATGCTAATGTGTGAGGCTTTGAAGTCCAGACCTGTTTTGGGGGGGGAAATAATGCTTCGTGAATGTACTGCTTGATCAACTCCTAGGATTCAAACTGGGCTAGTGATGAGAAACCCGGATCCGCTCATCTTGGGGTCGCAGGGCCTGCAACCCATGCTCCTGGGGGTGACCGAGCACCACAGGTATGGCTGTATATGCTTTTATTCTTCTCCCCTTAAGGATTTAAGGATTTTTAGGGATTTTTGCTATAATGGTTTTCTCTGGAGAAAAAACAAAAACGTTTTTAAATGAGCCAAACCTTCTTTCCCTGCATTTTTATGACATGCACTTGGCTGTGGGCTGCTTTGTACTACCTACCTACACCCTTGCCCAGATGCTGCTCTGGCTTCCCAAGCAAGAACCACGAGCTTCAGATACCACTGACTCAGCCTTCCACTTATAAACCGTTATCTGGTGGCTGAAGAGAGGTTAGGGAAACGAAAGGTATTTGGGTATTGGACCCAACCTTTAGACTTTAGAAAAGTTACGCTGAGAGATGTAGATTTACCTGAGCTATTTTTTTTTTCTTTTCGAGGGAAGGGGACACGTCGTTACACCATTGCAGAGTAATTAATTGCTGGTTACTTGATCTCTTACATCAGTTCCTTACTTTGACCGTCACTCGTAGGGAGGCTCCATTTCCCAGAGTACCCTGACAGGCTGTTTAGAGTAGGAGGTCCTGCCCCCTACCACTTGGTTGGTTGCTGAGCACGGCCACTCCCACCCCCACCCCCGCCCCCACCTCGGCTGGAGGTGTGGGAGTGAGGGGTGAAACAAGGCGGTCAGCGAGATTGGAGTGCTCGTTCTCGGTGGAGGCGCCATCTCCAGCAGTGAGTGCTGCCGTTCCACGTACCTACAAAGGCTCCCCCACTGGCTCTGACGAGATTCCCACAGGAAGGAATGGGAGGCAGCCATCTGGTTGAGAAGCCTTGGTCCAGTGCACAGTCTATCTTGGTATCTCCACCTTCATCCATCCCCTTCCCTCGCACTCACACCCCCTGGCTTGATTCTTTCTAAGACTTTTCTTTATATTCTGGACCTCAGATTAAATCTGCGGGCAAAGGGTTTGTAGCTAGTGGTAGGCAAGCAATGGCTTCTAAAAACCCTGATGCTACAGCAACATGGGCCCTAGCGTTCCCAAGCTGTTCCCATTTCTTGTTGTTATCCAATTCCTGGGCTTGTTTTACCCTCAGCCTTCTAGATCCTCCTCTGCGCTGCTGCTGGCCAACCAGCAGGCCCTTTCCTGGAATCCTCTTTCAGAAGTGGGGTTGGCACAGCTCAGAGTAAAGATGCACCCCATCACAGCGCCCCATCCAGCGACCCTCCTCTCCTGAATCCTTAGGTGGGAGGGGAAAGCGTTAAGCCAGCTGTTAGGCTTTGTGCCCAAGCCCGTGGGGAGTGAATGAATGCCTTCGAAATACCAGGTAGGTGTAGGAAGAGCCTCGTCTCCCCTTGCTGCCTTGACCACCAGTTAGCACATGCACCCTCTGGGAAATTATAGGAGCCCTGGTGGACGTACAAGTGGACGTGCGCTTGATGCGTAGATTGTACGGTGTTTGTTTGTTTTGCAATAAAGATGTTTAGCCTTAAGACCCTCGAATGGCACTCCAACTGTGATGGAGCCGCCAACACTCTTCCCTCTTCTCCCTCCCTCATGTAGTGTTGCTTAAAGAGGAGGCCCACTGAGGGCGCACTCAGGCCCCCGGACAGCCTCTCTTCTGTCACGCCATCATTGTACTGCCTTCTTTCTCACTTCGATAAAAATTACCTTCACCAGCTCTCGTGCCCTCCAACTGGACGAGATTTCACTGTCCTCCCAGCACTAGCTGCAGCCATCAGAGACAGCACCATTTTCTCACCCATCATGTTCATGTTGAGATGTTTTCATTTCCACCCCCTCACAGTTCAAAAGAATCAATGATGTGAACTTGCCTCCTGCTTAAATTAGTTTCAAATGAAACTTCATTCTCATGCGAGCATATCAGACTTATTCGGGAACCTTTAGAACTGGACTTGAATACCCTTGCAGGTGCCGGACCGGTGGGTGCCCTCCCCGCCCACCATTAAACTTTTCTTAGAGCCACTGTCTCTTTATCTGTGACCTCTGAGTCAGCCAACAGATCCACTAGTTGTTCAATGAGACGTTCACGGATCTTGTTTCAGGATATGAACTGCTTTTATGCAAAGAAAGATGCAAACCCGCCCCCCACGATGAATGTATTCTCAATATTCAGACGCCGTATTTGTGCATCTGTTGGAGGCTGCCCACATCTGACATCTCACTGACACTGCGGAGGACACTTCTACTCACGAGCAGTTCGTCATCCTGGGGCTCCTCCTTGTATCAACACTCTTGCCATTGAGTCCTGCCAAATCCTTCATTGGGTTTTTCTTCTTCCTTTGCATCTGCCACTTTGCCCACAGTAGCATCAATCAACAGAAGCGCAAACGAGCTGAGACTACTTGTGCGGTCAGCCGAGTACGCTGACAGAACTCCACTGTATGACTGCAGCCTGGGGGTGGTAAGAGGGACAGGTGGGCCCCTCCATTGATATTCCCTTCTCAACATTTTTAAACAAGCACAAATGATATTTGTTAAAAAAAAAAAATTTAATTTTATTTATTATGGTAATAATAAACTATTTTATACATGATCATACGTGATTGCTTCTGCCTTGCCTTTTATAGAATTTCCAGGCACTGAATTGGGTGTTCGCACCTAAGAACAAGGTGGTACTTTCTAGTCCTTTTCAAGAGCCTGGGGAGCTCTCATTTGGATAGCACCTGTAACTCTGGTTTTCGGAGAACTTAAAATTCTAGAGACACCAAGATTGTGTGTCAGTCAAAGTACTGCATAGCAAGAGAACGGTTGTGAAGGAGCTTCACCATATGATCTTGAAATAGAGCCGTATCTGCGATACAAATGTACAGAGATGCCCTCCAAACCTGGCATCACCGGAAAATTGCGGTACAACACACTGACTGAACACAGAACTGAAGCTGACCTCCCACCTAGAGCTGAACTTTTTAAGCTTTCTTGAACAGTTCGGATTAAAATTTGTGTACTCATGCTTTGCTGCCTTTTAAAACATACATACTGTCAAAAACTTTACTCAGTCTTTTTGGAATGAACTCAGCGTCAACAATATGAGTTCTGATCTCTGCTTTGATTCACTAATCGTCACAGAAGCCATTAAGGTAGAGGACCGCTTGTCCCTAAGCCAGTCCTGTACACCAGCACTGTTTCAGTTCCGCTGTGGTTTTAACAGCTATTGCTTCCTGCTCATGGCAAGAGTCTCCACAGTACTGCCAACATGAGTTCTTATTTCATACTAACGGACTACGTTTCAAAAATGGCACTTTTCTTTTTATAGACAGTACAACTTAGGGATGAGGAATCTGATCTGCAAGCCATATTTAGGCCTCTGCTTGATTTCATAGGGCCACAGTATAAATCCAGTATTTTTGATGACTTTCTCCCCACACCCTATTATTTTTTTACATCGCAGAAGAGCATAATAAAACGAATTTAAGGGTGATATTTTTTAAAACTCCAAATGATTGACGTTCATTTCAAAAGTCTCACCTAATAAAGCACTAAACATATTGTACTCTTTAGATATCCTCAACGATGAAAAAAAATCTTTCTTTGTGACCATGATTTTTACAATTAGTCAAAAGGACTAAGCAACACAGAGCCAAGTAATAGATACTACATTTTGGATGACAAGTGGGTTTCAACAATAAAAAAGAGGGATTTTGTTGGTTGGTTTTAAAATAAAACGATTACCCTGAAGAAGGTTCCTCAGAGAGGCATCTCACCATGCACTGAGAGAGGCCAGGACCGTCAAGATCATCTGGTTTCTCCACAGTTGGCCTTTCTGTATGGATGTGTTCTGGTACATTTGCTAGAAAAGAAACTCATTATGTTATGGTTAATTTGTTATACTTAATCAGTAATTATATTATTACCTTAAATAAGCAATGAGCAGTCTCAGTTTCTCTAAGGGGAAACCCCCTCCCACTAAATTACTGTTCTCCCAATATGCAGATCATTATACAATTATATATATGATTGATATATTTTCTTTCTAAGTCTGCAGCCTTTTAGTAGAACAGAAGGCTTCTGCTGTCACTTCTCAAATAAATTAATCTGAGGAAATAACGAAATAAATACTTTTCAGTCTTCTTGCATGGTCCCAAGAATTAGTCCAAGTGACCAATATCTTGCTGTCCTTCAGATGTTTTACTTGCCTCCTCGGGGCTCGTCATGACGATCATGCTTGGCGCTCTCCGGTTTGCTCACAGAGCTAGGTTGGGGTCAGAGGATCCTGGGGCTGGAAATGATCTTGGGACCTGTCTAGCTGTTTCCCTTCCCTGTGCCTGAAGTGGCCCAGGGCTGATAACTGTGGAAAGTGACGCATCGGACGCTCCTCAGCTGGAACTGCTGTCTGCTCAGACACCTCGGGAGTCTTTCATTTAAAGGAACTCCAAGATTTGAGCTCACGTGCATGAAAAGAGACATCATTTTCATATTACAGCTGGAGAAAAGCAAGAGGTTAGAGAAAACACTGGTCCTGGATAATCCACATATTGTCTAACCAGGCCTCAGATATATAGCTAAAGACAGTAATCATTTACTCATTCCTGAGAACCACTCTAAATCATGGAATAGCTTGAAAGAAATTCAGGGTTATTACTTTCAAATATATTCACTGACTCTTCCAGTGTAGTTTAACGAGGAAATAAGCCTATTTATTTTTATATAAATGGCGTCTCTGGAGAGTTGAAAATGTTTTGCACTGTTTATATATGCACATGCATTAGACACTTCCCTGCAATCATCTTCACACTTATTCCCGGGTAAACTTCAGCCAGGACGGTTCTGGCTCACCACAAATCTTGAATGTGTTAAGAGTCCGTGAAGTTTTACTGTATCCATCTGACCGCTCAGTCTTCCTCAATTTCATCCCCTCCTCAAAACTTCGCAGCACCTTGGACTCACCTGCCTGTCTCCCCCGCTGTCCTTTACCAAGCCAGCTGCCGAGGCGACTGCTGCCCTGGTCTGCCTGCCTCCCTCCAGCCTCTGTCCTTTGCTGCAGCTAACGCGGTGTGTGCCCCTCCCTGGCATCCATGGCTGGTCCCCTCCGCACTCTCTTCCGAGCAGAGTGGCTAGGAAGAAAGGACGTCAGCAAAATGGTCCTGCACCAGGAGTTTAAACCTCATTGAGCGGATAACCACAGCCCGGACACAAGGACAACGGCAAATGACTCACGGGAGACAGCGGGGCACAGACCAGGTCCGGGTGCACCTTTCACTCAATGACGATTAATTCACGTGCTTGAGATGTTCTGTTCTCCCAGAATTGGGTACGCTCTGGATTCAAATTCTGAAACAGCTTCACTTACCCTCTGCCCCCTCAGAAGAAAAAATCCAAAGCCAAACAGAAGTATTCTGAATTATCTACCACTTGCGGCCATTAGTGGCCTGTCAGCATCTTTCTAGAAGAGCGAATAATTCAGAATTAGGTACGTGTGTTTTGATTTTAAACATTTTCCTCAAAAAATATTCAGAACACTTTGACAAAAATATGAATTATCTATGTGATAGAAAAGGCTCCATTTTATTTGAAACAAAACGAAACAAGTTGTAAACCATGGAGTGTAAACCGCTCAGTGGGAAGATGACTGCTGAGACTTGTGTGAAGAGAGGAGAGACCACAGGAAGTCATCTTTAGCCTCTATGACTCGCCTGATAGCACCTGTCTGTGATACACTATTCCGTGGTTTTTTAATTCTGCTTCTTTATTGGGAAAGAG